>NC_084660.1:1596430-1908325 GCF_019802595.1 Syngnathoides biaculeatus
TACATAGGTGACTAAATCATAAAAACGACGCTAGCTCTGGCCCTTTGGGTTGCGTGCGAGTTAGGAGAACTGGCGAGTAGTCAAAAAGATTTCGCGAAAGCATCCGGAAGGCGACCGTCGGATTCCTCCTCAGGATTATTCAAGGGGAAATGGCACCCGGCCCTCGGGGGGGGGGGATCAGCAGCGCCTTCAGCCGCATTCTTCCCGGCACAATCCGGACCCGGTCTTGTTTGATGCCCCTCCCCCCCCGTCCATCCGTCTTGTATGTAGTCTTTTATCTCGCTCTAAAGTAATATAGTCTTCGCTGCAATTTAATAATGGCCGAGGCGAGCCTGTCAGGCTGCGTTTGCCCGTTATCTCGCGGAGGCCTGTCCACTCCAGCGAGCAACCCCCGCCATATTTTGGTGGCGGGGGAGGGGGGGGATCAATTGATGTGCGTCTGTCATGCGGCTGCACCGAGTGGGAAGGAGCGGCAGTCTATTTATCCATCACTCGTGTTTTGACCTCTTATCCTTCTCGAAATCTAAATTAAGAAACGGGACGGATGCTGACTGCGTGCGTGTACTTTTTTTTTTTTTTTTTTTTAATTGATCATCAAATCCACCGGTGTCAATCCGGCCTGCCACGTGATTTTTTTTTTTTTTTTTTTTACGTGGCCCGCAACGGTAAATCCAGCGTGTCATCATTCTGTCACGGTCCTGGCGGTGCAGATCACCTACGCACCTGCACCTCATTTGCGGTAATGGACCCCAGTACTTATAGGACCCGGCAGGCGGTCTGGCTTTGCCAGATCGTTGCCATCAGTGCCTCATTCTGGCACTTCCTTGTTCCTGATCCTGAATCCCGGGGCATCGACCTCTGCCGGTCCTCCGACCAAACCAGTAAGCTTAACGTCCTTGACACCGATCTCTCTGACTGACCTCCCGGCTTACGACCTTGGAACGAATAAAGACCTTCCTTTAACTGCCATCTTGCTTAACGAGTCGTGCATTTGGGTCCACACTAGAGTTCCGGTTGTGACATATTCTTGTGAAAATCGGTACTAAAATTTCAAATCCTCATCGTCCATAAATGATAACGGAGATACTTCAAGTGGTGTAGATATGATGAGGTGATTCGATATTTTTATGGTTTCACAGTAGGGGGGAAAACCAGAACTACTACTACTACTACTGAAATGGACATCGCTAGCATGCTAATGCTAATCATGGTTGCTAAGGGGTTGAACATCGGCAAACATTACCGTCGTCTCAAATTCGATGCATTTTATATACGCAATCAATAGCATATATGCAGTTTAAGGATATGCTTCGTAAATTAATATGCAATGCATGTTACTTGTAGGAAATATAGTAATTTTTGGGGGGTAGTTGGGGGCTTTTCAGACTGAGACTAGTCAAACGGATAATTAACGAAGACTGCAGTATGTGACTGAAGGGAGATGGCGAGGGTGGGTGACTTCAAATACTTGGGGTCAACAATCCAGAGGCGTGGCGAGTGTGGTAAGGAAGTGAAGAAACGGGTCCAAGCGGGGTGGAACAGTTGGCGGAAGGTGTCTGGTGTTCTATGTGACAGAAGAGTCTCCGCTAGGATGAAGGGCAAAGTTTATAAAACAGCGGTGAGGCCGGCCACGATGTACGGATTAGAGACGGTGGTGCTGAAGGAACAACAGGAACCAGAACCGGAGGGAGCAGAAATGAACAGACTTGGACTACTCAATAGGATAATTAACGAAGACTGCAGTATGTGACTGAAGGGAGATGGCGAGGGTGGGTGACTTCAAATACTTGGGGTCAAGAATCCAGAGGCATGGCGAGTGTGGTAAGGAAGTGAAGAAACGGGTCCAAGCGGGGTGGAACAGTTGGCGGAAGGTGTCTGGTGTTCTAGGTGACAGAACGGTGGAGATGTAAATGGTTCCTTGCGTTTTGATTGCAAGGGGTCAAAATACTCGAGGTACTACTGCCGATACGCCGACAGCCCCCTCGCGAGTAAGAACTTGTCAGCGTCTGAGGAACCAAAATAGGATGCACTGGAAGATTGAGTGATAGCCCCCCCAAAAAAATGTCTTCAGGGACATGATTGCGCTGACTGATGAGCGAGGATGTGCCGTTGCGCATAATGCGATAAATCATAAATATCGCAAATGTATGGAGCCCGACACGGCTGCATAATGTTCAAGGCGGTTTTCGTGCGGTGGCGGAGCCGCATCTGCATAAGTGAGCGCGTTTCATTTACCGGGCGTCGTGTCCGACAGCTCGTTGGGAGCACGCTAATATATGGCGGCGCAGCCCCCATCCCCACTCCCCCCCCATCCCAACCCCCCCCCCCCCCCCCCATCATAATCACCCATAACACTAAAATGAGACGCATGACAGTAAATAGCAGTCAAGCCTTACAAAGACTATTTGGCACAGGAATGATTTTTGTTGCGAGCAAACACTTCAGATGCCAATAAATCATATATATATATATTTTTTTTTAATTTTTTTTTTTGATATATTAAGCTGCTTCTTTTATTGTCATGCGCGAGCTGCGCATGCAAATAGGAAGACGTATTTACTGTGTGTGGGGATAAGGAGCGCGAGAAAGCGAGATGCAATTCCGCCGTCAGACGGCAGATTCGGTTTTCAATCAAACAAACGGGGGGAAAAAATGGGATTTGATTTAAGAGCAGAGAGTCAACAAAGTCAACAAATAACTCCGGGTGGTTGTGGGGGGGGGGGTGAACACGCGTGATATTTGTCTATGTTCCTGCGGGCTCACGTTTGCGCCGTTGAGCATGCCGAACACGGAGCCGCCATATGCGCGCGGCGTGGCGAGGGTTCGAGTGCCGGCGTCTGAACGTGACGGGGGGAACATGTGCGCGAGCCCCAAACCAGCGGCGCAGCACCCGCGGAGAGGGGGGTGGGCACTGCCGCCATCTGCCACCCTCTACCTCCGGACCACGGCAAGAATCTAGGTTTAGCGAACTCTTAGAAACCTTTTTGTGATGTTTGTAAACAACGGCCATACTTCCCGGGGGAAGTACGTTCGTGGCTAGCGCTCACCTGAAGCTAAAATAATGACCAAATAAGGACCAAAACCTCCACCATTGGGGTTTTTCCGCCATCTGCCACCCTCTACCTCCGGACCACGGCAAGAATCTAGGTTTGGCGAACTCCTACAAACCTTTGTGGTGGGCCATGTGGTGGGCCAGATCTGGCCCCCAGGCCTCGAGTTTGACACCCTTGTCGTCAACGCTGTCATTTAGGATGTGAAAATTTGAAATTTCCAAACAGATTCTAACAAGAATTACTGACGATGACACACATGGTTTAGCTGCACGGACCACATAAAATCATGCGGCGGGCCGGATCTGGCCCCCGGCCTTTGAGTTTGACACCTATGTCATCGACGTTATCATTTATGATGTGAAAATTTGATATTTTGGTTCAGATTTGAACAAAAATCACTGAAGTTAATACACATGATTTAGCTTCGCGGGTCACATAAAATCATGCAGTGGGCTGGACCTGGCCCCAAAGCCTCGAGTTTGTCACCTGTGTCGTAAACGTTGTCATTTATTGAATGAAAATTTTATGTTTTGGTACAAATTCGAACAAAAATCATGAAAGGTAATCCACGTGATTTAGTTTCACAGGCCACATAAAATCGTCGGACTTAGCCCCCAGGCCTCGGGTTTGACACCCGTGTCGTCAACATTATCATTTATGATGTGAAAATTTTAAATTTCGGTATTGATTTGTACAGAAATCATGGAAGTTAATACACATGATTTGGCTGCACGGGCCATGTTAAGTCACGCGGCGGGCCGGATCTGGCCCCCAGGCCTCGAGTTTGACACCCATCTCGTCAACATTATCATTTATGATGTGAAAATTTTAAATTTCGGTATTGATTTGTACAGAAATCATGGAAGTTAATACACATGATTCGGCTGCACGAGCCACATAAAATCATGCGGTGAGCCGGATCTGACCCCGGGCCTCGAGTTTGACACCCGTCTCGTCAACATTATCATTTATGATGTGAAAATTTTAAATTTCGATATTGATTTGTACAGAAATCATGGAAGTTAATACACATGATTTGGCTGCACGGGCCACGTTAAGTCACGCGGCGGGCCGGATCTGGCCCCCGGGCCTCGAGTTTGACACCCGTCTCGTCAACATTATCATTTATGATGTGAAAATGTGAAATTTCGGTATTGATTTGTACAGAAATCATGGAAGTTAATACACATGATTTGGCTGCACCGGCCACGTTAAGTCACGTGGCGGGCCGGATCTGGCCCCCGGGCCTCGAGTTTGACACCCGTCTCGTCAACATTATCATTTATGATGTGAAAATTTTACATTTCGGTATTGATTTGTACAGAAATGATGGAAGTTAATCCACATGATTTGGCTGCACGGGCCACATTAAGTCACGCGGCGGCCCGGATCTGGCCCCCAGGCCTCGAGTTTGACACCTGTCTCGTCAACATTATCATTTATGATGTGAAAATTTTACATTTCGGTATTGATTTGTACAGAAATGATGGAAGTTAATACACATGATTTGGCTGCACGGGCCACATTAAGTCACGCGGCGGGCCGGATCTGGCCCCCGGCCTCGAGTTTGACACCCGTCTCGTCAACATTATCATTTATGATGTGAAAATTTTAAATTTCGGTATTGATTTGTACAGAAATCATGGAAGTTAATACATATGATTCGGCTGCACGAGCCACATAAAATCATGTGTCGGGCCGGATCTGACCCCGGGCCTCGAGTTTGACACCCGTCTCGTCAACATTATCATTTATGATGTGAAAATTTTAAATTTCGGTATTGATTTGTACAGAAATCATGGAAGTTAATACACATGATTTGGCTGCACGGGCCACGTTAAGTCACGCGGCGGGCCGGATCTGGCCCCCGGGCCTCGAGTTTGACACCAGTGTCGTCAACATTATCATTTATGATGTGAAAATGTGAAATTTCGTTATTGATTTGTACAGAAATCATGGAAGTTAATACACATGATTTGGCTGCACGGGCCACGTTAATCACGCAGTGGGCCGGATCTGGCCCCCAGGCCTCGAGTTTGACACCTGTGTCGTCAACATTATCATTTATGATGTGAAAATTTTAAATTTCGGTATTGATTTGTACAGAAATCATGGAAGTTAATCCACATGATTTGGCTGCACGGGCCACGTTAAGTCACGCGGCGGGCCGGATCTGGCCCCCAGGCCTCGAGTTTGACACCCGTCTCGTCAACATTATCATCTATGATGTGAAAATGTGAAATTTCGGTATTGATTTGTACAGAAATCATGGAAGTTAATACACATGATTAGGCTGCACGGGCCACGTTAAGTCACGCGGCGGGCCGGATCTGACCCCGGGCCTCGAGTTTGACACCCGTCTCATCAACTTTATCATTTATGATGTGAAAATTTTGAATTTCGGTATTGATTTGTACAGAAATCATGGAAGTTAATACACATGATTTGGCTGCACGGGCCACGTTAAGTCACGCGGCGGGCCGGATCTGGCCCCCGGGCCTCGAGTTTGACACCCGTCTCGTCAACATTATCATTTATGATGTGAAAAATTTAAATTTCGGTATTGATTTGTACAGAAATCATGGAAGTTAATACACATGATTTGGCTGCACGGGCCACGTTCAGTCACGCGGCGGGCCGGATCTGGCCCCCAGGCCTCGAGTTTGACGCCCGTCTCGTCAACATTGTCATTTATGATGTGAAAATGTGAAATTTCGGTATTGATTTGTACAGAAATGATGGAAGTTAATACACATGATTTGGCTGCACGGGCCACGTTAAGTCACGCGGCGGGCTGGATCTGGCCCCCAGGCCTCGAGTTTGACACCCGTCTCATCAACATTATCATTTATGATGTGAAAATTTTGAATTTCGGTATTGATTTGTACAGAAATCATGGGAGTTAATACACATGATTTGGCTGCACGGGCCACGTTAAGTCACGCGGCGGGCCGGATCTGGCCCCCAGGCCTCGAGTTTGACACCCAGGTCGTCAACATTATCATTTATGATTTGAAAATGTGAAATTTCGGTATTGATTTGTACAGAAATCATGGAAGTTAATACACATTTGGGTGCACGGGCCACGTTAAGTCACGCGGCGGGCCGGATCTGGCCCCCGGCCTCGAGTTTGACACCCGTGTCATCAACATTATCATTTATGATGTGAAAATTTTAAATTTCAGTATTGATTTGTACAGAAATCATGGAAGTTAATACACATGATTAGGCTGCACGGGCCACTTTCAGTCACGCGGCGGGCCGGATCTGGCCCCCAGGCCTCGAGTTTGACACCCGTGTCGTCAACATTATCATTTATGATGTGAAAATTTTAAATTTCTGTATTGATTTGTACAGAAATCATGGAAGTTAATACACATGATTTGGCTGCACGGGCCACGTTAAGTCACGCGGCGGGCCGGATCTGGCCCCCAGGCCTCGAGTTTGACACCCAGGTCGTCAACATTATCATTTATGATTTGAAAATGTGAAATTTCGGTATTGATTTGTACAGAAATCATGGAAGTTAATACACATTTGGGTGCACGGGCCACGTTAAGTCACGCGGCGGGCCGGATCTGGCCCCCAGGCCTCGAGTTTGACACCCGTGTCATCAACATTATCATTTATGATGTGAAAATTTTAAATTTCAGTATTGATTTGTACAGAAATCATGGGAGTTAATACACATGATTTGGCTGCACGGGCCACGTTAAGTCACGCGGCGGGCCGGATCTGGCCCCCGGGCCTCGAGTTTGACACCCTTCTCATCAACATTATCATTTATGATGTGAAAAATTTAAATTTCGGTATTGATTTGTACAGAAATCATGGAAGTTAATACACATGATTTGGCTGCACGGGCCACGTTCAGTCACGCGGCGGGCCGGATCTGGCCCCCAGGCCTCGAGTTTGACGCCCGTCTCGTCAACATTGTCATTTATGATGTGAAAATGTGAAATTTCGGTATTGATTTGTACAGAAATGATGGAAGTTAATACACATGATTTGGCTGCACGGGCCACGTTAAGTCACGCGGCGGGCCGGATCTGGCCCCCAGGCCTCGAGTTTGACACCCGGGTCGTCAACATTATCATTTATGATTTGAAAATGTGAAATTTCGGTATTGATTTGTACAGAAATCATGGAAGTTAATACACATTTGGGTGCACGGGCCACGTTAAGTCACGCGGCGGGCCGGATCTGGCCCCCAGGCCTCGAGTTTGACACCCGTGTCATCAACATTATCATTTATGATGTGAAAATTTTAAATTTCAGTATTGATTTGTACAGAAATCATGGAAGTTAATACACATGATTAGGCTGCACGGGCCACTTTCAGTCACGCGGCGGGCCGGATCTGGCCCCCAGGCCTCGAGTTTGACACCCGTGTCGTCAACATTATCATTTATGATGTGAAAATTTTAAATTTCTGTATTGATTTGTACAGAAATCATGGAAGTTAATACACATGATTTGGCTGCACGGGCCACGTTAAGTCACGCGGCGGGCCGGATCTGGCCCCCAGGCCTCGACTTGGACACCCGTCTCGTCAACATTATCATTTATGATGTGAAGATTTAAAATTTCAGTATTGATTTGTACAGAAATCATGGAAGTTAATACACATGATTTGGCTGCACGGGCCACGTTAAGTCACGCGGCGGGCCGGATCTGGCCCCCGGGCCTCGAGTTTGACACCCGTCTCGTCAACATTATCATTTATGATGTGAAAATTTTAAATTTCGGTATTGATTTGTACAGAAATCATGGAAGTTAATACATATGATTCGGCTGCACGAGCCACATAAAATCATGTGTCGGGCCGGATCTGACCCCGGGCCTCGAGTTTGACACCCGTCTCGTCAACATTCTCATTTATGATGTGAAAATTTTACATTTCGGTATTGATTTGTACAGAAATCATGGAAGTTAATACACATGATTTGGCTGCACGGGCCACGTTCAGTCACGCGGCGGGCCGGATCTGGCCCCCGGGCCTCGAGTTTGACACCCGTCTCGTCAACATTATCATTTATGATGTGAAATTCATAAATTTCGGTATTGATTTGTACAGAAATCATGGAAGTTAATACACATGATTTGGCTGCACCGGCCACGTTAAGTCACGTGGCGGGCCGGATCTGGCCCCCGGGCCTCGAGTTTGACACCCGTCTCGTCAACATTATCATTTATGATGTGAAAATTTTACATTTCGGTATTGATTTGTACAGAAATGATGGAAGTTAATCCACATGATTTGGCTGCACGGGCCACATTAAGTCACGCGGCGGGCCGGATCTGGCCCCCAGGCCTCGAGTTTGACACCTGTCTCGTCAACATTATCATTTATGATGTGAAAATTTTAAATTTCAGTATTGATTTGTACAGAAATCATGGAAGTTAATACACATGATTAGGCTGCACGGGCCACATTAAGTCACGCGGCGGGCCGGATCTGGCCCCCGGGCCTCGAGTTTGACACCCGTCTCGTCAACATTATCATTTATGATGTGAAAATTTTAAATTTCGGTATTGATTTGTACAGAAATCATGGAAGTTAATACATATGATTTGTCTGCACGGGCCACATAAAATCATGTGTCGGGCCGGATCTGACCCCGGGCCTCGAGTTTGACACCCGTCTCGTCAACATTCTCATTTATGATGTGAAAATTTTACATTTCGGTATTGATTTGTACAGAAATGATGAAAGTTAATACACATGATTTGACTGCACGGGCCACGTTAAGTCACGCGGCGGGCCGGATCTGGCCCCCAGGCCTCGAGTTTGACACCTGTCTCGTCAACATTATCATTTATGATGTGAAAATTTTAAATTTCTGTATTGATTTGTACAGAAATCATGGAAGTTAATACACATGATTTGGCTGCACGGGCCACGTTAAGTCACGCGGCGGGCCGGATCTGGCCCCCAGGCCTCGACTTGGACACCCGTCTCGTCAACATTATCATTTATGATGTGAAGATTTAAAATTTCAGTATTGATTTGTACAGAAATCATGGAAGTTAATCCACATGATTTGGCTGCACGGACCACGTTAAGTCACGCGGCGGGCTGGATCTGGCCCCCAGGCCTCGAGTTTGACACCTGTCTCATCAACATTATCATTTATGATGTGAAAATTTTACATTTCGGTATTGATTTGTACAGAAATCATGGAAGTTAATACACATGATTAGGCTGCACGGGCCACGTTAAGTCACGCGGCGGGCCGGATCTGGCCCCAAGGCCTCGAGTTTGACACCCGTCTCGTCAACATTATCATTTATGATGTGAAAATGTGAAATTTCGGTATTGATTTGTACAGAAATCATGGAAGTTAATCCACATGATTTGGCTGCACGGGCCACGTTCAGTCACGCGGCGGGCCGGATCTGGCCCCCGGGCCTCGAGTTTGACACCCGTCTCGTCAACATTCTCTTTTTTTTTTTTTTTTTTTTTTTTTTTCATACCTTTCCAAGATAGCTTCAAAGCACCCCATCGTTTCCATGATTACGGACCCAAAGGGTGGGCGTTTCTCCGCACACCCTCCCTCTCGCCCGTGTCCTTCTCTGGCCCTTAACGGCGGGCCGCGCCGCTTTGATCATGATCTATGAATCTCCGATTTTCACCCGATAGAAAAAGCAATCGCTCGGAGCGAGTCGCGAGGCGGCGCATCCGTCATCGCGCCTTCGACGCCGGCTGAGAATTGGCTCATTCTTTTCTATTAAAAGCGCTCATTTGTAAATATACACCTGGCGACACAAAAAGAGACGCACGCGCGCCTTTTTTTTGGGGGGGGGGGAGGTTGATGTATGGAAGAATAAAGCAACAGCGCTCAGGTGAATCAGCGCCGCCCCCCCCCCGAGCCAGAACACTCGGGTCGCACCTACGTGGGGGAATTGAACGGGGCGGAGGAGATGATGGAGTACTTTTGCTTAAATGTGCCGCTTGTAAATGCGTGTTGGGGTTCGGCCCCGTCCCAGCCAACGCGTCCATTTTGCCACGTCGGACAACATATTACGGATACACCCCCCCACCCCCCACCCCGGTTCTTCTACAGTGCGGTGTGGAAACTTTCCTAATGCTCACTGGAGGAGTGTTACCTGATTTTTATGTGCCAACAGGAGTGAATTCTGAGCCTCGCGACTCTCGTGAGGATAAGCAGCGAAGAAAATGGATGGATATTTCCAAGTGACAGCAGATAAACTGAAAAAAAAACAGGCACAAGAACCGATCCCTGTGGGACTCCAAGGGACATGACAATACTCGGATGTCACATTACCATGGTTGACATGGTCTGTCCTCTCTGAGTCGCGCGACCCTCGTGAGGATAAGCGGCTAAGAAAATGGATGGATGGATGGATGGATGGATGGATGGATGGATGGATGGATGGATATTTACAATTAACTGAAAAAAAGAGGCACAAGAACCGATCCCTGTGGGACTCCAAGGGACATGACAATACTCGGATGTCACATTACCATGGTTGACATGGTCTGTCCTCTCTGAGTCGCGCGACCCTCGTGAGGATAAGCGGCTAAGAAAATGGATGGATGGATGGATGGATGGATGGATGGATATTTACAATTAACTGAAAAAACAGGCACAAGAACCGATCCCTGTGGGACTCCGAGGGACATGACAATACTCGGATGTCACATTACCATGGTTGACATGGTCTGTCCTCTCTGAGTCGCGCGACCCTCGTGAGGATAAGCGGCTAAGAAAATGGATGGATGGATGGATGGATGGATGGATGGATGGATGGATGGATGGATGGATATTTCCAAGTGACAGCAGATAAACTGAAAAAAAGAGGCACAAGAACCGATCCCTGTGGGACTCCAAGGGACATGACAATACTCGGATGTCAAATTACCATGGATGACATGGTCTGTCCTCTCTGAGTCGCGCGAACCTCGTGAGGATAAGCGGCTCAGAAAATGAATGGATGGATGGAGTTCTGGTGTTCTCTTCCTCTTCCGTGACTCCTTTCCAAACCCATACCCCAAGAACGAAGACCGCCGGCAAACGTTTCTCCCCTCTCCGCTCGCATTTCTCAACTCAAAGACCAATCTGACCGGGCGCTCGGTGTGAACTCACTCACTCACGCGACGTTTGTTTGCGGAGTTGAACCAGGGACTTCAGCACCCTCCCTAACCACCCCCCCCCCGCCCCTCCGCATAACTCCATCTGCTGTCCTTCCCTGTAAGAAAAACCCTGCGCCTTCCCCGCAGCCATAATCGCATTTACGCAACGTGTTCCCATTTCCGCGCAGCTGTCTGAGTAATGCGGCAGCCGCGCGTCTCTTTGTTGCGTTCAAGTGCTCCCGTAAGTGGGGTTACTTCAACAATCGCACCGGGACATTTTTGTAATGGGAATGCAAAGAGATGACTCTGAAACCATCAAAATATTGAATCGCCTCGTCATATTTGCACTGGTTTTGGAATCCGGAATCAAACGAAATGGGCACTGGCTTTGCTTTCGCCGGCCACGTGAAGTCACGTGGCGGGCCGGATCTGGCCCCCGACCCTCAGGTTTGACACCTGTGCTGTATCGTCAAGGCCGAGTCCGGTTTCAAGGGTGCAACGGCATCGGCGGTCACCTCCATTCGGTCACTTAGCCCCCGATGCTGACGCTAAGCGTGAGTTTTCCGAAACTCCCGTGAACTGGACCCTGAACCCGTCGGTGACCTCAAAGCGCTTCCGCCGCCACATTTGCGGCCAATCGTTCGTAACTATTGCCCATAAATATCGTCACCCCCAGAACGCTAATAACACGTCGATGCTTTTACGTGGACCCCCCCCACCGCGCCCCCCACCCCCCGCCTGTTCCGGCCATTAACTCTTACACGTGTTCCATTGTCGCACTCCTGCGGGCCGATGTATTCCACCTGCGTGACTTTCATTTTCTCGATGGCGTTTAGAGGCCTTCTGAAACCAGTTTATGTTCTTCTCCGCCCGCGGCAGACGCGAGACGGAGAGCGATCTGATCTCTCGGCGAGCCGGCCGTCTTTTAAAATATGGCCGGGCCTTCTGCTTTGGCTCGGGAGCGCCGCTCTTTTTTTTTTTTCCACCCGACGTCACCGTGATGCATCGGCTCTGACACTTTTGACAGATGAACAGATTTGGAGTCCTCGGACGACCGGCCTGTTCGATATACTGTGTAGGCCGAAGGGACGTGAATGTGTTTGTGTCTACGGCGCTTTGATCCCGTCAAATTCGTTACTGCCCACTTCGCTGGACTTTTCAAGCCAATTAATAGACCAAGAAAGATCAAGAACTGAACAAATTTAACTGCATTTACATCCTGGCCGTTGACAGCAGGGATGGGCTCCGGCACGCCCCGCGACCCTTGTGAGGATAAGCCGCAAAGAAAATGGATGGATATTTCCAATTAACAGCATATAAACTGAATAAAAGACACAAGGGCACAAGAACCGATCCCTGTGGGACTCCAAGGAACATGACAATACTCAGATGTCACATTTACCGTGGATGACATGATTTGTCCTCTCTGAGTCCCGCGACCCTCATGAGGATAAGCGGCTAAAAAAATGGATGGATGGATGGATGGATGGATGGATGAATGGATGGATATTTCCAATTAACTGAAAAAAAGAGGCACAAGAACCGATCCCTGTGGGACTCCAAGGAACATGACAATACTCAGATGTCTCATTTACCGTGGAAGACATGGTTTGTCCTCTCTGAGTCCCGCGACCCTCGTGAGGATAAGCGGCTAAGAAAATGGATGGATGGATGAATGGATGGATATTTCCAATTAACTGAAAAAAAGAGGCACAAGAACCGATCCCTGTGGGACTCCAAGGAACATGACAATACGCAGATGTCTCATTTACCGTGGATGACATGGTTTGTCCTCTCTGAGTCCCGCGACCCTCGTGAGGATAAGCGGCTAAGAAAATGGATGGATGGATGAATGGATGGATATTTCCAATTAACTGAAAAAAAGAGGCACAAGAACCGATCCCTGTGGGACTCCAAGGAACATGACAATACTCAGATGTCACATTACCGTGGATTACATTGTCCGTCCTCTCTGAGCCCCGTGACCCTCGTGAGGATAAGTGGCAACGATGGATGGATGGACACAAATTCAGCTGATCCTGTGCGAGGTGAGTTCTGAAGACCTTTGTGCGCAGTCCAGAAGGTCTCTGGATTTCAGGTACGACAGGAAGACTTTCGATACCCCCGATTGAGTGAACGGAAATCGGACTTTTGTACGTGCAGCACGTCGTCCAAAACGGAGCCTCGCGAACGGGCCGCCGTCGGACCGACGCTAATTCTCCGACGGGATTGTCGTTTCTAAACGAGTACCCCTGTGAAGAACACCCCCCGAGGAGAAAACATGAGCACAAGTGGAATATTCCGTTGGGCACTCCAAAGAAATGTTGTTCCCCGTCCGCAAGACGAGGCAGCCGTTTGCTTAGCAATGCCCCCAAGTGGTCAAAAAAATACCACATAGACACCGTAAAACCTGGCTAGCTTCGCTAGGGACAGCTGCGGGTGTGAGTCCAAGCCGTAGCCTGTTGCATTGTCACCCGTTTTCCCAGATTTCAAGCGTTGGTCTGGGGAGATTTGCGGGCCCCGGCGTGCAGTTTTTCCGCCTTATTGCCGACATTAGCCGCGCGCGCCGTCTGTGAAGAAAGCGCCGCCGTCTTTGCGTTCCTGCGCGTAAATTTGCAAGTGACCGTGGAGCAGCTGTGAGCGTTTGATTGAGTGTTTTGTGGGGCTTTTGTCTGTAATCACTTTTTTTTTTGGGGGGGGGGTTTGGTTCAGTTGATTCCCTAAAAGGCTGTGGGACAAACAAACAACGAGGTCAGCTTGTTGTTTACCTCGTTTTCTCGTTCCAGGCCCGTGTGAGTGTCTTGCCGTGAGTTGTGGTCTACAGCAGTTCTCATTTTGCATCTGTGTGTGTGTTTTTTTGGAAGGGAACTGGATTGTCACGTCACCAGAATTGATGGACGAGAGTCACAATCAAGCTCCGGCACCGGCCGCGAGCGAGCTTCCAGGCGGCGGAGGCCGTTAGCTCCAGTCGCCGAAGCTAGGTTAAGGACTCCGCCACCACCGAAGGCGGGCCGCAAGCTCCGGCAGCGGCCGCGAGCGAGCTTCCAGGCGGCAGAGGCCGGTAGCCCCGGACGCCGAAGCTAGGCTAAAGGCCTCCGCCACCACGAAGGCCAGACTCGAACTCCAGCGGCGGCCGCGAGCGAGCTTCTAGTTAGCCTCGGACGGTGAAGCTAGGTTAAGGACTCCGCCACCACCGAAGGCGGGACACAAGCTCCGGCGGCGGCTGCGAGCGAGCTTCCAGGCGGCGGAGGCCGTTAGCCCCGGAGGCCGAAGCTAGGCCAAAGGCCTCCGCCACCGTTGAAGGCACGACACAAGCTCCGGTGGTGGCCGTGAGCGAGCTTCCAGGCGGCAGTGGCCGTTAGCCCCGGAGGCCGAAGCTAGGCTAAAGGACTCCGCCACCATTGAAGGCGGGACGCAAACTCTGGCGGCGGCCGCGAGCGAGCTTCCAGTTAGCCCCAGACACCGAAGGTTGGCCAAAAGCCTCCGCCACGACCAAATGCGGGACACAAGCTCTGGCGGCGGCCGGGAACGAGCTTCCAGGCGGCAGAGGCCATTAGCCCCGGACGCCGAAGCTAGGCTAAAGGCCTCCGCCACCACCGAAGGCCAGACTCAAGCTCCGGCGCCGGCCGCGAGCGAGCTTCCAGGCCTTTAAGAACCTTTGCGGAGGTCTACGTTCTAATGATGGTCACACATGGCTGGACACAAGCCCCTACCCCCAACCCCCTCCTCTTTGGCACCGTGGATGGTTGGGGAACGTAACCAAATATATTTGCCCCTGCGAGTTGCGTGCCGACACCCGGCGCGCCGCGGCCGCCAAAGTAATTCCCAGCTCTAACCGGTATGACAACGCGAGCAGGTCTGTCAAGACTCGTAAAGGTTAAACGGCCTTCGTGGGGTCGTTATTTGGGTCAGGGTTCCGCGCTGAGCCCCTTCCTGTTGTGAGGGTTAGGGTAAGAGATAGCGAGGGTGGACGACTTCAAACACTCGAGGTCGACAAAACTGATACTGCGGAGGGACAAAGCGGGTCTCGAGGTCGGAGCAGGGGCGTAAACCGAGGACCCTGAGCCCTCGTAAAGTAGATCCAGCCGAGCCGATGGTCGTACGCTCCCAGTCCCCAGATCCCCAGTTTGAGGCCCGGGTCTCCCAGTCCCAGGCCTGTGAAATGATGATACAAGAGCGCGAGCCCCTCGCCCATCAGTTCTTGGCTCTCCCGTTTTGTCTGCAACCCCCCCACGGCCATCTCCACCTGCCGCCTCCCTGCACGCTCCGCCGAGACTCTTTCGCGGTCTGTCTGACGGTGACTGATGTCCCCGCTCGGACCTGAGTGCGAAACCCCCCTCACCAACCTCCCGGCCTCAACCCATCCAGCTGGCCTACTCCGCCACGTCAGTCTCGATGAGCGAGTGACGGAATTATTCCGAACAGGCCTTCGTTTGCGGATTTCAACCATCTCGGATCGTTACGCGGCTTGAAGTCTCGAGTTTATTTCGCGGGTGCTTATCGCCGAGCTCGCCGTCGCTATCTCGTCGAGACGACTCGTATCTCCGCCGCTCGTCGGGGATCTCATCTGTTTTAACCGGAAGAATTTTTGAGGCGCACGCCGAACGATTAGCCGTAGAAAAGTCTGATCCTTATCCGTTTGCTTTGCGGGGCCATATGGGGGAAGGGGGGGGGGAGATTTTTTTTGTTGGGGGGGGGGTTGTATGAAATAAATCAAACAAAATGGATTAGCCGAGTTAAATAGGTGTCAAGGACCGCACTGGGCCTGATGAAGACAGATTTGCCTCTTATGGAGGCAATCAGGTGTGGAACTTATCATAACAGAAATTAGGAGGGGGTACCAATTTTTTATTCGGCAACCCAGGGTTACGGTTCCATAAAAACTCAATGGCCGCCTCGGGAAAACGTGGAGGCGGTTCGGGAAATATCTTTATTCAGTCCGGTGTCGGGAACCAGGCAGCCAGTCCATGGGAGCGGCGGTGATAATGACGTCAGGCTTGGGGGGGGGGATAGGTCGGGAGTCAAGATCAGAGTCGAGGAACGAGGCATCAATGGCAACGATCTGGCGAAGCCAGACCGACCACCGGGTCCTATAAGTACTGCAGGTAATCACTGGGGATGACTGCAGGTGTGTCGGGGGACCCGCACAGCCAGGGCTAGGACGATAAACGATAACGTTGACGACACAGGTGTCAAACTCGAGGCCCGGGGGCCAGATCCGGCCCACCGCATGATTTTATGCGGCCCGTGGAGCCAAATCATGTGTGTCACCGTCAATGATTCTTGTTAAAATATGTTTGGAAATTTCAAATTTTTTATATCATAAATGATAACGTTGACGACACAGGTGTCAAACTCGAGGCCCGGGGGCCAGATCCGGCCCGCCGCATGATTTTATGCGGCCCGTGGAGCCAAATCCTGTGTCATCGTCAGTGATTCTCGTTAAAATCTGTTTGGAAATTTCAAATTTTCACATCATAAATGACACGGTTGATGATACGGGTGTCAAACTCGAGGCCTGGGGGCCAGATCCGGCCCGCCGGATAATTTTATGTGGCCCGCGAAGCTAAATCACGTGTATTAACCTCCGTGTAAGAAAATGGATGATCTTTGATGACCTCACAGTTCTGAGGTCCCACTTCAATCCCGGACCCTCCTTAATTGGACACTCTAAATTAATAAATCGTAGGTGTGAATGTGATTTGTCTCTATGTGCCCTGCGATTGGCTGGCAACCGGTTCCGGGTGTACGCCGCCTCATGCCCATTGGCAGCTGGGGTAGGCTCCAGCACTCCCCGCAACCCTCGTGAGGATAAGCGGAAAAAGGAAATGGATGATGATTACCTAAAGTGGTCATCGCTATTGCTAACAGTTTAGCATTTAGCTTAACATTCCATCTCCGATCCTGGACACCGGATTTATACTATACACTTGACCTCAACCCAGAACGTTAAGTAGCCCCTCCGTCTCGCCAAGTCTCAACGGACTCCAGTTCGGGCGCGGGAGCATTTTCTGAAAGAACCGCGATTTTCTTTGGGGCCATAATGTCGAAAAAGGAGGGCGGGAAATGCAAAAGAGTTTTGCGTTCTTGAACGCGATGGAGCCTTTTTAACGGCCGGACAGCCGCCTGTAAGGGTTCCCTCCGTGCCGACGTGGGAAAGACTGAGAATCCTGAGTGATGGGTGAAAGTCCGGGGCGCGGAGGGGGGGCGGGGGCGGGGTAGGGCAAGCCAAAAGGCCATTAAAAAACTGTGATCATTTATTTTCACTCCTTGGTCTAATCCATCTCTCCGGGGAATGGTTCTGTCCTTATCCGCCCAAGGCTACCAATCTATTCTCCTGTCGGTCTCCGTGCATCAGAATGAAGCGTTTGAAACCGTCAGACGTGTTCTGGTCCTTCATTACCCGCTCTCTCCCGGACTTGTTCCTTTTCATCCTCCCCGTTTGCTCGCGCCTTCCTGTCGTCACTGGTGTCGTCTTCCTTTTAGGGCCCTCACCCGGAAGAGAATGGACCCAGAGAAGACTCTCCATCTATCCACTATCTACCGCGTTTCCGGGTCGGGTCGCGGGGGAAGTAGCGGGGATACCCAGACTTCCTTTTCCCCAGCCACTTCTTCCAGCGAGGCGTTCCCAAGCCAGATGAGAGACGCCGTCATGTCGTGGGTCATCCCCGAGGTCTCTTGCCGGTGGGACATACCCAGAACACCTCAGCAGGAAAGCGTCCGGGAGGTATCCGAATCAGATGCCCCAGCCGCCTCATCTGGCTCTTCTCAATACGGAGGAGCAGCTTGACAATGGAAATGAGTCCGACTTAGTGCCGGCAATCCGGACCAAACTCTGGACACCGGTCGTGCAGAGACCGAACAGCCGTATCAAGGGGGTCTGGTAGCGCACACTCCCGAAGGACCTCCCGCAGGACTCCCTGAGGGACACAGTTGAACGCCTTCTCCAAGTCGCGGCCCACAGCTCATGCCTATAGGTGAGGGTAGGAACGTAGATGGACTGGTAAATTGAGAGCTTCGCCTTTGGACTTCGCTCACTCTTTACCACAACGGAACCGACACAAAATCCGCATCACTGCAGACGCTGCCCCGACCCGTCTGTCGATCTCCCCAACAAGAACAAGAACAAGACCCCAAGATACTTGAACTCCTCCACTCGGGGGGTGAGGAATCTCATCCCCTCTGTCCGGAGGCAACTCAGGCGCCGGCCGTCATTTTTCCACGCCGGAGGGAACGAGATTTTAGCATCCTCCGCGCTGACCTTGTGTTTTGCGACGCGTACGGATGACGAGGCGCACGCGGCTCATCGCTCGCTAGCGAGTGCAAGTAACGCTTCGAATCAAGGTCCAATTCTCCATCAGGCCGAGTCCCTCAAGGGTAGCCGCCGCCAAGTGCTATTTTTTTATATAAATGACTCCAAAGTCCCCCCGACCCCCACGCACGCCCGCTTTAGCATCCCGACACTTCTTACCGGCGCGCTGTCCAAAGTCGTCGGTGTTAAATAAACGACACTGCACGATCATATGAAACTTGATCCTGGAAACCGGATACCCGGTGCGAGGGTTTCACGCCGCGGAGGCCATTGCGTGCTCCGTCTGCAGGGCTCTCTGGCAAATGTTCCCGAAAAAAGGTGCAATGCGGCTCGGGGGGGATGGGGGGGGGGCGTACGAGACTCGGGGACAATGTTAAATACATCCAATTGAGCAAATAATTTGATTAATAAGGCTTAAAATGAGCTCGGAGGCAAGAACTGAAAGCCCAAAATCCCCGCCACCACCCCTCATCCTCTGAGAGTCTCGACTGGAACACATCATAGTTTCTGTTCAAAGTTTAAATGGAACCAAGGAGGGGCGGAGCGGGTGGCGGTGGTGGTTTCTGCACTCGTTTCAGACTTGAATCCCTCCTCCTCGTCGCTCTCCGCTCGCTAGACTAAAAAAAAATTAAAAAGATATTTAACGCGAGTCGTAACGAAAGGGAGAAGACGAACAAACCTCGGGGAAAGAAGCGGCGCGCGGATCTCTCGAGCCTGCGCGGGTTTGATGTCGAATTTGCTTTTGAGTTTGGCTCGCTGCGCCGTAAAAGATCCCTTTCGTACCTGAAGCTTTCCTGATAGAAGCGAGCAAATTCGCTCGGCTCGTCGCAAGAGGTCGGGGGGGGGGGGGTCCAAAAAGGTGGAGAAGTAATGAACAAGACTAAAGGTGTGTTCGAGTGAAGTGTTCAAGTGAAGCCCATTTTGGCTTGTTTACCCCCCCCCCACACCCCCTTAGCGCAGATCCGTTTCCTTCGGTTCGAGCCCGTCGCGTTAGCGTCGCCGCTAATTTATCGCCGAGCGCAGGACGGCTTTGGAAAGTCGTTACTTACCGGGGCTTCCGTCAAAAAGTTCACGGGATACGTCAAAAGTTGGGAAATGATAAAACTCCCGTTCAGTCCTCAAATGCAGGACTGATTAAAAAAAAAGGGGGGGGGGCGGACTGATAGAGGTTAAATTATATCACCAAAAACACGAGTTTAATGAACCCTTTCACCTCCATTAAGCCTGAAAATTGGTTGTTGAGCACTTTAACTCTCCAAACAAGCGCAATTTTTTTTGTAACAGGCTTTTTTTTTGTCACACTTTACATATTTTGAGGCTGTGCATTTTCATTTTTTTCATATCAAAGCAGCTTGCGTTGTGTTCATCCGCCCAGTTTTGGAAGAATAACCGGCGAGATTACACAAAGAGCTAAATCTGATTTACTGTAATTGGTTTGGAAGCTATCGTTTATTAATCGCCTGTTTATTATAGCCTGTTTGCAGCTTTCAGGGGGGAGGGGGGGCAACCCGGACAGAAAGGGGAGGAGCTAAGTTTAGCTTGTGTTGTTAGCAAAAGTCCCAAAGACTCTCACCAAACGTTTTTTGCTCTGCTGAAACCAAGTTATCCGAAAGTTGTTTATTTTTAAGGGTAATGTCGTAAAATTAGCTTAAAATTATTGTCGCGTTTTGAGGCCGAAGTTGGGAGTCTGGCGACAATTTCTGTGAAAGACACCAGTATATCGTGGTGTAATAAAAAGATTGAAAAATATTTTGTGGGAAATTTTTTTTTACACGATTCGTGGAGGCGCCGGAACGGATTATCCGCATTTCCATTCGTTTCAGTGCAGAACGTCGATTTGAGTTTTGAATTCAGAGCTTTTCCATTCCCGGCAAGGCATCAATTGTTCCCCGCCGTTCTTTTCTTTGCCGACGGATGCAGCCGTACGACATAAAAAGCAAAATTCCTCTGCGTTTCATCCCTACCCCCCGCCCCCACCCCAACCTCGCGCTCCAAGCGGATTAATTACCGCCCCGCGCAATTTACACCCCGCTGGAAGTGCCGCGGCGGATAAAAAGGCGCTCGAAAACGCGACGCCCGACTGCGCCGCTCGTGCCTCTTTCGGTGTGGGGGACGACGGGGTGGGAGGGGGCGTGTTTACGAGGGCCAACCAAGGGTGAACTCCCGGAGCTCGGAGTGATAAAACGCCCCCACTTACACCGAGACAGGGACTGTGTCCGTCGCCATTTTTTTCCCCCCCAGTATGCTTTGATGGTAATAATATCTCGAAATTACATGCGTGCTCTTTCCTCCTCCTGAAATGTAACATGGGAGCGCCTTGACATTTACTTCTTCGAGACGACGCGCGCTCATTGGCGAAGGAAGCGTCTGCAGCGCCAAATTGGTCCCGCCGAGGAGGTGTCAGCAGCAACTGTGAGTACTAAACCCCCACCCACCCCCACCCCGATGTTGCCCCACTCTGCACATGAAGGGTGTGCTTGTCAAAGGTGACACAATAAACGCTCAGCGCTAACCCTAGCGCAGCGCTAACAGGGCCAGTTAAAAAAATACATACCGGTAAAAATCACTGGCAGTAACACAGCAGCAACACGCGAGCATAGCACTCACGGGCCTGGTTTTAAAAAAAAAAAAACATACCAGTAAAAATCACTGAAACACGGCAGTAACACAGCAGCAACACGCGAGCATAGCACTCACGGGCCCGGTTTTAAAAAAAAAAAAACATACCAGTAAAAATCACTGAAACACGGCAGTAACACAGCAGCAACACGCTAGCATAGCGGTAACGCTAGCATAGCACTAACAGGGCCGGTTAAAAAAAAAACATACTGGTAAAAATCACTGAGACGCGGCAGTAACACAGCAGCAAGATGCTAGCACAGCGCTAACAGGGCCGGTTGAAAAACAAAACATACCAGTAAAATCACTGAGACGCGGCAGTAACACAGTAGCAAGACGTGAGCACAGCGCTAACAGGTCCAGTTAAAAGAAGCATACCGGTAAAAATCACTGAGGCGTGGCAGCAACACAGGAGCAACACGCTAGCACAGTGGTAACGCTAGCATAGCGCTAACGGGCCTGTTAAAAAAAAACTTACCAGTAAAAATCACTGAGACACAGCAGTAACACAGTAGCAAGACGCTAGCACAGCGCTAACAGGGCCAGTTAAAAAAATTTTTGCAGGAAAAAAAAAAATCACTAAGACGCAGCAGTAACACAGCAGAAACATGCTAGCATAGCGCTAACAGGGCCGGTTTAAAAAAACATACCGGTAAAAATCACTGAGACGCGGCATTAACACAGCAGAAACACGCTATCACAGCGCTAACGCTAGCGTAGCTTTAACAGGGCCGGTTAAAAAAAAAAAAAAAAAAAAAACAGGGGTGCAGTACACTGCAGTCGTCTAAAATGGCATGAGGTAAAAATGTACATCAGCTTGTCCGCGCTGGTCTGAGAAAGAAACCGGTGGGTGGACTCTGGCCACGTTCGCTGCCATTGACGACGATGGACGTCAAATCTCCGAGTTTACCTGGAAGGCTGGCAGCGCGGTGGTAAAAATAAGGAGATTTTTTTTTTTTTCAATTTTTCATATAACAGACTCTATAGACTCTACAAAAGTAGAACAAAGAAGGACAATGTTGGTGGGGGTAAAACCGTGAAATGAAAAAGTCTGGAGCATACCGGGGTGATAAAACCGCATCACTCGAAATCCGCACATATTTTCTTTTCTTATCTGTATACATTATATCGGAAGAGATTTTTAAACATACTGAATGCGACAGAGGGAGGCACGGGGAGGTGGGGGCAGGGCGAGAGGACCGGGCGCACGGAGGGGGGCTGGGGTTAACCGGGCCGGGAGGCGAGGGCGACGAGGGAGGCCGCGGCGGCGGCGGATCGATGCGCTAAAAGGCGGAGGCAAAGGTCGGGCTGCTAGGGGAGTCACTTGTGACAGCCACCCGAAGGAAAAGCCTAGCGGAGGATGGCGGATGGCGGGGGGGGGGGGGGTGTCGCGGTATAAAACTAGCAACCATGCGCAGGCGATTCCACCAGTACAAAATGCAGTAATCATGAGCCCAAATGATTGGCTTGAGGAGGGACCGTTATTTGTTTTGCCCAAGAGCTCCCCCTGCAGTTGCCGAGTCGTTAGCGTCCTCCCGGACCGCGGACAAAATCGTCCGCCGGGACGCCGTGTGGTCGTCGAGCGAAATTCCTCCCAGTTAATTACGACTAACACCACCTGCCCGTTTACGGGGTCAGCCGATCCCTAACCCGAAACAGGAACAAGAGACGCTAGCGTAATTGTCCTTGCTGATAGTCCACGGGTTAACGTGTTAGAAACAGATTACGACCCCCGTTCCCCCCGTGCCACCCGCCCGCCTCCCCGCCCCCCCTCCCTTGTTCCTCGGAAAGCGCTCAAGGGATTATTTACGCCTCTGAACGACGAAAACCTCCTCGCGGGGACCAGTCTGTTTGATGGGATTTGCGCGGCCGTTCCCGTTTTGAAGAGCGTTTCTGCCGGGAGGCGGTGGCGCCGGAGCCCGAGGGAGGAACGAAAAAGCAAACTCGAGCCCTCAGACAAAATCGGACTCCGGTTTTCGACCCGGGTGGGAACCAATCGAAAGACGGGGGGGGGGGGGGAGTGCGTCGGGACGAAATTTTCATCACTAACAGGTTTGTGAAGGCCCTGCGGGGGCAGATTAGTTTGACATGGCAACACATTGTTGAAATCTGATTGGACCAAAAAAAAAATCAAATCTATATATCTAATTTATGCATCACAGGTGTCAAACTCGAGGCCCGGGGGTTAGGGATAGGGCAAGGACTTCCATGATTCTTGTTTAAATCTGTGATAAAAAAAAGTTTTGGAGTTTTTGCTTTTGTATCTTTGATTAATTGAATTAATCTTTTTTTTTTAATTAAAAAAAACTTGCATTTCAAGAGGGGTGTGTAGACTTTTTATACCCCCTGTAAGAGCCAAGCAAGTCCTAGGTACTACAACTAGTGACTTTATTTGAATGGTCAGTACTGTAATAAAAATATAAGGATTTACGTAGTTAAATATTATATTGGCTTAAACCACGGATGTCAAATTCGAGGCGCGGGGGCCAGCTCCGGCCCACCGCATGATTTTATGTGGCCCCCAAAGGCAAATCATGGGTTAGGGTTAGGGCTAGGAGTTCCATGATTCTTGTTCAAATATGTGCCCAAAAAAAGTTTGGGAGTTTTTGCTTTCGTATCTTTGCGTGCTAGCTTAAGTCTGCTGTCTGTGTCTATGTGCCCTGCGAATTGGCTGGCGAACCAGTTCAGGGTGTACCCCGCATCCTGCCCATTGACAGCTGCAATAGGCCATTAATGGTGGGGAAAAAACGTGAAATTATATATTTTTTTAAAATGAAAAAAACTTGGATTTCATGAGGGGTGTGTAGACTTTTTATACCTGCTGTAAGAGCCAAGCAAGTCTCAGGTACTGCAACTGGTAACTTCATTTGAAAGGTCGGCACTGCAAAAAAATATATGGATTTACGTCGTTAAATATTATATTGGCTTAAAACACGGGTGTCAAACTCGAGGCCCAGGGGCCAGCTCTGGCCCACCGCATGATTATATGTGCCTGCCTACTGACCTTCACTCGAAATCAAACACATTGCTTCTTTCGTTGTCGTCATTCGCGTTTCCCGAGTCGTGCATTTGGGTCCGGCCCCTAGTTCCGGTCGTGACAGGGGAGGGTGGGGGACGTAATCCGTAAATCAAGGATGCTAAATCTGCTGATGTCCGCGCCGGCGCCGTGTCCGCCTATCACGGCTTCGGCTCACCGCGTCCGCCGATCGCGGCTTCGGCTCATCGGGGTTGCGTGAGTCTGGAACATATCGGGGTGATAAAACCGCATCACTCGAAATCCACACATTGATTCTTCCGTTGTCGTCATTCGCGGATGCCTTTGACCACTCACCCGGTTTGTTCCATATCAAGAAAAAACCGGTGAGAGACCGCCACAGATAATCTTGATGATAGCCAAATTCAGGCGGCGAAAAAGACCCCCACCCCCAAGCCCCTTTTCGCCCCCACCCTTATTTCCCCCATGCTGTGGCCATCAAATTGGCCTGCTCAATTTGACAAGTCGAGAAATTCCCCAGGATTAGTCGCCGCCATGTTGTTTATTTACGCCCGCTCGGATGTGAGATCTTTTCGCGGCGCTGTCGACGGCGACAAAAACCCTCTCTGGGGGTGGTGGGGCGGGGAAGGGGGGCAGGAAAGAGCTTGACCCTCTTTACGACGGCGCTCATCCTTCATCTTTGCCTTCAAAATGTAATCTTGAAGGGCAGCGTTCTTGAGACGCGGGGCCCCTTTTGTGTTGTCACATTCCAGCGTTAAAAAAAAAAAAAAAACCCGCTCGTCAAAATTACTCCGTTTATACAACCCGCCATAGTGACTTAATAAGCCGCCGCCGTAGCGACAAGTCAATCGGCGGCACCGGAGCGGCTGGGCTCGTTTTTTGTTTTTTGTTTTTTTAAAAACCGACCCCCAGCACCCTGGAAGTTTTTGGGAAGCGACCTGCAGGACTTTAAAACCACATTACTTGGTCTTGACGTGGGATTTTGACAACTAAAATGCGGCTTCTGGGCGGCAGGCGGCGGGTGATTGGTTATCCGATGCGATCAGACGCGGTCTTCGTTCTTGGGGTATGATTTTGGAAAGGAGTCATGGAAGAGGAAGAGAACGTGGGGATGTGTTTTTGTGTAGATTTTTTTCTTCATGAATCCGTATATCCATCCATTTTCTTAGTCGCTTATCCTCATGAGGGTCGCGGGACTCAGAGAGGACAGACCATGTCATCCATGGTCATGTGACATCTGAGTATTGTCGTGTCCCTTGGAGTCCTACAGGGATCGGTTCTTGTGCCTCTTCTCTTTTCAGTTTATATGCTGTTACTTGGAAAAATCCATCCATCTATTTTCTTAGCCCCTTATCCTCACGAGGGTCGTAGGACTCAGAGAGGACAGACCAGGTAATCCACGGTGATGTGACATCTGCATATAAACTGAAAAAAAAAGGCACAAGAACCGATCCCTGTGTAACTCCAAGGGACATGACAATACTCAGATGTCACATACCATGGATTACATGTTCTGTCCTCTCTGAGTCCTGTAACCCTCGGGAGGATAAGCGGCGAAGAAAATGGATGGATGAATGGATATTTCCAAGTCACAGCATATAAACTGAAAAAAAAAAAAGAGGCACAAGAACTAATCCCTGTGGGACTCCAAGGTACATGACAATACTCAGATGGATTACATGGTCTGTCCTCTCCTCGACCCTCGTGAGGATAAGCGGCTAAGAAAATGGATGGATGATGAGACACAAATGTGACCTCCAGCGATGACATCGTAAAGCTCATTAGCTTCTCCCAACGGGAATCGAACGGTGAGCTTGAAACTGAAGTACGCGCAGAAATTTGGTATTTTCTTATTTAGGTGGGGCAGGGGGGAGGGTTTTACTGCGATAATGGACCAGTGTTAGAACAGGATCCCCGGGGGTGATCGGAACCGCAGCGCGACACGTGACGAGAACACGTTTGACACACCCCGCTGTCGAGATTTACAATCCCCCCCCCATTGTCGAAGAAAATTAGTCGCGCGGTTGCGAGGGATGCGGCTATTACTTATCATCCAAAAAAAAAAAAAACAAGTGCTTGTTTGGTGATAATAAAGGGAAGAAGGCGGTAGGCCGGGGGTGGGGGCAGGGGGATACCTGACGAAGCCGCGGTTAGAATCCTCCCGTTGCTTAGCCAAGCATTTTCTTTGCGAGGCAGAGGACGGCTTAGCCCGGAAATAGCGAAAGATAGGACGTGGTGTTATTAAGCACGGTTCCAAGGGCGAACTACCGATAACGAAGGAGCAAATGCGCTAGCTGTGCGATCCGGGTCAGGCGCTTGTAAACATGAAGGCAACACCCTGGCTGCTGTCACGACCCATCGAGACGGAGGAGGACCCAAATGCAGGACTCCGGAGACGGAGAAGCATTTTGGGAAAAGTGTTTATTCGTTCCAAGGTCGGGGATCGGGTAGACGGTCAAGTGCGGCAGCGGGAGTCAGGACGTCGGCAGGAGATCGATCAAAGAAGGCAGGAGTGTCAAAGGAGTCAGGCTTACGGGGTCGGTCGGAGAACAGGCGGAGGTCGGTACACACGGGTTTACGATCAGAGATGCGGGAGTGCAGGACCGGGGCATGACTTGCGACGATCTGGCCAAGACCAGTCGTCCCTTGGTTCCCATATATACCAGGGTTAATCAACCACCATGAGGCGCAGGTGTGCGCCTCCTAATCAGCGCGGCCTTGCGGGAACCCGCACGGCCACGGCTGGACCGGCAGGACCATGACACACGGAGGGGTCTGGAATTTTCATCATAGGTGAACAGGCGGAGGTCGGTACACAAGGGTTCACGATCAGAGATACGGGAGTGCAGGAACGGGGCAGGAGTTGCGACGATCTGGCGAAGACCAGTCGTCCCCTGGGTCCTATATCTACCGGAATCAATCAGCCAGCATGAGACGCAGGTGTGCGGCTCCTAGTCAGGGGTGGACCGGCAGAACCATGACAGCTGTCAATGGCGTGCATTCACGCCAGGCTGTGTAGTTTATCTGGGCGCAGGTGAGGTCTACTTGGCGACGTTGTGCCCGAGCGTGCCCCGCCCACTCGCCTCCTCAAGCCGAGGCGCAGCGGAGCGAGGGAAGACGGACGTTCCCCGGCCCCGTCCAACCCGGGTCCAGTCGCCGAGTGAGCGACACACCCCAGGACGGGTCTCGCCGCAGAAGCCTGTCGCCTCGTCCTCGGGTTCCAGCGAGCGCAAGAGACGTCAGAGGTCGGAGCAGGAGCGCAGAGCGAGTGGGCGGCGGACTGGTTTGGCTGTCCGCGCCCGCCGGGGGCCTCCTTCTCCTCCGCTCCCAATTCAGCTCGGTGTAGTTTCCAGATCTCAGTTTTTCCCGTCCTGCAGTCCCCTCTCCAGGCGCTCCCGCTCCTCCTTCAAACCAACACAGCCGCGTTCTCCCCTACAGCCTCCTCGGCGTCCGACAGGGTCCTCGTGGCAGTCCTGGTCTGGCGGACGAGCTTGTTGATCCGCGCCGACTCAGTCTGCTGCGCGTACTCCGCCGACATTTGGACGATGGACCCCAACAACCTGCTCCTCCAAACCGAGCTTCCCCACCGGGGGGCGCTCCGAGGCGCTTGCGGCCCGCCGCGCGTAAATTTCCACGTCCGTGGGACAGAACTCTAGCGGGGTAGTAAATTCAGGACGCGCATAAATTTGGGGTCAAATGTTACGATTGTGACAAGCCGCCGGCGGACTCGCCCTTATCAGCCCGCCGCCGCCGCCCTTTCCAGGCGGGCGGGCGAGCCTTGTTTGTTTTATCTGTCGCCACTCAGCTATTTGAGTTCGACACGGGGTTCATGACCACTTCAATCCGCCTCGCCCGCTATCTGATGATTCCGTCGCTCACCCCCGTATCTATTCCCGCTAATGTATGCGGCTGAGAGCGCCGATTTGTCGGGGGACAAAGCGCACGTCCGACCGGATTAATGCAAAGGTGCCCCCGCCCCCCGTCCTTGGGGCGATGAGCTGTGCGGAAAACATCTCCAAAGCCCTCATCAAAATCGCAGGGACCGCGGCGGCTTAATCCTTTCTCGAATCGATTAGCTTTTTTTTTTTTAAAAACATTTTTTTGGAAAACATAAATGAGAATAAAAGACCAGCTGAAACTGCAATCAGCGTGTGAGTGTCTGTGTGTGAGTTGTGGTCCACAGCAGCTCCTTGTGAGCATTTTTTTGGTTGTTGTTCTCATACCGCATCGGCGAAAGAACCGCAGCATTCCTTGGCCTCCCCGCCCTGTACCTATGTATAACGCGCACTATTGATTTTTGACAAATAGCGGAATTTAATACACGTGATTTCGCGTCAGGGGCTACATAAAATGTAGTATTTGTGACTTGGTCCAGACTCAATGCTCCGCGCGAGTGCCTTTTTGCCATCTAGCACCCGGTGGCTCCGTCTGAAGCTAGCGCGGAACAAAAACTTCCTGCGCGCAACGAAGCGGGGTAGGAAGAAAAAAAAGCGGAAAGTGAAAGCGGCGCCTCGGCGATGGCGAGGACGGAAGAAGACGTATCGAGGGAGTGAAATAAATATCTATTTAAAAATAGCCTCTCAGCTCGGCAAGATTTTGAAGATATTATCCTGGTAGGCTGCTGCGAGTGAGGCCGCGAGACGGGAAAACGGGCTGTCGACGGTGAAATATGGCTGACGCGTATACTCCCTGACAGCCTTCGGGTTTTTCCTGATAGCACCGCCGCGGTGATCCATAGCCTCTTCGCGGAGACTCGTGACAAAAACGCTGAGGGCGAGAGGCTGAAGCCCCGCCCCTTTCCCCCTTCGCCGCCACATCCGCCTCCGACACGTCGAGGGCAGAAGCGGGGGGGTGGGGCGCTGGCAGACCGACTCGTCCTCGTCCCTTTTCAATTTGACAAAGCAAATCGGCCTCGGGGGTGGCGGGGTTGAGGTGGTATTTGAGCTCGGTTTTCAAATTGACCGTGTCGAATCCGTTTTCGAAAAGGAGAAGTTGGGTTTCGGTTTGACGCGCGAGGTCACGCCGGTCGGGGGCGCCGTCGCCGCCGCCGCGACATGTTCGCAAGACGGCGATTTTTTAAATCACGCGAGGGTGGACAAGATTAAAGTCTGAACCAGCTGGCGCCGGATAGTCTGGCCGAAGCTTCGAGGAGAGAAACCGTATCGAAGAGGTGGATCGTAGTCCAGAGTCTGAACCTGAAAATGATCCCCAACCGACTCAACTTTATTTTTCTTGCGGAGTATTTTGTGTTCACGTACCCGACATTAAATTTACGGCCAGCCCTCCCCCGTATCGATATTTGACTCCAAAATCCGTCAATGGCAGCGAACGAGTCGAAACGCGGAACACGTTAAGATCGTGGTTTTGTCCGGATTTTGTCTCTCCCTGACCAAGTACCGGAAATGCATACTGCGGTTTGGGTTCTTCTTCTTGTTTTGTTGGATTTCAGTCTTTGAGGACTAGGTTCGAGAATGGTGGCGCACAGTCCGCCGGAGGAAAATACCTCGAGATTTCAAAACCTATTGTGTGAACCAGGTCTTTGACGGCGCTGTCCTTGAGTTGTAAAATCCTCTTGGGAGCTGCCTCCGTGATAGATGTTTCAGAACCCTCGTGACCGCGACCCTCGTGAGGATAAGCGGCAAAGAAAATGGATGGATGGATCCTTAACTTTGTTCCAGTTGGTCTTAACCTCGCCCAACCAGTTTTGGAGTTTTTGCTTTCGTATCTTTGTGAGCCAGTTCAAGACTGTTGCCTGTCTCTACGTGCCCTGCGATTGGCTGGCGACCAGTTCAGGGTGTACCCCGCCTCCTGCCCGTCGACAGCTGGGGTCGGCTCCAGCACTCCCCGCGACCCTCGTGAGGATAAGCGGCAAAGAAAAAGGATGGATGGATGTACAACTCACTTGGGCAAAAAGATATTTGGAATTTGCACAAGTGTGGACACCCTTCTGGAATTCAGAATTCACCACTTCCATTCAAACTCCTGCCAAACGAGAGTCCACCACACAGCGACCTCGGGTGAACCTCCCGCCCCCTTTCCGCCGACGCACCCCCCCCCACCCCACCCCGCATCATCAATCACACGACTGCGCAACTAGCTAGCAAACAACATGCTAGCGCGGAAACTGTGACACGGAGTTTGAAGCAGTTGACCTGGACTCCCATGCGGTCCTGCACTGAAATTCCAACTGAAAATCCCTGATCTCCGGGAGGTACCAGAGATAGACCGTCATAAAACGCTCCGGAGGGGGGGGGGGGGGTGTAACTTCCCCGCAAACGCGAACACGTTTTATGTTTACCAAACACTTAAGCGAGCCACACCTGCAGGATCGGACGTAATACCTGCCGAGCCCGCCCCCCCCCCCCCCCCCCTCCCTCGAGACGATTAGCGCTCTCCCGAGGATCGGCGCTGGTCGGGAGCAGGGGGGGCCCTCCCGCTGCGGGCGCGTTGAGAAAGCACTTCGGATTTCTATTAAGTGCCAGAGATTAAAAAAAAAAAAGGCGTCTCGGGGGTCGGGTCGGGCCGGCGTTCATTTGAATGCATTAGCGGGGTCCGAGGCGAGATAATGCACTCATTAGCGCCACTCAAACCCTGAGTGACAACGCGGGTGAGAAAGCGAGCATGTCGTACAACACTGCCGGGTAATTAGGCCGCCTCTTTTCAGCTCCTTGCGCCGCCGCATTCCCTTGCTTGCTCGACGGTAACAACGCAGTAATAAATTAGTACTATTAGTTCTTGTGTATAATGCATATTTGCCCCCCCCCCCCCCACACACACACACACACCAAAATTGTCAAAAATCAATACTGCGCGTTATACATGGGGATAGGGCAGGGATGTCAAACAGTTCCGGTTTCCGTCATCGGGCAGCTATGATTGTGAAACCATAAAAATCTTTGATCGCCTTATCCACATGGAATTTCTTATGATATGACATGTTGAAATTTTGGGACAGATTTCAACAAAAATCACAGACGTTAATAGATGGGCTTCACGGGCCACATAAAATCAAACGGTGGGCCGGATCTGGCCCCCGGGCCTTGAGTTTGACACCTGTGCTGTCAACGTTATCATTTATGATCTGACAATTTGAAATTTTGGGACAAAAAAAAAAAAATCACAGAAGTTAAATGACATGATTTAGCAACCAGGGCCACATAAAATCATGCCACGGGCCTTGAGATTGATATCTGGGTCGTCAACGTCATCATTTATGATATGACAATTGGAAATTTTGGGACAGATTTCGACAAAAGTCACGGACGTTAAGAGACATGATTTAGCTTCGCGGGCCACATAAAACCACGCGGCGGGATGGATCTGGCCCCCGGGCCTTGAGTTTGACACCCGTGTTGTCAACGTTATCATTTATGATATAAAAAATTGGAAATTTTGGGACAGATTTCAACAAAAATCACGGAAGTTAATAGACACGATTTAGCTTCGCGGGCCACACAAAAGTCAGAACATAGGAGTGTCTCTGTAAGAAGCATATCAAGGTTCTGGGCGTGGCCTAGCCAGTCTCCAGACCTAAACCCAATAGAAAATCTTTGGATGGAGCTGAAACTGTTTCTCAGCGACAGACCAGAAACCTGTCTGATCTCGAGAAGATCTGTGTGGAGGACTGGGCCAAAATCCCTCCTGCAGTGTGGGCAAACCTGGTGAACAACTCCAGGAAACGTTTTGACCTCTGTAACTGCAAACAAAGGCCACTGGACCAAATATTATCATCGGTTTTCTCAGGTGTTCAAATACTTATTTGCAGCTGTATCACACAAATAAATTGTTTTTTTAAAAAAAAAAAAAATCATACATTGTGATTTCTGGATTTTTCTTTTTTAGATTATCTCTCTCACAGTGGACACAGAAGCACTTTGAATACAAAGTCCTGCAAGTCCCTTGGCCGAACTTTAATATTCTAGGGGCCTTTCAATTCTTCAGGCAGGTCCGCGGACCCCAATCCCTGTTCCCGCCCTCCTCTGGTGGTTTCAGGGTCATCAGTATTCCCAAAGAGGCTCGGTGCAGGTGGGGTTGGTGGGGGATGGGGGGGGTCGGACTGAACTGGAAAAAAAAAACCTACTTGAGTTCCTTTTTTTATACTTGGTGCATCTATCAAGGCTACACTACAGTCGAAGCGTTTTTCGTAACTCCGAAGTCACGCTTGTGACATCCAAACACGGCTCGGAAGTACTTTTTTGCGCTGGTGGGAATCCTCTGGAAAGTAGGTCAACGGGATTGTCGGAGTTTTCTTTTCTCTTTCGCGTCGAGGTTTTTTGGGAAAGGACGGCCGATTCGTCATCTGGAAATTGGACCAACCGTCGACTTCTGGATTCCTAAGGGGGATGTGCAAATAAGGCTCATGTGTCGACAGGAGAAGGTAATTATTTGCAGCAGGTCACAAAAAATCCTGGGAGGTTTTGGAGCACAATTCGCTGTTGAGCTAATTTAGAATCTTCTTCTTCTTCTTTTCCTTTCGGCTTGTCCCGTCAGATGAACGCACCTTTGTTTGGCACAGTTTTTACGCCGGATGCCCTCCCTGACGCAACCCCTCTGCATTTTAGCTGGAGGAGAGAAGCTTACAGCATCTGGTATTCCCAGGCGGTCTTCCCATCCAAGTACTCACCAGGGCCAAACCCGCTTAGCTTCCGAGATCGGGCGTTCTCGGGGTACGGCTGCTGCTGTAAAGTCGGTCAACGGGATTGTCGAAGTTTTCTTTTCTTTGAGGTTTTTGGGAAAAGGCCGCCGTTTCGTCATCTGGAAATTGGACCAACCGTCGACTTCTGGATTCCTAAGGGGGATGTGCAAATGAGGCTCATGTGTCGACAGGAGAATGTAATTATTTGCAGCAGGTCACAAAATTTAAAAAAAAAAAAAAAAAAAAACGGGGAATTTTTGTTGCACAATTCACTGTTAAACTAATTTAGAATAACTCAATAAAATGTGAATATTATAAAGTGCTTGTCCCTCGTTTAGTAATTTGCCAGATCCTTCTCCTCATCCTCGGGGTAAATGTCCGCCCGCAGCGGGACGTGATTGAACGTTACTAGGAAATGCACTAATTCATCGTCAAAAGCAACTTATCTGCGTGCGAGCGTGATAGATCTGCCGCGTAATTGGCCAGCACATTTCCAAACGCTTTCCCTCAATCGACTCTCGCCGGAACAAATTGGGTCCGTGTCGTGATATTTTTCGAAGTCCGGCCGCGGGAACTTCCCTCGCCAGACCCCCCAACGGGGTCTCGCGTATTCAAACCGGGCCGTCAGCTCTGGCGCCGACGGAGAAGTTGGATTATTCGTGGCGCCGCGATCGAGCGCGCCGTTCGTCGGAAGACAAAGGAGGATCTCCGTGGCGGCGACGTAGATGGAGAGGGGCCACTGGGGGGGGCGGGGGGGGCGGGGGGGGGGGTGTTATTATTCACACGTTTGCAAGGGGCGGGGTGGCGCACAGCTAAATGAGTGCCACCGCGTGACACGCTTAGGAATGCTAATAAAGCCGCTCGGTGGCGAATATAAATGACGTTTTCTCGCACACCGGAGGATGAATATTAACTGTTGCAAAACTGAAATGCACTGAGCGACGTAGCGCCGCACTGACGAGGTGCAGGGGGCACGTCGAGTGGAAAAGTACTGGGAAAAACAGTGCTCCTCCAAGTTCTCCAGTAAAAATATTATATATATATATATATATATATAATTTATAAAAAGTAAATATATATATATATATATATAAAAGTAAAAATATATAAAACGATATATAATATAACAACTTGAAAACAAAAATACCTTTTATTTCAGATTCCTTTAATATTAATTGAACATCAAGATTTTGCATAAAAATATTTTTCAATATCTTAATCCGTTAAATTATTGCAAATGAAATTTAAAAACTGGTACGCTATCATCAATGTAAACAATTATTTTTTTAATGGGTTTGAGACCCCACAAACGCCGAAAAATAAAAAATATATACATTAAAAAAAATAAAAATATAAAGTAAAAATAACTTTTTTCTTATTAATGTCATTAATTGAATATCAAGATTTGGCGTGAATATTTTTCAAAATCCCAATCCATTGAATTATTGTGAAGGAAGGTTAAACAGTAGTATTCTATCAATATCAACAATTAAAAAGATTTTAGTCCATTAAATAATTTTGAATGAAAGGTAAAAAATACGATACTATCAGTATAAACTAACAATTATTTTTTAAAAATGTTTTGAGACGCCTCAAACCCCGAAAAAAAAAAATATATATCCATAAAAACTTCAAATAAAAAATAATAATATACAAACACCTTTTGCTTCATATGAATGTCATTAATTGAACGTCAAGATATTGCATTAATATATATTTTTTTTAAATCTGAATGAAACTTAAACAGTAGCATAGCAATGTAAAAAAAAAAAATTCTTAAAATTTTAGTTATGAAACATATTAATTGGGAGATGATGCAAATATTTTGTTTTAATTTAATATCACCTGAGGGCCTCTATTTAAAGAATAAAAAAATGGATAGACGAAAGGAAAAATAAAATGAAAAGAAAATTGCCGAGAAATTATGATGCAGTCAACAGGCTTATTATCCTTTCTTTCTTTTTTTAATTTTTTTTTTATATATATATATATTCACTGAACACGGAATAGGTTTAAAACAAAAATAATTTGTAATCACATTTAGCTACCGCAAGAGGGCGGAAAAGCGCCTTTTTCCACCATGGCGGGACGAAATAAAGCTTCTCGTTTAGCTGCTCAGCACCAAAAAACGCCACTAGATGGCGCCAAAGCTACATTTTTAAAATGAGACCGGCTCCCCTAAAATAATCCACAAAAAAGGGGGGATTACAAGAACGACAATTGTGTCATTTTTGGGACGCCCTCGTCGCTACATTTATTAGTAGTAGCATAGTAGAACATGGAACGTCACATGCCTACTAGCTGCGTCTTGTACCGCAATTTCCGGAATATAGGAAGTGACTTTTACCGGTGTGTTTTTTTTTTTTTTAACCGGCCCTGATAGCGCTGCGCTAGCAGCAACATGCTAGTGCTAATGCTAGCACGACGCTAATAATAGGGCAACGCTAACGCTAGCATGTCCCAACGCTTGCGTAGCGCTAACTGGGCCGCTTAAAACGTACCGCAGAAATCACTGAGACACGGCAGTAACACAACAGCAAAACGCGAGCACAGCGCTAACGCGAGCGCAACACTAACAGGGCTGGTTAAAAAAAAAAAAAACATACCAAAATCACTGAGATGCGGCAGTAACACAGCAGCAACATGCTAGCATGTTATCGGCATGTTTTTCTTTAACCGGCGCTGTTAGTGCCGCACAAGCGTAGGGACGCGCAAGTGAAGAGATGTGTTAGCGTTAGCGCTGCACTAGCATTAGCGTCGCCCTAGTATTAGCGCTAGCGTGTTTCTGCTGTTACTGTTGCGTCTCAGTGATTTTATTTTATTATTTTTTTTAATCCGGGCCTGCTAGTGCTGTGCTAGCATTACCACTGTGCTAGCGCGTTGCTGTTGTGTTACGGCCATGTCTCTATGATTTTTACGGTATGTTTTTAGTTTAACCAGCTTGTGTGTAGCAAGCGTAGGTACGCGTAAGTGTAGTGACACGCTGGCATGAGCGTCGTGCTAGCATTAGCACTAGCATGTTGCTGCCGCGTCTCATTGATTTTGGTATGTTTTTTTTTTTTTTTTTTCAAACCAGCCGTTAGTGTTGTGCTAGAGATAGCGCTGTGCTCGCGATAGCGCTGTGCTAGCGTCTTGCTGCTGTGTTACTGCCGTGTCTCAGTGATTTTTACGAGTATGCCTTAGCATCACGGAAGCGTAGGGACACGCAAGCGTAGGGATGCACTAGCTGTTGCTGCTGTGTTACTGTTGCGTCTCAGTGATTTTCGTATGTTGTTTTTTTTTTTAACCAGCCCTGTTAGTTCTGTGCTAGCATTAGCGCTGTGCTAGCGTGTTGCTGCTGTGTTACTGCCGTGTCTCAATGATTTTTACAGTATGTTATTTTTTTAACCGGCCCTGTTAGCGCCGCGCAAGCGTAGGGACGTGCTAGTGTTAGCACCGGCTAGCATTAGCGTCGCGCTAGTATTATTAGTGTTATAATTTTTTTAGTGAGCTTAATTGTGTACTAGTACGCCAAAAGACACAGTTGCCATCTGCGCTACTTGTATAACTGGTGAGGTGCTAGATAATAACTAGTAGCATTTTATTATGCACCCTTGCGCGACTACACAACTAGAATATCCCTGGACCATTTAAGGTGTTTCTGTGCATACTAGTAACTTCAATAAACAAAGTTCTCTTTCTTTCAGGCGGACAGGATCAGGACAGGACAGGACAGGACAGGACAGGATCTGCGTTGTCACAACCGCAGTGTAGTGCCACCTACTTAATTGGTGCGCTAGTGTTAGCGCTGTGCTCGAGTCGTGCTAGTATTAGCATGTTGCTGCTGTGTTACTGCCGCGTCTCAGTGATTTACGTATGGTCTTTTTAACCAGCCCTGTTAGCGCCGCGCTAGCATTAGCGTTGCGTTAGCATTAGCATTAGCGAGGTCAAAGAGTACATTGAATAAATGTTTACACCCACCTCGGTAGGCCTGTAGAGCGAGTTCTAGCTGTGCCAAGCCCTGGAGTGGGTTGGCGATGCCGGATGCACCGCAGGTCTTTTTCCCACGATTCATAGCTGTCGCAGGCGACGTTGCCCGTCTGCCCGCCCGCACACCCGGACGCCCCCGTGGCAAAACGTGTCCCAGATGCTCGGGTCTTTGCCGTCCGCTTGCCACCCCCCTGAAATCTGCAAAGGTTTTTTCCCAAAAATCGCTCAGCTGCCTTCGTGGTGACTTCCGGATTGTTTTATTGTGACGTCACGGTGACGACATACGACCGAAATCGAATTCAGTTTTCCAAACAGACTATTTGTGATGTAAAAATATCGATATCAAAAATTTGAAGTAATAGTAAAAAATAAAGTGGATTGAAATAAAGCCGTGAGCTACATTTTCTCGAGGAAAAATAAATTCAATGATAGCTACTGCTGTACTGTTGTTGTGTAGTTAGCTTACGTTACCTTCGATTTGATAAGCCGCAGTCGACCCCCCCCCCACACACACACACGCAAAGTCGGGAGGAGGGACATGCTTTCAGCAGCTCAACGTTTGACTGCGGTCGCTCGAACGCTCATTTATTGTTAATAATTTACAGTTTATTGTTTATTGTCTTTTTATTTTTATTTGATTGCAGACCGGAGGCTAGCTAAAACCCGGAAGCGTTATAAAATGTGACGTTTGAGACGCAAAGATTCCTAAATCATAATCATTTTCCCTCCTTGTTCTTGTATCTTAATATGTAGCGTGGTGGTAAAATTATAAATTGAAATATTTTTAATATGATGTTAGGTATGGAAATATTTGCGAGATTTTTGTTGATGGTTGAGGCGTATCTTGGAGTAATTTACGAGGGGCGGTGAAGGCAGCACTCGGTCGGGCTTTGTTTTTTTTTCCTCCGGGTCGACTTCCGAGCGGAACGTTTGCAAACGAAAAAAAAACATGATATGGAATATAATATCTACTTAAATATCCGCTTTCCATTTTTTAAACTCAAAATTATTTTGTGGATGTGACTCGTTTCTTTGTATTTCCAGAATCATGCTACGAGGCAGCAGTAAAGTAAAGGAAGTGACGTCTCTCGTTTTTTTTTTGTTTGAAAGCACTCAAGGTCATAAAAATAATGTAAAAAGTGATCATTAGTACAATCTAGTTAGTTAAATGTAACAATTGTGGTACTTTTGTTTACAATACAATAACAATTAAACACATGGGGTTGCCGGTTTTAATGCTCTGTCATGGGAGATTTTGTTGTTTTCCATGTTTGTCCAAGTGGAGTTGCCGTAGATGGTGCATCGTAGAGCCAGTTCCCCCCCCCCCCCCCCTTCCTAACAACTAATGCCGTAAAATTTCAAGAGTTTGTACCCAACGAGCCGAATCATCGTCACTGTCAGTCCATCACTACTTTATGCAACTAATATGTTTTTCGTAGAATCTTCCGATTTCCAGTTCAAATCGTCTCGGTGCATGTCGAAGCTCTTAGCTTAGCTTAGCTTAGCTTGCTCGCAAACAGAGGAGTTTGTGATTTTAGCGCTTTAACCCACGAAAAGTCCAAATCCGATTCTGGATGTAATTAATGTTTCTGTCCGATTTTCCAATTCGATTATCTCAGCGTTGTGTGGAAAAAAAATGTGTGAAAGAAGGACGACGGAGTCCGAAGAGGATATTTGGGGGCTAAAAGAGGAGAAGGAGCCCCGACGTCAACTTCTGCTGCCTGGCCAGCCTCAATGCAGATCAGGTGCGTTCACTTCTCTCTCTATCACGTGTTCGTTGGGTGGAATCCATTTTGAACGGTGCCGCCATGTTTGTTTTCATATTTTACACACAAAACAATATAACGAGGGCGGAAAGTATCAAATATTTTAGTCTTCGCGTCGCCTAGAATTTTTTTATCATATATTTCAGTATTTTTTTAATCAAATAACCAATTGGTTTCCTTTCTTTTTTTCGGGCGGTGTTTAGATTTAATGTAATCATATTTTCATTTATTTCATCAGCTGTGTTGTTTTTTTTTTGTTTGTTTGTTCTTAAATTCATATTTAGCAGTAAAATTTATCGTAAATACATTTGTTGAAACTTGGCATTTCCTATCCAAAAATACAAGGCAATAATTTAAAAATTAAAAAAAATAAAAAGGCACTTGTCTCTCGCCTATAATTTTTTTAATCATGTATTTCAAAAAATGTATTTTTAATTTCAATGTATTTTCTAAAAAAAAATTGAATAAGCAATTTCATATAATTGACAACCAATTGGTTTCCATTCTTTTTTTCGGGCAGTGTTTAGATTTAATGTAATCATATTTTTCATTTATTTCATCAGCTGTATTGTTTTTTTTTTTGTTTGTTCTTAAAATCATATTTAGCAGTAAAATTTATTGTAAATACATTTGTTGAAACTTGGCATTTCCTATCCAAAAATACAAGGCAATAATTTAAAAATGAAAAAAAAATTAAAAAGGCACTTCTCTCTCTCTCGCCTAGAATTTTTTTAATCATATATTTCAATAAATGTATTTTTAATTTCAATGTATTTTTTTACATCAAATAAGCAATTTCATATAATTGACAACCAATTGGTTTCCTTTCTTTTTTTCGAGCGGTCGTTAGATTTAATTTAATCATATTTTTCATTAATTTTGATGTGTTTTTTCTTCTTAAATTCATATTTAGGTGAAAAATTTATTGTAAATACATTTGTTGAAACTCGGCATTTCCTATCCCAAAATACAAGGCAATAATTTAAAAAAAAAGGAATAAACTGTTTAAATCGTATTCTAGCGTGTGACATAATCCACTATATGTTGTTTATAACCAATTTTTTTATAGATATGACTTTATTGGCAGTCAAATAATAATACGTCTAAAGACATGAAAAAAAATTATACAAATACTACAATATAAAAATAAACTAGCAGAATCATGCAGCAAATTTGTCCCACCTGGATTTAAGGACCCTGTCCGGTTCTGTCAGGTTGGATGGTGAATGTTGGTGGATGCTCGATTGGGTTTAAGTCTGGGCTCCTCCGTTTTAGCTCTGCGCTCGGGGTGCTTGGTCTTTTTGCGGCTTTCGTGCGTCTCGGTCTTCTGCTGTTAACCCCTCCCCCCCCCCCCCCCCCCGACTGGTGGAGTCCTGCAAGTGATGGAGGACTTTCTAGAAACCCCCCCCCCCCATCTCCCGAGATTTGGTTTCTTCTCGACTTGTCCCGCCAAGGGTGTTCTCTCTGATTGCTGAGAATGGCCAGAAAGCCAGGTCCAGGAAGGGTTTTGATTGTCCCAAGGGTCTTCCATTTCAGGATTATGGACTCTATGGAACTTTAAACACAGCAATTTTTTTTTTTTTTTGGGGGGGGGATAATCTGTTCCCGTGCCACAATTCTGTCTCTGAGCTCTTCAGGCAGTTCCCTTGACCTCGTGATTCTCATTTGCTCTGACGTGAAACTGCGGACTCGAAGTTTTTAGAGCGGTACCTCTACTTACAAATATAATCCTGAAGTCGTTTTGTAACGTGAATATATATATATATTTTTTTTTCCGGAAGTCGAAGCGCATTTTACATGTAAATGCCCTAATCCGTTCCGATCCGTCTGAATACTGACGGCGGTTTTCTTTTCTGTCGGTATTGGGTGCTTTTATGATTTTTCTAGTTAACGTTAAATCCGATTCTAGTTTACGTCATTTAGCAATTATAACAACCAGAAAGCCACAACTAATTAATTCAGAAAATAAAACAACTAAATGTTTCCAAGATTTGCATTGGACCCTGAGATAAGAATAATAATCATGGAATTCCGTTTCAAATGTTAAACACATTTTTAAAAGATGCAAAATATTTTTAAAAATATATCTTTTCTTTTGTCCCAAGATGTTCCAATTTCCAACAGCGATGGACTCATTCCATAATTCTAGAAATATTGACAAAGAACACGAAATATTGAGGCTGATTGCCGATCAGAATGGCGGCGTGTTTACGTACAAGCGTGAGTGCGAGCACTAGCTCGCTAGGCTACGGAAGGTTTTTGTCGCTTACATCTTTATTACGCTCTGTTCTTGTCGTCGCCATGGTAACGTTTGCAGTAATTCATAATCCAGCATTGAGTCCGCTGCGAGGATGTAAGATTAATGAAGGCGCACGTAGATATGAATACTTGACACGCCAGGACGCTGCATTAGCATGTTAAATGTGCCGACGTAGCGGGCACATTGGTGGGGGCAAATAAAATCAAATGCATTGAAAATAAATCATAACTCTCATTTCTCAAGCAATTTTCATGAGGTGGACTTTTTTTTGGGGGGGGTTGTCAAAGTATGTGCAATTAATGCAAAACTTTTTTTTTTTTTTAAGTGCGCAAAATATTTCCTTGGCTTTATGCCACTGGTGTCAAACTCGAGGCCCAGGGGGCCAGATCCGGCCCACCACATCATTTTATGAGGCCCGCGACAGCAAGTCATCTCCGTTGATAATGTCGCGATGTGGCAACCATATTTTGTCGCCATCCACTTTCTTAGCCGCTCATCCTCACGAGGGTCGCAGGAGTGCTGGAGCCGCTCCTAGCGGTCAACGGGCAGGAGGCGGGGTACACCCTGAACTGGTTTCCAGCCAATCGCAGGGCACATTGAGACCCTCAACCACACCTAGGGGCAATTTAGAGTGTCGAATGCAAAGGTGTCAAACTCAAGGCCCGGGGGGGCAGATCCGGCCCGCCACATCATTTTATGAGGCCCGCGACAGCAAGTCATCTCCGTTGATAATGTCGCAATATGGCAACCATATTTCGTCACCATCCACTTTCTTAGCCGCTCATCCTCACGAGGGTCGCGGGAGCGGTGGAGCCGCTCCCAGCGGTCAACTTTGAAAGTGTTGTAGAAACGACACAAACAGCTCACGTGACCAAACCATGTCAATATCTTGTGTCCTGCAGAGATCAGTGGAAACCTTTGTCCTGAGCAGGGGGGGCCAGAGCCCCCCCGCATTAAAGAGGAGGCGGAGGAGGAGGTCATCACCGGGTTGCCGTTCACCGGGGTCCGTCCGAAGTCTGAAGACGGTCAAAGAGAAGCGGAGCGAGGGGCGGAGCCGGCGAGTCGCGACTCGAGTCGGCACACGGCAACCGGAGGTGACGGAGAACACTGCGGAGGATCACGAGAACCCGGACTCATCGCTCCGTTATCAGACAGCGACGACCTGACGTCGCACTCTTCGGACTATGACGGCGACGAACGCTCGGAAGGTGACGCGGCGACCTGTCACGCTGACGACAAACGGTGGAAATGCTCTCAGTGCGGGAAAACGTTCGCGTACAGCAGCCGTCTGAAACGCCACAAAAGGACGCACACGGGCGAGAAACCGTTTGCTTGCTCGGTTTGCGGTAAAACCTTTTCGCAGAAGGAACACTTGAGGAGTCACGCAAGTACTCACACGGGGGAGAAACCACTTGTGTGCTCAGTCTGCGGTCAAAGATTCTCTCATAAGGGAAGTCTTATTATACACACGAGGACCCATACTGGACAAAAACCTTTTTCCTGCTCCGTTTGCGATCAGAGATTTACTCAGAAAGGAGACTTGAGAAAACACACGAGAAAACACACTGGAGAGAAACCCTTTTCCTGCTTAGTGTGCGGTCAAAGATTCTCTGTAAAGGGAACCTTAAAAGCACACACAAGAACACATACTGGAGAGAAACCTTTCGCCTGCCCAGTTTGCGGCCAAAGATTTTCTCATAAGGGAAGCATGAACATACATACAAGAACACACACTGGAGAGAAACCTTTTGCCTGCTCAGTTTGCAGTCAAAGATTCTCTCGAAGAGGAAGTTTACGAATACACACAAGAACCCACACTGGAGAGAAACCCTTTGCCTGCTCAATTTGCGCCCAACGATTCTCTAATAGAGGAAACTTAAGTATGCACACAAGAACCCACACCGGTGAGAAACCTTTTCCCTGTTCAATTTGCGGTCAAAGATTCCCTCTCAAGGAAAGCTTAAAAAGACACACACGAGCGCACACTGGAGAGAAACCTTTTGCCTGCTCTATTTGCGGCCAAAGATTCTCCATCAAGGGAAACTTAAAAACACACATCAGGACTCACACAGCCAAAAGGGACGCTTAAAAAATGCACACAAGAACGAGCGCTAACGATGAAACCATTTTCATGCTCAGTTTATTGTAAATGATAGTTTAATAATATCCACGTGAGAAAACTACACTCAAGGGAATCCTTAAAACTACACTAAAACTACAACGCACTGGTTGAGAAACCTTTTGCCTGCGCTGTTTGCGGCATAGCGGTGATCAAAAATATTCTTTTTTTTTTTTTAATACGCTGTCATCATGTGGCTTCCAACGAAACATGATATCGATAATCACTCCCACAAAAAAATATTATACCATATACACTTTACATCTCAATGTAATGTGAGTTTAATTTGGTATTTAATATTTTTCACAAAAAAAATGACCAACTTTTGTTTTAAGTCTGGTGTTTATATCAAACCTGTTTTTTAATGTCTTTGGTTCATTTTTTTATCATATTCAGAAGCTGTTTTTGTAGATTTTGTAAATATACATATATGTCATTGATATCTAATGTGAATCATTTGGGTTCTAATAAAGACCCCTGGGGAACCCCATGAGTGATCGTATGTAGTTTGGATTTGTTATTGTTAAATTACACATTGGTATCGATCATCCCAATAACTTTTCATGCATTTGCGAGATACCATAATTATTATCAATTATTTTCCATTAATCTCCCATAGTCCAGGAAACAGTTTTTTGGTGAACATGCGCTATAATATTTTGCGAATACTGTATAGCAATATAACTGGATTGAGGGGGGGTGGGTTAGTTTTATAATTTCTAGTCTTTGAAGCGTTAATAAAACGGGGTTTTCTTTTGCTAGGTCACAGCCAATGTGAACAAAAATTTCACATTTTTTTTTAGCTATATCCCAACATTTTTCTTGTGTAAAAATTTCTGGATATTCAACATTTTTTTTTCACCAATTTTACTCCCGTCATTTCCGGCCTACAAGCTTTCAACCCCGCGGTTTATGCGGCGCTAGCATTAGCGCACCTGGTTATAAGCCTCGGTACACAGAAAGCTTTTTATGCTAGCGTCACGCTAACGCTAATGCAGGGCTAATGCCAGCCCCGCGCTAACGCCAGCGGCGCGCTAATTCCAGACCCGCGCTAGCGTTAAAGTAGGCCGGGCATGACGGTATTACTGGAGTGCAAGATACTTTACGGTCTTGCTGAGTCATATAAAAAATATTTTTAATCATGTAAAGACTTTGAGTTACCTTGTGTATAAAACGCACACTCAGAGCCAATGTGAACAAAAATGTCTAATATTTTTCAAGCTATATCACAAAGTTTTTGAAATTTTTTTTTTTACTAATTTTACTACCGTAATGTCCGGCCTACAAGCTTTCAACCCCGCGGTTTATGCGGCGCTAGCATTAGCACACCTGGTTATAAGCCTCGGTACACAGAAAGAGTTTAATGCTAGCGTCATGCTAACGCTAATGCAGGGCTAATGCCAGCCCCGCGCTAATGCCAGCCCCGCGCTAACGCCAGTGGCGCGCTAATTCCAGACCCGGGCTAGCGTTAAATTTGGCCAGGCATTACGGAATTACTGTAGTGCGTGATACTGTACGGTCTTGCTGATTCATATTAAAATGATTTTTAATCATGTGAAGACTTTGAGTTACCTTGTGTATAAAACGCACACTTACAGCCAATGTGAACAAAAATGTCTAATATTTTTTTCGCTATATCCCAATATTTTTCGTGTAAAATTTTCTGGATATTCAACATTCATGGACCAATTTTACTACCATAATTTCCGGCCTACAAGCTTTCAACCCAGCATTAGCGCACCTGGTTATAAGCCTCGGTGCACAGAAAGAGTTTAACGCTAGGGTCACGCTAACGCTAATGCAGGGCGAATGCTAGCCCCGCGCTAACGCTAGCGCCGCGCTAATTCCAGACCCGCGCTAGCATTACGGTATTTAATACCCCAAATTTCTTGTGCATTGCTCTCTTTTTACGCCTTAGTGCGTGATACTGTACGGTCTTGCTGATTCATATAAAAAATGATTTTTAATCATGTAAAGACTTTGAGGTGTGTATAAAACGTATTTGATTTGCATAATAATTCCAAATGCAGTGTAGTGAGAACTTGCAATCTCGCTGGGTGTTCAAATACTTATTTTCTTTTTTTTTATAATTAATATTAATTTATTTTTTTGTAATTTTATTTTAAGTAGCCGTCGTTGATTTGAAATGAAAATAGATTTTTTTTTTTTTTTTTTTTTTTTTTATCTGACGCCACCTCCCAGTTTCTGCAGCACGGTGAGGCCGCGCTCCTGGTATTCGGACCGGCTCAGCCAGAAGGTGTCCTTGTCCTTCATGATGTTGGCGAGCACGGCGCCGCCCAGGAACACCATGTGCTTGCGGCGCGGGGGGTCCTCGATGCGGATCTTGAACTTCTGCGGAGGTGCGGTACGACAAAACAAAGTCTGAGAGAGACGACAAACGTACGACTTAAAAGAACTGATGTTCAGGTCCCGGGTTTACAATTCCACCAAGCATGTTTTGGACTGCTTTTTGGAATCGAGCAGTTTTCAAAATGAAACCACGCCTAACACCGTGCCCTCGTCTCGGAGTCCTGCATTTGGGTCCGGCCCCGTGCCCTTGACAAGAACAGCTAATCTGATCCCTTTTGTTCATCGCGTCTGCTTATGCTCATCAGTTTGCCCCATAGTCATCGGACTAGCCTAGCGTATCTGCACCCTCTGCCTTGTTTTGGACTGCTTTTTGGAATCGAGCAGTTTTCGAAATAAAACCACACGTAACACCGTGCACTCGTCTCGGAGTCCCGCATTTGGGTCCGGCCCCGTGCCCTTGACAAGAACAGCTAATCTGATCCCTTTTGTTCATCGCGTCTGCTTATGCTCATCAGTTTGCCCCATAGTCATCGGACTAGCCTAGCGTATCTGCACCCTCTGCCTTGTTTTGGACTGCTTTTTGGAATCGAGCAGTTTTCGAAATAAAACCACACGTAACACCGTGCACTCGTCTCGGAGTCCTGCATTTGGTCCGGCCCCGTGCCCTTGACAAGAACAGCTAATCTGATCCCTTTTGTTCATCGCGTCTGCTTATGCTCATCAGTTTGCCCCATAGTCATCGGACTAGCCTAGCGTATCTGCACCCTCTGCCTTGTTTTGGACTGCTTTTTGGAATCGAGCAGTTTTCGAAATAAAACCACACGTAACACCGTGCACTCGTCTCGGAGTCCCGCATTTGGGTCCGGCCTCGTGCCCTTGACAAGAACAGCTTATCTGATCTTCGATCAAGTCTAAGTATACTGCATATTTATTTCTTTTTTATAGATCTCTCTCTCTAGAACCATAAAGTTCTGTTCGACCCCCAATAAAACTGGTGTGACTTTTACGTCATGCTGGGTAACGATCTAATCCTGAATCATGTCCTCTCATCCTCACTAAGGCCCGCACTTAGAATGTTATCAGTTCTTACAGCCAACTTGCGTGTGTCTCCATCCAGGACCCTCTCCAAGTAGAGCTGCTTGATCTCTCGCTCCAATCTGGACGGGAGGCCAGGGTACATGGTGCTTCCCCCAGACAGGACAATGTGTTTATAGAAGTCGGCCCTGGAAACAACCACCACGTTTTTCACGAGCTCCTCCGATCTCGGCGAAGTCCCGATTTGCTGGGTGCGGTAGTCCAAGGGTGTCAAACCCGTTTTTGTCGTTAGTTAGGTTGTGGGTTTTGTACAGATTTTAACGTAAATCAGGGAAGTCGAAACACGATTTGCCTTTGGGCACCGCATAAAAATCACGTGGCGGCCCGGATCTGGCCCCCGGGCCTCATGTTTGACACCGGTGCAGTTTATAACGCAGTTTCCGAAATATTCCAAAATGTTTTTTGAATGAGGCGACGACCTCGTCACAGTCACGGGGCTTTGTTTGGATCTTGGCCTCTTGCGGTCTTAAATCCAAAAAGTCTTGGTCTCGTTCAAGTATTGGTCTCGATGATTTGGCTTTGGGGACCGCATAAAAATCACGTGGCGGCCCGGATCCGGCCCCTGGGCCTCGGGTTTTACACCGGTGCCGTCAAACCTTATTAACGCAGTTTCCGAAATATTCCAAAATGTTTTTTGAATGAGGCGACGACCTCGTCACAGTCACGGGGCTTTGTTTCGGTCTTGGCCTCGTGCGGTCTTAAATCCAAAAAGTCTTGGTCTCGTTCAAGTATTGGTCTCGATGATTTGGCTTTGGGGACCGCATAAAAATCACGTGGCGGCCCGGATCCGGCCCCTGGGCCTCGGGTTTTACACCGGTGCCGTCAAACCTTATTAACGCAGTTTCCGAAATATTCCAAAATGTTTTTTGAATGAGGCGACGACCTCGTCACAGTCACGGGGCTTTGTTTCGGTCTTGGCCTCGTGCGGTCTTAAATCCAAAAAGTCTTGGTCTCGTTCAAGCATTGGTCTCTATGATTTGCCTCCGGGGACCGCATAAAATTCACGGGGCGGCCCGGATCTGGCCCCCGGGCCTTGGGTTTGACACCAATGCAATATTGTTCATAACGCAGTTTCTGAAATATTCAAAATGTTTTTTCAATGAGGCGACGATCTCGTCACAGTCACGGGGGCTTGTTTGGGTCTTGGCCTCGTGCGGTCTTGAATTCAAAAAGTCTTGGTCTCGTTCAAGTACTGGACTGGTCTCTGATAGTGCGGTCAAAAGCTGGGGTTGGGGCGGGGCGGAGCGGGGTTCACTCACCTGAGGTCGATGTCGGCCGCCTGGATGGTGTTGAAGAGGAGTTCGGCCACGCCCGCCCCCTCCACGTTGATCAGGTGAGGCTGGAAGAGCGCTTCAGGGGCGCCAAACCTTTCACCTCCGACCCTCACCTGTCGGCCGTCCGGGAGCTGCGGTTGGACGCATTGATTGGTTGCAACCTGAACTCCCCACCCCGGGGAGGGGGGGGGGGGTGACAACGAGCGGTGGTCCAGCCTACCGTGAAGGACTCCACCAGGTAAGTGGTTTCCGCGGCGAGACGCTGCTCTTGTTCTATGTTGTACCCCACGTAGCACAGCTTCTCCTTCAGCACGCGCACCGTTTCAAAGTCAGCCGAGTGGTTGAAGGCGTAGCCGCGCAGCAGCAGCAGCTGATCGACGAACGGGGTTTCAAAAAGATGACATCGGGTCCAGCGACCGCGGTACGACGTGCGCGCTAGCTTAAGACTGTTGAGGCGACCCTTGTGAGGATAAGCGGCTAAGAAGATTGTTGGATGGATGGATATAATTTCCTATGACAAAAGGGTGTCCAGACTTGTGCAACTACACTATTCCAAATAGTTGTACAGATTATAGTTAACAGTCATGGTGGAAAAAAGGGGTGTGTAGACTTTTTATACCCGCTTTAAGAGCAAGCAAGTCCCAGGTACTACAACTAGTGACTTCATTTGAAAGATCAGCATGTAATAAAAAGATATGGATTTATGTCGTTAAATATTAGATTGTCTTAAATCACGGGTGTCAAACTCGAGGCCCAGGGGCCAGCTCCGGCCCACCACATGGTTTTATGTGGTTCCCAAAAGCAAACCAAGGGTTAGGGTTAAGGCTCGGACTTCCGTGATTCTTGTTCAAATCTGTGCCAAAAAAAGTTTAGCAGTTTTTGCTTTCGTATCTTCGCGAGCTCGCTTAAGACTGTTGTCTGTCGCTATGCGCCCTGCGATTGCCTGGTGAGCCCGTTGACAGCTGGGATAGGCTCCTGAACTCCCGGCGACCCTTGTGAGGATAAGCGGCGAAGAAGATGGTTGGATGGATGGATGGACATAATTTCCTATGACAAAAGGGTGTCCAGACTTGTGCAACTACACTCTTCTAAATAGTTGTACAGATTATAGTTAACATTAATGGTGGGGGGAAAAACGTGAAATTAATCTTTTTTTTTTAATTAAAAAAAAAAACCCTTGCATTTCAAGAGGGGTGTGTAGACTTTTTATACCCGCTGTAAGAGCCAAGCACATCCCTGGTACTACAACTAGTGACTTCATTTGAAAGGTCAGCACTGTAATAATAAGATACAGATTTAGGTCGTTAAATATTATATTGGCTTAAAACGAGGGTGTCAAACTCGAGGCGTGGGGGCCAACCCCGGCCCGCCGCATGATTTTATGTGGTCCGCAAAGGCAAATCATGAGTATGAACTTCCATGATTTTTGTCCAAATCGGGACCAAAATTTCAAATGATAGAAATAACGTTGAGATATTGCAAGCGTTTTTGTGTCACCAAACATCAACAATAGTTTGAAAATCCATTGCTTGGATTTCTGACTCCAAAACTAGTTCATAAATTTCATGCGTAAATATGATGAGGCGGTGAAAGATTTTGATGGCTTTTCGGTCATAACGGCCGTCTTAGAGAACTTGTAATTAACCGGCGACAAAACTGAGTTTTGACACCCCTGCATTCATCATTTATGATATGAAAATTTTAAATTTCCAAACATATTTTAACAAGAATCACTTAAAATGACACACGTGATTTGGCTTCACGGGCCGCATAAAATCATGCGGTGGGCCGGATTTGGCCTCTGGGCCTAGAGTTTGACACCTGTGTCGTCAACGTTATCGTTTATGAAATGGTAATTTGATATTTTGGTACAGATTTGAACAAAAATCACGGAAGTTAACACATGTGATTTAGCTTCGCGGCCCACATAAAATCATCCGGCAGGCCGGATCTGGCCCCCAGGCCTCGACTTTGACACCTGTGTCGTCAACGTTATCATTTATGATGTAAAAAATGTGAAATTTCCAAACAGATTTTAACAACCATCATTGACGATGACACACATGATTTGGCTCCACGGGCCGCATAAATCATGTGGCGGGCCGGATCTGGCACCCGGGCCTGGAGTTTGACACCTGTGTCGTCAACGTTATCGTTTATGAAATGACAATTTGATATTTTTGGTACAGATTTAAACAATAATCACCAAAGTTAATACACGTGATTTAGCTTCGCGGGCCACAAAAAAAAAACATGCGGCGGCCGGATCTGGCCCCAAGGCCTCGGGTTTGGACACCCGTGTCATCAACGCTGCCATTTATGATGTGAAAATTTGAAATACAGATTTTAACAAGAATCCCTGACGATGACACACGGGATTTGGCTCCACAGACCACATGAAACCCTGCGGCGGGCCGGATCTGGCCCCCGACCCTCGAGTTTGACACTGGTGCATGAACACGTCAATTTTGACATCCATTAACCAGGCCGCTTATCCTCACAAGGGGCACGGGAGCGTCGGCGCCCACCCCAGCTCACTTCGGGGCGAAAGGCGGACTCCGGCCCCGAAGCGGTCGCCAGTCCGTTGGAGGGCACATCGATGGAAAAACTCTTGTTGCGGTGTCGAGTTTTTCGCTGTACCTTGATGAGGTATCGGGTGATGTCACGGCCGGCGATGTCCAGCCTGCGCGTCAGATGCGGCAAGGAGAAGCCTTCGTAAACCGGGCAGATGTGGGTCACGCCGTCCCCGGAATCCACAACCACCCCCGTCAACAGACCTGTTGGCAAGAGTCCAAAAGAGATCGAAAAACTCAACCTGACGGCTTCGTTACATCTGGGTAAAATGCGTCCTTATGTCGAAAGACCCCCGGGGTCTATACCCTGAGCATAGAGCGTGAGGACGGCCTGGATGGCCACGTAGATGGCGTGGAACTGGTACTTCTCGAACATGACCTCGGCGATCTTCTCGCGGTTCTTCGTCGGGTTCATGGGAGGCTCGGTCAGCAGGATCTGCGTGCGACGGAAAGCTTTGATGTGATCCGTGTCGTGTGCCTTCGGCGGGGTGGCCCCGGGGCCAGGGTGCGCCCTGAACTGGTTTCCAGCCAGAGTCAGATAGTTATCACACCTTGGGGAGATTGAGAGTGTCCAATTAATGTGTGGTTTTTGGGGAGGTAGGAAGAAACTGGTGTCCCCTGAGAAAACCCACCAAGGCCTGGGGAGAACACGCAAACTCCTCACGGCCCCCAGACCTCAGGACTATGAGGTTTACAGCTGCAACACTGTCCTACCGTCAATGGCGTTCTGCGTTATATGGAACGACTCCCCCCACCCCACCCCAATACCCCCTAATGGTACATCTCAAATTGTGACCTGGTCCAGCTCTTATTTGCCGCTCCTATCCGCCGGAGTCTTTGGTACCTTGCACTCGGACGGCTCAATGTCCAGCCTCTCGGGTCCGAAGGTGTGGTCCCACAGGTGGAGCATGTCGTCCCAGGACCGTACCATCCCGTTCTCCATGGGGTACGCCACCTCAAGCAACGAACGGCACTCGCTGGCTTCGTCGCCCACCATCAGATCCTGAGGGACGGGATGAGGGCGAGCAGAATGCGGCGAGCGGTCCTCGGGGTTTTTTGCGCGCCCCGGTCCTTACCTTGATCTCGATGTTGCCTATTTTGGCGGTGGAGCGAATGACCGGGCGACCCACCAAGGCGGGGAAGATGTGGTCCGGGAAGTTGGAACCCGCAAAGCCGCACTTGACGAACTGAAGATCATACTGCGTAATTAGTACATCAGGTACTCCAACAAGGTTTTTCCAAACCTTTCTCTGAGCTGAAACTTGAGGAAAAAAATGCCGCGGTGAAGGACTTTTTGATCCTTGGAACTTTACAGGTCCGAGGTGAAGAACCGGACTAAGCACAGCCCCCAAAAACCTCTTTGAACCCGGAAAAACTCAGAGGGACGGGGATTGTTTCAGCTCCCCCGCTTGACAATTTTTCAATCCCACCCCCAAAAAATTTTGTTTTTGAAAACCACTGTGCTAGACCAACGAAAAGTTTTCAGACCCCCTTCAAATTTTCTCTTTCATATTTATAAGCTACACACTCGGAACTCGATATTTAGCAGTCGGACCCGTTTGAGGCAATACAGCCATGAGTCTAATTGGGAATGATGCAACAAGTTTTTCAGATCTGGATTTGAGGATCCTCTCCAGTTCTGTGAAATTGGATGGTGAACATTGGTGGGCAGTCGTTTTCTGGATGCTCAATTGGGTTGAAGTAAGGGGCTCTGGCTGGACCATTCAAGAACAATTCCAGAGTTGTTTTGAAGCCACACCTTCATGTGTCCCGCATCGGCGCACTCTGCTATAAAACCTCGAGTGGTGGAGGTGGGGGATGCGGATGGGGATGGGGATGGTGGACTTTCTAGAACTGTCCCCCGACTGCATCCCTGGAGCTCAACCGTGGTGATCTTTGAGTAGTTTTTTGACCTCTCTCACCGAGACTCTTCTCCTCCGGACAGCTCTAGGAAGGGTTCTGGTTGAGGATTATGGGGGTTGGGGGGTGGGACAGTTGTGCTCTTCAGAACCTAAAGCGTAACCTTGGCCGGATCTGTGCCCTGCCACGGTTCCGTCTCTGAGCTCTCCGTGCGGTTCTCTTGCGGTTCTCTTGTAAGTATTCAGACCCTTTGCTAAGTATTTCGTAGAATCACCCATTTTTGAACTCATACAGCCATGGGACTTTAGGGGTTTTGTGTTTTTCAGACGCGGATCCGGGGTTAATCTCGTGGAGGCTTCTGGGTAGCCAGTTTCAGGTCTTTCCAGAGATGCTCAATTGGGTTTAAGTCGGGCGAGGAGTAACGATCGCGGTACAGGAATCGGTATTGGTAGAAAAATGAGAGACCGTAGTACCGGTCTTTCTTTTTTTTAATAGTTTCAGTTTTTAACAGTTTGTGGCATACACGGTTTCCCATGCTGCCCAGATCCCGAAAAACCGCTACCGGGTTCCTCAGAAAATGCAAATATGTATAACGAGGGCTTATTACGAGGGTACAAAACTGTAATTACAAGAGGCTTGACCTCAAATTCCAGATTCAGCCCCTAAAAACCGGTTGGAATCTTTTCACATTCTGAGGAAAACGGCAGAACAGAGCCGAGGGCCTCTCCTGAGATTTTACCACCTGAGCTTTGCTTTCAGCCAATGGCGGCTCGGGGTGAGGATTTTGTGGCCTTGTACGGTGGCTTCAGGGAGCGACGAGTCCAGACAAGACTCGCACATTCCCGTGATCCCCTCGAGCGACGGTGCCCGCAAAGAGTTTTACGAGGTACGGGATGTTTTTCCACCTACCCCCGTCCCGTTGTCGCAGACCACCACTCTCCTGCCCTCGCTGTCCATCTTGTTGCCAGGGACAACTCCGGTGTGTTGCGGACCCTGCGGTCTCCACAGCCAGCACGCCTTACCAGGCCCAGTTTAGAGTCTGGCTTGAGTCGGACAGGAAGACTGCCTCCTCCTCCTACTCCTCCTCCTTATCTGGGAGGGGCCCGCCAACCAGCCTGGACTGGTTGCCTGCGCGCGTGTAGCAAAGCAAACTTGTTTTCGCTCGAGCGCAGGTGTCAAACTCGAGGGCCGGGGGTCCAGATCGGGCCTGCCGCGGGATTTGATGTGGCCCCCGCGAAGGCAAATGTACGACTTCTACGATTCTTGCGAAAACCTGGACCGATGCTTGAAAAACCCCTCAGCTTTGATTTCTGTTTCCAAAACTAGTCTTTGTGCGATCAAAGATCAAAGAGTTTTATGGTTCCTCAGTCATAACGGCCCCCTGAGGGGAACCGGAACCGCAAAAACCAGTTGCACATGGTAAAACACTCATCTTGAGCAAGCCTCACCTTGGATAGAAACACTTTCATTTATTGACATGAATCCTCCATCTTTTGTTTTCCCCCTCGCATACCCAGGAAGAGAGTCCACCAGAGGCACGCGTGGACCGAACAGTCCTCGGGTTGACGTGGCTGCACGGGGGCTTACAAACGCATCCTGTGGCGTTAGCAGGTAAACATGAGCGGTGCCCTGAGTTCCTTTTTAAGGCAATGACAAAACGTTTTCTTGAGTTATTGAGTTCTACCTTAACGCGGCGTTGCTAACGCGGGGGCGCTAACGCTAGCGCGCTGGTGCTAGCAAAAGATAAATAAATAATTAAATAATTTCCAATTGCTGCGGCGCTAACGCGGTGGTGCCGACACGGCGCTGTTAACGCTAGCGCGGTGGTGCTAATGCTAACACGGCAGCGCTAACGCGGCACTGTTAATGCTGACGTGGTGGTGCTAATGCTACCACGGCAGCGCTAACACTAACGCTAACACAGCAGCGCTAACTCTCACGCGGCGGCGCTAACGGTAGCATGGTGGTGCTAACGCTAACAGGGTCGCGCTAACGCGCCACTGTTAACGCTGACGCGGTGGTGCTAATGCTAACACGGCAGTGCTAATGCTAACGCGGCAGCGCTAACACTAACGCTAGCACGGTGGTGCTAACGGCTTTGAAAAAAGTCGCGGCTTGTAAGCCGGGAATTACGGACTAATGTTTAAAAAAAATAATAATAATTTTCAACGGCGCTGTTAACGCTAACACGGTGGTGCTAAGGCTAACACGGCAGCAGAAACGCTAACGCGGCGCCGCTAATGCTAACGCTAGTATGGTGGTGGTGACGTGGCGCTGCCAAAGCTAATGCTAGCGCAGTGGTGCTAACGCTAACACGGCAGCACTAACGCTAGCTGTTAACGCGGCGCTGTTAACGCTGATGTGGTGGTGCTAATGCTAACACAGAAGCGCTAACGCTAATGCGTGGCGCTAACGCTAACTAGCCCGGCGGCATGGAAAAAAGTCGCGGCTTGTAGGCCGGGAATTACGGTATGTCTAATCTTAAAAAAAAAAACGCGGCGGTGCTAACGCGGCTCTGTTAACGGTAACGTGGTGGTGCTAACGCTAACATGACAGCGCTAACGCTAACGCGCCGGCGCTAACGCTAGCGCGGTGGTGCTATCGCGGCGGTGCTAACGCGGCGGTGGTAACGCTAGTGCGGTGGTGCTAACGCGGCGGCGCTAACGCTAAGTAGCCCGGCGCCTGTGATAAAAGTCACAGCTTGTAGGCCGGAAATTACGGTATGTCTAAAAAAACTTTTTTCAACTGCGGTAACGAGCAAGTTACCTGATTTTTGCCCCCGTAAGAATTTTGGTGAGTTCATGACGTAGCCTAAAAGTGGAGTCACTTCTAGCTTGTATTTTCTTTTTTCCTATGCGCTCGTACCGTGTACATTAAAAAAACAAAATTATGTAGTTTTTCGTTTTGTTTTCCACACAAGTATCCGTACAGGGTGTGAGTACTTTTGCCCCCACCTATGCAAAGCCAGGCACTAAAAACTTTAAGAGCAGAGGCGTTACATGAGATAGCCGCCGTCGGCTAGCGTGCTTTCAAGGTCGCGCGGCTTGGGTTAGCGCGTGGCGGTTTTTGTGATTTTTTTTTTTTTTTTCTTTCTGCACTACGACGTCACCGCCCGATCGTGGTACGGCCCGGACCCTGTTGGATGCCATCTCCAGGATGTCCACAGTTTCTTTTCCCCCTCCCCCGAGAACCCCCACCACCCCACCCCACCCCCAGAATTCAGGCGCTATCTCAGGAGTCGAATTCGCTGTCGCTGCTGACGGAGATTTCCGGCGTGGAGGCGCCGGTCCCCCTGTGCTCGGTTCCCGTGCTGGAGTCACTGGCCTCGGGGCTCCCCAAATGGCGGGGAGAGGGCACTGACGAACAGGGGCAGCACTCCTGGTCCGAGGGGAGGTGGGCGGAGTCCTGCTGCAGTCTGGCCCGGAGCAAAGACAGATTTCAGAGTTGAGAGTCATTCCGCAATTGGAGGGGATTTGTTTGCCCCCCATGAAATATTAAAGAAACCATAATTAAACTGTCATTTAATTCAGGAATGAAGACTCACCTGTTTTTGGCGGATGCGGCACGGTCTCGTTGCCGCCGATTCTTGAACCAGTTTCCGACCTGGGTGGGCGTGAGTCCCGTGGCCTGGGCCAGGTGCCTCTTCCTGGACGGGTTGGGGTATGGATCTTGGAGGTACCACTCCCTCAGCAAACTACGGGTCCTCTCCTAGTGAAAGATAAAACGGGGGTTGGGGGGGGGGGATTAAAGACTCAGTCTAGCCAGATTTGAATCCAGGTCCTCAGAACTGTGAGGGGGATGTGCGGCCCTCGTGAGGATAAGCGGCGAAGAAAATGGATGGATGGATGGATGGAAGTTAGTAAAGTTAGTGCCTTATTGTTGTGCCATGAACGTGAACCCGAGCTGATGCAAGGGAGGCCTGCAGTTCTGCAGTTCCTTTGTCTCTTGGGTCATCTTTGCAGGGGGCCCCAAATCCTGGGAAGGTTCATTCCTGTTCCATGTTGTCATAGTCCTGGCTGTGCCGGTCCCTGCAGCAATCAGTTCCCCCGTAATTAGGCGTCCTCGTACGGTCTTGGCCTTCACCAGATCGTCACCTCCTGCCTCACTCCCGCACTCTTGTGATTCCGTTCCTGATATCCCGTGTACCGACCCCAGTCTGCCCACCCACCTGCCTCCTTGTTCGCGCCGCTCCCGCTGACTTGCCTGCCCGAACCCCGACACTGGACTGAATAAATACTTTTCCCGAACTGCCTCTACGTCTCCCGAGTCGTGCATTTGGGTCCAACCCCGTGTTCTGGTCGTGATGCTTGTTTTCTCCACGAGAGGATATTGTCTCTCACTGTCGGTCGTTAGAATCCAAAACCTTTACAATTTATCAACGGTAGAACCAAGGATGTGCATGTAGTTCAGTTTTCTTTAGGGCTCCACGGACTTATCATATGCCCTCCAGTCGGATAAGACTGGATATTATTGGAAGACTTACTTAGAAGTCACTGCCGATCCACTCAGCGGGATCATGTTCTTAAAGTGTTGGCGGCGAAGCAAGACCTCACCCCGCCGCACCACGAAAATCCCGCGCAGAACCAGTTCTTTTAGAACCGACTCTTACTCCAGACGTGCAGAATAATGAGGGTGGTGAAAAGTAATGGCAAATAACATACAAAAACTTTGGTTCTGTACCTGTTTTGGGGGTTTTTATTTTACGGGACCCGGTAAAACTAGTTCAAGTCATAGTGGAGTATCTTAATAATGTTCTTTTATTATCTACGTACCTTAAAGCAGTGAGTCTTCTGCTCGCCGTCCCAGATGGTTCGGGGTAAAGGGAACTTCTTCCGGATCCGGTACTTCTCCACAGGGCCCAGGGGTCGTCCCCGGAGCCTCTCGGCCTCCCGGTAGTGCGCATCCAGCCAGAGATCCTGCAGCTTAGCGTGCGACTCCCGCGTGAAGCGGTGGTTTTGCAAGATCTGGTAGAGGACCTCGAAGTTTCCTCCGTGGAAGGCCACCAGGGCCCGGGCCCGCATCACTGACTCGTGCCGGTTCAGGGCCTCCCCCGCCGGGAGGGACCAGAGGAAGCGGCCCAGGCGCTCAATGTCGCCGGTTTCCTCCAGGTTCTCGCAGACGCGGGCCACCTGGTCGGCCGTGAACATGGGGAGCGGGAACATGTTATGAAAAAAAAAATGAAAATATGAGCGAGGACCAAGGTGCTGCGTGGCGGCCGGCGTCACGGATAAAGCGAGGAGCACCAGGAATCAGGCGGTATTTATAGCGGGATACAATTAGAATCCCTGCTCTGTTTTTTTTTTGGGAGAAGGATTACCGGACGAGGGTGGGGCAGGGGCGGGGTGGCGTGTAAGGGGGCCGGGGGCGGCGTACCCTAACCTGAGTTGACACACAGCTCATCAGCTTGTTTGGACGATTAGCCTCGGCGTACGTGGATGGAGTTCCCCCAAACCCCCCGTCCGCCCCCGTCCCCCACGGGAGTGGATCATGCGCCAAAGAGCGCACGGATCAATTCCTTCGAAACGCACCTCCGACGCCCTCGCCACCGGCGACTCGGGCGAGGTTGCAGTCAGGTAACGGATGAGCCGCGGCAAAGAAGATTAGGGAACATCTGCACTCTTCGAGATGCTCCTCGGCACCGACCTCCGATCGCGCACACACACGAAAACTGATTTCTCCGACCCGGTCCGGGGGGGTCCGATTGCGGGGACCCACTTGGAATAATTAATTAGACGCTTAACCTGGAGCCTTCTGGCTTAGAGTGACCTGTTGACTGAGGCGACGATAAGCCAGGGGGTCCGGATCTGTGTGTGTCTCTGCGTTTAACCTATTTTCCCTGACACCGCGTTAAGTAGATAATACTAATTACTTCTCCCAATTTTTTTTTAATTGTCTTCACCGTGGATTTAGCATGCTAACGCCGCGATCCCTCGCACGCGCAAAGACGCAAACCCTCCGGGCAAGTGTTTGAGGTCTGATTACAAACCCGTCCGCAACCGCGCTAGCGTCCGTGCTCAGACGCGTCGACGGCATCCCGCCGTTAGCGTTACCGCTGCCGTGTTAACACTAGCACCGCCGCGTTAGCACCACCAAGTTAGCATTAGCACCAGCGCGTTAGCATTAGCACCACCTAGTTAGCCGGGAATTGTCGTAAGTTTGAAATCAGAAATCAAGGTTAATGTGTTTTTCTACTATTGTCTATGTTTGGGACCACAAAAACACTTGCGGGGCCACATAAAATCATGCGGCGGGCCGGATCTGGTTCCCCTGGCCGTGAGTTTGACACCTGCTGGCCTCGCGGGTTGCCAAGTTCTTACATACCATGTAAAAAAATAACTTTTCTCTCAAAAACAATGAATTAGCGTAATTCATGGCCGACAAGACACAACTTTTTTGACAGCCGCTGTGCTAGTTAGCGTTAGGGCCGCCGCGTTATCGTTAGCAACATTGCGCTAGCGTTAGCACGGCGAGTTAGCGTTACCGCTGCCATGTTAACACTGGCACCGCCGCGTTAGCACCGCCGCGTTAGCATTAGCACCACCAAGTTAGCCGGGAATTATCGTAGGTTTGGAATCAGAAATCAAGGTTAATCTGTTTTTCTACTAGTGTCTATATTTGGGAACACAAAAACAGTTGCGGGGCCACATAAAATCATGCGGCGGGCCCGATCTGGTCCCCCAGGCCGTGAGTTTGAGACCTGCTGGCCTCGCGGGTTGCCAAGTTCTTACATACCACCTAAAAAATAACTTTTCTCTCAAAAACAATGAATTAGCGTAAGTCATGGCCGAGAAGACACAACTTTTTTGACAGCCGCTGTGCTAGTTAGCGTTAGCGCCACCGTGTTATCGTTAGCAACACTGCGCTATCGTTAGCACACCAAGTTAGCGTTACCGCTGCCGCGTTAACACTAGCACCGCCGCGTTAGTGTTAGCACCGCAGCGTTAGCATTAGCACCAGCGCGTTAGCATTAGCACCACCAAATTAGCCGGGAATTATCGTAGGTTATTTTTATTATTATTGTCTTCACCGTGGATTTAGCATGCTAACGTCGCAATCCCTCGCATGCGCGAAGACGCAAACCCTCCGGGCAAATGTGTGAGGTCTGATAACAAACCGGTCCGCAATCGCGCTAGCGTCCGTGCTCAGACGCGTCGACGGCATCCCGCCCCGTCCGGCGGGACCTCTCGAACGGGGTTTCCTCTCAGGGAGAACCGTCAAAATCTTGAACCGCCGCATCAGAGTTACGCACGGGATTTGTGAGGTAGTTTAGGAGTCAGAATTCAGGTTTTTTTTTCTACTATTGTCTATGTTTGGGAACACAAAAACATGCGGCGAGCCGGATCTGGGCTTGAGTTTGACACCTGCTGGCCTCGCGTGTTGCTAAGTTCTCACATAACACGTGAAAAATAACTTTTCTCTCAAAACAAATAATTAGCAAAATTCACGGCCGACAAGACGCGACTTTTTTGACAGCCCCTGTGCTAGTTAGCGTTAGCGCCGCCGTGTTATCACCTCTGAGTTAGCGTTAGCACCAGCACATTAGCGTTAGCGACGCCGCGTTAGCGCTAGCGCCGCCGTGTTAGCATTAGCACCAGCACGTTAGCGTTAGGACCGCCGCGTTAGCGTTAGCACCAGCATGTTAGCATTAACACCACAAAGTTAGCCGGGAATAATCGTAGGTTTGGAATCAGAAATCAAGGTTAGTGTGTTTTTCTACCATTGTCTATGTTTGGGAACACAAAAACACTTGCAGGGCCACATAAAATCATGCGGCGGGCCGGATCTGGCCCCCCGGGCCGTGAGTTTGACACCTGCTGGCCTCGCAGGTGGGCAAGTTCGTACAAACTACATGAAAAATAACTTTTCTCTCGAAAACAATGAATTACAATAACTCCCGACCTACAAGACGTGACTTTTTTCACAACCGCCGGGCTAATTAGCGCCGCCATGTTGGCGTTACCACCACCGCGCTAGCATTAGTGTTAGCACCGGCGCGTTAGTTCGGCCGTGTTAGCGTTAGTTTGGCGGACTGGGGAGGTGAGGACCATCGGGGAGGGTCCATCGGGAAGTCGAATCTCAAATTCATGAGGAGTAGTCTGGTTTTTGTCCTGGCTGTGGAACAGTAGACCAGTTCTACACCCTCAGCAGGGTCCTTGAAGGTGTATGCGAGCTCTCCCAACAGTCTACGTATGTTTTGTGGACTTGGAGAAGACGTTTGACCGTCTCCCTCGGGGAGTCCTGTGGGGGGTTCTTTGGTAGTGTGGCCTACCGAACCCGCTGATACGGCCCGTTTGGTCCCAGTGTGGCCAGTGTCTGACTGTGGTCCACATTGCCAAGGCTGGGATGAAAATCAGCAAATCTGAGACCAAGGTCCTCACTCAGACAAGGGTGGAGTGCCCTTTCTGGGTTGGGGAAGTTAACCAGGCCCAAGCGGAGGAGTTCAAGTACTACGTTCCTACCTTTTACTTATGGTCACAAGCCGTGGGTCGTAACCAAAGGTTTCCCTCGCAGGGGGTCCAGGTTCTCCCTTAGAGACCCGTGTATTAGGGTTTACCCTAACCCGTGGTGTTTTGTGGTGTGCGCTGAGATTTTTTTAATGTACTAGATTGGTGTCTCGGCTCGGTTTACGGTTGGAAAACCGTAGTCCACGGTATATATAGCATACGGTATGTAACGTGTATGTCCATGTAACAGGTGTTAGTGGAGTTGTTTAGGATTAAAGGTGGGTCTTATTCTTACCTAAGACCCTAATGCTCATTAATTCCTGCTTTGGTGACTAAGCTCCCCACTGATCCTCTGTGGACATGCCGAGCGAGGCGGCTCCCGTGCTGCAGACGGCGCCGTGGCGGGAGGGTTCCGCCGAAGACCGGAAAGTCCCGAGCAAGCGTCTTGTGCGTACTGGAAATGAAATTTTAGGTGGCGGGGGTGGAGCGGGAGGTCAAGGGGCACCACATGATCCATCTAAAAGTGAAGGTCGTAGTGAAAAGAAAACACTGTCGCTCCGCAGTCCGGCTTTTATTGATTTGGACTAATAAAGTCTTTGTTTGCGCCGCGACAGATGACAGCCCACGGTGTGACCGCACCGCTCAAATTTAATCTGCCATCGAAATCCGCTTCATCTGCTCCACCGCGAGAGCAGCTCCGCTTCATCTCGGCCCGGTCTTGCGGTGTCAAAATGTGAACTGCACGATTCAAGGTCCACCGTCATGAAATCCGTGATTTTTAGTATGTCAGCCGACATGGACCCGTGCGTTTTTTTCCACCGCAAAACGGGATTTGGACGTTTACGGGTTTTTGTAACTCCCGCCGTGAAAATCCTCTCGAGGGATTTGTTTGCGAGAAGCAGCAGGAAGTGACGTACGGGACAGGACCGCTTTTAAGTGGACTCGCTTGTTACGATTAGTTTTACCTGCGGGAAGGTAGCTCATTGTTCCTTCGTGTTAGCCAAAATGCCGGCTCGTTGCATTGCTGGACTTTGCTCGAACACTCGGGAGGACGGATTTACCCTTCATAAGGTTGCACGGGTTCAAAGGACCAGAACTTGGTGGGTTCCAAATGACAGGTAGGTGTGTATAAAGCTACAAAAAAAAAAAACAAACAATAGTTTGGGGGGGGGGACGTAATCCGTAAGTCATGTGTCGATGTGCCACCCCGGCCGAAGCCGTGATCGGCGGACGCGGCGCCACCGGGCCGCGGCGGAGGTGGATCGGAACGGGGAGGCGGTTTGTATACAGCTACAAAAAAAAAAATATATTGTTTGGGGCGGACAACGTAATCCGTGTCTCGTAACGTAACAAAAGAGCTGCGTACGTATGACAGGGGTGCTAAATGTGTCGGGCTCGCCAGCGAAGGCTGTTATGAACAATAGGTTGCTAAATGTCTCGATGCGCGGATCGGAAGGGTTTCATGCAGCAGCCGTTGAAGGGCGGCCTCCGCAGGCCTTGCGGCTCGCTACCGGCCTTGCCGACAAGGCCGAGCCTGCCGCCGACCTTGTGGGTCGGTGTGGCTCGTCGCCGGAGGTGGTTAGGGCGGGGAGGTGGTTTGGCCGTGATCCGCACGTCATCTAAATATGGCTCGAAACGATAGGGTAATATCGCCCCGGTCGGTAACTTCACTCGGTTGTGAGATGTTTTTCTTCGAAAAGAGCTTCCGTGTCTGAAGGGGCGTGTCCTAAAGTAGGGGCCACAGCGTGTTTTTAATGGCGAATGTCCGGCGTGACGTCAGGGACAGTAAATGCAGCCAATATGGCGACCACTTGGATGTCAAGACTTCCGCAACGTTGCGGATTGGATGACGCGCTCTCCGGTTATGTTTAGTGAATAATCTTATATGTATTTTTAATTTCAATATGTATTTTAGAATGTTTATAGAGATGACACTAGACCATTAAATGCGCCGAGGTGGCTTATCAGGGAACCGAGCCGGGCTGCTTTAGGGGGTTGTTCATCGCCGCCGCCGACCGTGATGAACAACACCGTCGAGCCGGGGCGCTTTACGGCGTTGTCGTCGCACGTGGCCGAGTGCGACATCGTCGGCAGCGTTCTCCAGAGCCGCCGCTGTCCGCGAGGCAACGCAGCAGCCTTCGCCGGCGAGCCTGACGCGCACATTGACACATTTAGCACCCCTGTAATACGTACGCGGATCTTTTGTTACATTACGAGAGACCGATTACGTGCTCCGCCCCAAACTATTTTTTTTTTAGAACCTGTATGCACACCTACCTGTCATTTGGAACCCACGAAACTCTCGTGCAATCCATTTTTCACGACGAACCGGGTCTCTTACGAACTTACGAAGGGTAAATCCGTCCTCCCGAGCGTTCGAGCAATGTCCAGCAATTTAACGAGCCGTCATTTTGGCTAACGCGAAGGTACGACGAGCTCCCCTCCCGGAGGTAAAACAGCTTGGGTTGCGGATTGGGGGTTGCGGATTGGGTGATGGGGTTAACAAACAAACGTTTTCTGGTTTGCTAGCTTTGCTAGCTTATGGGCTTCACAAGACCGAGATGAGTAGTTTGTATCTTCTTATTCTGGATATCAGTCACATACCCCCCACCCCGGTCTCTGCGTGCAAGGTTGTGCAAATATGGGGGGGGGGGGGGCTCATCGTATCATACCCACCCTCAGCTGTTGTACCGCATCGATCGTTACAAGAGGGCATACCTATGCTTTGCGCGGACGTATCGTGTACGAGTGTGTCTGTGGGTTTGTGTTTTGTGTCTTTGCGGGGACACGCGTCGGTGGTGGTTGCGAATGACAGCAGGGGTGTGAAGCCAAGAAGTGTTAGTGTGGTGAGAAGGATTACTCGGATCTGTTAGGACTCCCCACCCCCTTAACCCCCCACCCCGCGTCACATCCCATTATTGTCACGCTCCGGTGAGGACCCCGCCTGGACCCAAATGACGCACTTTTGAAAGGCGAGAACCAAAAGGACCTGTTGTGTCTTGTGTCTTTATGAGAGGGGTTTTCAGTTCTTGGTGCTCTTGGTTTCCAGGAACCAAAAGGTCCCCCCGAAATGTGAGTACGCTGGCGTCGCTTGCCTCACTTTCACAAACTTGTTCATTTTTGAGTACAATGTTTGGCCACGGTAGACTCCTCTGGGGCCGCAACCCACAAGGAGGGCCGGCAAGTTGGGGCAGAACTCCTCGCCCCCTCCGGCTCATGGCGCCCTCCTGCTGCTCCGGCCCCCCCGCCGGCCACAAGCAGAGCTGCTCCCTTGGCCCAAGACGGCTAGGCGGGGGGGAGGTGGCACGGGAGAGCGCAGGGCCTAATTGCTTTTGGCGTAAAGCTCTGTGACCCAGATAAGCTGGTGGAGATAAACCCCCACACTTTGCTCCAGCAAACCTGTTCCGGACCACACCAGCCACCCCCTCTGAACAACCCAGCACCTTCTGCTACGTAATTAACAATCGCCACGGCGGCGACCTGGGATCCTTTGGGGGGTGGGGGGCTCCCCGGAGCCTCTTAGCGCTTTTTGGTTTCAACTGGGACCCGTGCGATCTGGGTGTCGCATGCCACCGGGTTAGCGCAGAGGGCGCTAATACGCTATTAAGCCGTGCCAGGCCGCGGCGTCTCGGCTTGTGCTGGCCAAAGCATCGGACATCACAAGTTTACCACTTGAGAGGCAGATGGCACAAGCGGGCTACGTGCGACCCCGGAACCCCCCACCTGTCATCTAACCGAGATATGCTAGCAGGGGCGGGGAGCGGGGGTGTCTCTCAAAAGTGCTCACTTGTCTAGGATAACTATACACAGCCGCAGCCCAAAAACAAAGACTTGTAGACTTTGAAGTGACCATTTCCGTTTCGTTTTGATCCAGGCAAGTCCAGATTCGGCTGACTGCCCCCCGCCGCCAGCCTCCGGTAGAAGACCGCACTTTCCGCAGACCAGGAACAAACTGAAAACGTGTCAAAACAGCTGCTTTCAATATTGGATTTGCAAAAGAGTCTTGGTTATCGGTTTTTAAAAAGGTCCGCTTAGCGGGGGTGTGGAGTTAAATGGCGGTCCTGGGATTAGCCGCCAGTGGTTTTCAAACTGGGGGGGAACACGTCCCATATGTGGGGGGTTAGGGGTCATCCTCTCGTGCACCCCCCACCCCAGAAAGTCCCAGTGCGACCCCTGGTGGCAAATACCTGAATCAACAGTACTTTCCCACCATGGTGAATAACCGGCAAACAATCGTCATCTTCAAAAAATGTATTCTTGGATGACAGTTTTATGACATGGTATCGACCTACAGTGAAGGAAATAAGTATTTGAACACCTGTGGAAAAACAATGTTAATATTTGGTAACGTTGACAGCACTGGTGTCAAACTCAAGGCCCGGGGGCCAGATCCGCCCCGCCGCGTGATTTTACGTGGCCCGTGAAGCTAAATCATGTCGATTAACTTCTGTGATTTTTGTTCAAATCTGTCCCAAAATTTCAAATTGTCACATCATAAATGATAATGTTGGCGACACAGGTGTCAAACTCAAGGCCCGGGGGCCCAGATCCGACCCGCCAGATGGTTTCATGTGGGGCGTGAAACTAAATCATGTCGATTAACTTCCGTGATTTTTGTTGAAATCTCTCCGAAAATTTCAAATTGTCAGATCATAAATGATAACGTTGATGACACAGGTGTCAAACTCAAGGCCCGGGGGCCAGATCCGCCCCGCCGCGTGATTTTACGTGGCCCGTGAAGCTAAATCATGTCGATTAACTCCTGTGATTTTTGTTCAAATCTGTCCCCAAATTTCAAATTGTCACATCATAAATAATGATGTTGACGACCCAGGTGTCAAACTCAAGGCCCGGGGGCCAGATCCGGCCCGCCGCGTGATTTTACGTGGCCCGTGAAGCTAAATCATGTCGATTAACTCCTGTGATTTTTGTTCAAATCTGTCCCAAAATTTCAAATTGTCACATCATAAATGATGATGTTGACCACCCAGGTGTCAAACTCAAGGCCCGGGGGCCAGATCCGCCCCGCCGCGTGATTTTACGTGGCCCGTGAAGCTAAATCATGTCGATTAACTCCTGTGATTTTTGTTCAAATCTGTCCCCAAATTTCAAATTGTCACATCATAAATGATGATGTTGACGACCCAGGTGTCAAACTCAAGGCCCGGGGGCCAGATCCGCCCCGCCGCGTGATTTTACGTGGCCCGTGAAGCTAAATCATGTCGATTAACTTCTGTGATTTTTGTTCAAATCTGTCCCAAAATTTCAAATTGTCACATCATAAATGATAATGTTGGCGACACAGGTGTCAAACTCAAGGCCCGGGGGCCCGATTCGCCCCGCCGCGTGATTTTACGTGGCCCACAAAGCTAAATCATGTCGATTAACTTCTGTGATTTTTGTTCAAATCTGTCCCCAAATTTCAAATTGTCACATCATAAATGATGATGTTGACGACCCAGGTGTCAAACTCAAGGCCCGGGGGCCCAGATCCGACCCGCCAGATGGTTTCATGTGGGGCGTGAAACTAAATCATGTCGATTAACTTCCGTGATTTTTGTTGAAATCTCTCCGAAAATTTCAAATTGTCACATCATAAATGATAACGTTGACGACACAGGTGTCAAACTCAAGGCCCGGGGGCCAGATCCACCGCGTGACTTTATGTGGCCCGCAAAGCTAAATCATGTTGATTAACTTCTGTGGTTTTTGTTCAAATCTGTCCCAAAATTTCAAATAGTCACATCATAAATGATAACCCAGGTGTCAAACTCATGGCCCGGGGGTTAGATCCGGTCCGCCACATGATTTGTTATCTTCGTGTATTCACGACAGGGACAGGGACAGAATTCTAGCTGATGGGCAGGGGATCAAATACTTATTTGCAGCTGTATCACACAAATAAATCATACATTGTGATTTCTGGATATTTCTTCTTAGATTATCTCTCTCATGGCGCACACGCGCCTACGATGAAAATTTCAGACCCCTCCATGATTTCTCAGTGGGAGAACTTGGAACATAGCAGAAGGGTGTTCAAATACTTTTTTTCTTCACTGTAAAAGCTTGCCACTAATTATTCACTCTCCCAGTTATGCCGTGCGAAAGTTGCGATTCGGGGGAAACGAACGCCCTCGCGTCATCCATTTTCTGCACCGCTCATCCTCACAAAAATGATTTTACTAGAGTACGTATCATCTGAATAAAATGTCGATCCGCAATCCAGGCCGTGGGCTTGTTCAGTGATATTCAACTGGTGGCCGGCGGGCCAAAAACGGCCCTTCCTCAATCTCATATGACCCGTGGCGCATCCATACATACTGATGAAATCATTTAACGTCACAATTTTACTTTTGATCTCAAACAAATTCACCCAGAAACGGAACCTTCCCCAGAACTTTCCGATGGAAATGGAAAAGACCAGCCGGAAACAAATGTCGCCGTCGTCACGGCAAATTTATCGACAGTCGCAAAGCATCAAGCGGGACAAAAACGGACACGCCGCGCCGTTCACACGTCAAGCGCACAATTCGGATAAATAGAAATCGTCGAAAATCTCGGCGGGGGAGGGGATTTTCCCGATCCACCCGATTTCCGCCGTCAACACGTTTGTCGCTACTCGTCGTAATCCACCTTGGAGAACACCTGTGCAGTCGAAATTTGAGCGACCATATTTAATATACGTAAGTCGCTTTGTATTCAAATACAAGGCGCTTTATGAATCGCTAGCTTGCGCTAACGGTCGATGGAAAACCCCGTTTCGCTAATGTTAGCATTCGATCGATTAAAGGAGGGGGTTTATCTTAAAAAGTGACATATTCATACGCAAACCCCGCAGTAACCGATGCAGACCGTTACTATGGCAACGCTCACTGGGATATATATTCTTCGTAATCTTTGAAAAATGAATATTTCAATTCGGAGGCCACTTTCTTTTAGCGTTGTAGCAAGAGGCTAACGCATGTATAGCGGGAACAGTCATTGTATAAAAAGACAATTTATTATAGTATATAATTTTTTTATGACATAAAGGTTTCCTTTTTTAGGTGAACAAGATTTTAAAAATATGTATTTTTTTTATGCCAAAATGGTAGGATTTTTTTTTGGGGGGGTGACAAGTAGACAATACAGTCATAGCTAAATGTATTGGCACATTTTTCGCCACTACTATTCATTTTTTCTTTATATTTTGACATTTCTATTTATTTATTTTTGTTGTTTTTGTTGTTATTCTGCTTCTAATTTTAATAATTAATTAATAATCTAATTATATTTAAAGCGTAGTTTTGCTAAACTTAATAACCGGACAATAATCGCCCGGCCCGCGTGTCGCATCCCCGCCGAAAACATATTGAAAAATGTACACATCCGTTCATCCGTCCGCCCATCCGTTTTCCGAGCCGCTTATCCTCACAAGGGTCGCGGGTGCCGGACCCTGTCCCAGCTTTCAACGGGCAGGACCCGGAATTGGTTGCTAGCCAATCGCTGAGCAAAAATAAATAAATAAATAAAAATGTACATGTAATCCATACGAACGGTATCGGTAGCAGAATCAGTAGCATAAAATCCGGATCAGAGCACACCTGGGACAGACCCTTTAAAAAAAATAATAATAAAATGGAATATCGTGGATATACTCCATTCAAAAAAGTTTACATTTCATATCTTATGGATTCAGGGCACAGTAGTAAAACAATCTCCAGTATTTGGTTCATTTTCACCTAATTTGGCCTTTCGGGTCATAAAAACCACGAAATTAGGAATTCAAAAAATTTGGAATCGCGTGAAGTCCAAATTTTCCAGGCCATAAAATGGTTTCAATCGGGGGGGGGGGGGGGTGCCAAACGTAGAGCTCGGGGGCCAGAACGGGTCCATCGTAGGGGGGGGGGGGGTCTGATCCGGCCCGTGGGGATATCGAGAACGCGTTAACGATTGCTAATTTTAGATAAAAAATATTTTTTGTTGTCCTGTAGAATGTTTTAAGACATTGAATAGTCCAAATCTGCAAAAGAGTTTGTTGGAATGGTTCTTGAAGAGGTCCAGAATGAGCGTGAACGAGGCGGGAGCCACAACTTGAAAAACCAGCACGTCCAGGCCCATCTGGGAGATGGGCGACGACTGTCGGGTTTTTCTGATCCTGCGTAGGAAGAAGGACTGGACTGTCGGGCATTAGGGAATCAAGGTCCAAAGGGTTCGGTGGAAGACGTGCGGAGAACAGAACCAAAGCTACTCCACGGTCACGATGAGGGGTGCAGGTTCTGATAAAAGACCAAGGTCCGCAACAGTCCACGAGAATATTCTTCCGGCGTCAGCACCAAAACTTGGTTTGATGCCCCATGCCATCCCAGTGCTTGACTGGATCTAAACCCCATTGAGAATCTCTGGGAGACCAGACCCAAAAATCAAATAACTGACCCCGCCCATGCCATTGCAGTGCTTGACTGGATCTAAACCCCATTGAGAATCTCTGAGACACCAGACCCAAAAATCAAATAACTGACCCCACCCATGCCATCGCATTGCTTGACTGGATCTAAACCCCATCGAGAATCTCTGGGGCACCAGACCCAAAAATCAAATAACTGACCCCAAGCATGCTAGTCACATTTTTTTTGGAAAGAGTCTCTGGAACTAAGAAGGTCAAAGCACACACATCAACATCAGTTCCTCAACCAGGTCTCAGAAGCGACGGCCGCCGACTCTCGAAACCCCCGATTGTTTGTTTTTGGGTTTTGGGTCTTTTTAGCACCGCCTGCTTGACGCCGGGTATTTGCTCTTCAGGGCCTCTTTAAAGCTGCGGAACAGGAGCCTGTTGCGCTGGTTCTCCTCATCCTTTCTGGCGTGGAACTCGCCCTGGATCTTGAAGCCACGGTGGACGAGGAAGGCCGAGTTGAGCACGGAGAACTTGTACCCGGCCACGTGGAGCTCGCAGGCCTACTCGAGACGGGATTGACCAAATTCATGTCAGTACAGCGAAGGAAATGATTATTTGATCTACTTCTGAATTTCTACGCTCGGTTATTCATACGTCTCGGTGGAACGGCTGTTCCTGAACCTGAATTTGAGCTCCGGTGACCAACTGCCAGCAAAACGTACCGTTGGTTCCTAGGACCTCGAGGGCCACTTGCGTGGAACCGTGGTTTTACTGACCGTAATTCCCGGCCTACAGAGCGCACCTGGTTCTAAGCCTCGGTACGCAGATAGAGTTTAACGCTAGCACCAGCACCGCGCTAACGCAGCGTCACCACATAAACCGCAGGGTTGAAAGCGTTCTTGGAACCTTAAAGGGGAAATCCAGTGCTTTGTATCCAATAGTTCGTGTAATATGGACTCTATTTTGTCAAATCATCTCTCATTTAATAGTGTTTGGAGAAGATTTTTTATCGACAATTACGACTTTTCAGGGGCGCTGCCATTTTCGCCAGTCACGTGACTTACGTGCGCGGATGTGACGTGTAAGGTGCCGCACCAAAGGCTCGATTACATTGCGCCCAGCGCTGATTTCTCAGATTTATCCTAATCTGATGAAGAAGTAGCGGTATCGGTTGATCGGGAAGACGGAGGAATACTTCCATACAGATGTGAACCTGCGGCTGGAATTAATGTTCAATATTCGGATGGTTTTTCGGGCGAAATGACGCCGGAGTCTGATCACTCGGAGGCCTACGCGCGGGACGTAAGTGCGTAAACAAAGACCCCCTGGAGCTCCGGGATGGCAGCCGCGGATGGTTCTTCAGAAGGGAATGTCTGACGAGCAAGCTTCGGCTAACGGCCACCGCCGGACGCCGAAGCTCGGCTAACGGCCTCCGCCGGACGCCGAAGCTCGGCTCACTCGTCAGACACCGCGTCATTCCCGTCCGAGGCTGACGAGTGAGCTCCGGTGGCAGGCCGCAAACTGAGCTTCGGCGGGTGAGTGGAGGCCGGACGCCGAAGCTCGGCTCGCTAGTCAGACTCCGCGTCATTCCCGTCTGAAGAACCGTCTACGGCTGAGGAGCGAGCTCCGGCGGGTGAGGCCGTTAGCCGAGCTTCGGCTCCCGGCCTCCGCCGGACACCGAAGTTCGGCTCGCTAGTCAGACTCCGCGTCATTCCCGTCTGAAGAACCGTCTACGGCTGACGAGCGAGCTCCGGCGGGTGAGGCCGTTAGCCGAGCTTCGGCTCCCGGCCTCCGCAGGACACCGAAGTTCGGCTCGCTAGTCAGACTCCGCGTCATTCCCGTCTGAAGAACCATCCGCGGCTGACGAGCGAGCTCCGGTGGCGGGCACTTTAACACGTCACATCCGCGCACGTAAGTCATTTGACATATTCCATATACACACATATTACATATATACATATCACATGACCTATTGGATACATTGTTCATTTCCCCTTTAAGTGAAAATGCAACGAGCACTTTTTGAGGGGCACTGCAGCCCTGAACTTTCGAAGAAAAAACAAAAAACTGTTCAGGTGGACTCCCCATTTCCACCTCAAGTTCCAGGAACCTTTTTGGGGCGGTTTTGGTTCTCGGGAGGATTATCAAGGTCTGTACGATAACTTTGGCACTAGCAGCACCAGCACATGATTTTTGCTCCCCATTTTTTAGACGGTGACAATTATTATTGATATTATTTTTGATTTTTTGACAAATACGATTATTAAATACGAGTATTATTTTCGATTGACAGTCACTCTAGATATGATATTTGTAAAGTATCTTAGTGAGATTACATTATAATATATATAATCTTTTAATTTCTAATTTTCTATGAGAAACGATGGGAAATATGTAAACTTTTTTTTAACTGGATAAAATGATCAATAACTTTTTCAATTATTTAGAAGCTGCTGTGGAATTTTATAACATTGTTCATCTTATTGCAATAATATTTACAGTGGTACATAACTAAATAGGGGTGCCAAACATCCAGCTCGGGGGGCAGAACGGGTCCATCAGGGGGGTCTGATCCGGCCCAGTGGGGATAGAGACCAGATTAACGATTGCTTATTTTCAATCTTAATATTTTTTGTTGTTATGGAGGACGACGGGTGGTTTTGTTGACATTTTAGAAAGCCGGAGCCGCCATCTTGGAATTTGAAAAGAAGCCGACGAGGGGCCTTCCGGGTAATTACCGACGTCATCAACGGGATTCCCGTCCATTTGGCCGAAAAGAGCAGGTGAAATTCTACCGACCTGACTGATTCGATTGAAGCCGTACTGCTTGAAGTTTTCGTCGTAGAGGGGGACGGTCCGCGGGCCGATGTAGAAAGGCTCCCAGGGGTCCGCCCAGGTGAGCGTGTAGGCCACGTCCAGAATGTCATCGGCGTGGCTGTTGACCCACCTGGAGTAATTGGTGGGGGCTTGGCACCGGGGGCACAACTCCTCGTAGAAAGCTCGCACCTCGCCCACCTGGTAGAGCTGCACCAGCTCGGCCTTGGTGGCGGGGATCTTCCTGGGGTGCCGGATCTCGAAGGCCGGCAAGACGAACACGCGGTCGGCTGCGGGCTGGCGCCTCGCGACCATCGCCAGGAACTGCGGGTGCAGATCGGCGGCGGGCATCATGTCGATGTCGACCACCAGGATGTAGGGGGACTCGGCGCCCCCCCTGGCCACGTTCCGAAGGAGGTTGTTCGGGTAGGAGACGTTTGCGCCGATGGCGTAGTTCTTATATTTGCTCCCGTGGGCTTCCAGCCGGGAGAAGACGGCGCCGCAGTCGTCCAGGCCGGTGAAGTGCCGGTGATCCTGTTCGGGGAAGCTGGCCGTCTCCCCGGAAAGGCACACGAGGTGGAAGTCCACCAGGGCCTGCACGTGGGGGCACAGAACCCCCAGAGCGTAGACCAGGGCAGTGGCGAACTTGACGTCCTGGCCGTGCGCGAATATGGCCACCGACAGCGGGTTGCGCCACCTCTCCGCGAGATCCCGCAGGTGGTGGAGGTTGTTCACGCTCGTGTGGGTGGCCAACGTGAGCACGTTGGAACCCGGGTCGCCGGTGAAATCGCTCTGGACCAAGTTCTTGTACACGCGGTACTGCCCGCTGTGGTCAAAGATGCCCCCGGTGGAGAGGGAGTAGCGCAGTCGCTCCTTGCGGGAGTTGCTCTCGGAGCGGGCCGCGCTCCTGGGGCCGGAGCCGCCGAAGAGCTCCGAGTAGCGGTAACGCTGCTGCTTGCCGTGGAGCTTGGACAGGAAGGACAAGTAGAGGAGCTGGAGCAGCGCCACCAGCAGCAGAGCGCTCAGCACCACGCGGAAGGCCGAACATTTCGAACATTTCTTGGGTAGATGCATCCCACTTAGCCGCTTAGCGCTTAGCGTTTAGCGGCTTTCCGAGCTCCCGACACCGAGCCGCCGACAGAGGGCGCTGTCGCAAATTGTCCCTTTGCGTCACGCGCATCGTGGATTCCGAACGTCCTCTTTTCTGGACCATATGTATATCAATAAATTAAAGGAATGTAAATAAATTTATATATATATACATATATGTATTGCTAATTGTTTTGCTTATTATGAATATTAGCTATCATGTTTTCTTATTGATGGTAAACACTTGTTAGAACAAATCCCCCCCCACCCACACACACAACGTACTTCCGGTTTTGTGGAAACTGGGAAAGCTTCCGGACTGTTCCATACGTGAATGAACTTTTCATTCATCCATTTTTAGCACCTCATCCTCAGCAGCGTCACGGGCAAGTATTTTATGTATGAATAACCACGTTTCTTTTTTTCGGGGTCACTCGCCCCAACACCCGATAAGCGTGTCGGAAATAAATTCATTGATTTAAAGCAGCGGGCCTGAAAAAGGACCAGTTGAGGCAAGTGCATTTAGTTTCTTGCAGGGGACATACCTCCATTGTTACATTGTCAGTCTACATGTGCTGCTGCACCCCATGTTCAAATCCCATTTTTTTTTTTAAATGAACTTTTCATCAATTTTTAGCACCTCATCCTCACCAGCGTCACGGGCAAGTATTTTATGTATGAATAACCACGTTTCTTTTTTTTCGGGGTCACCGGAGGGACGCCGCCCACTCGCCCCAACACCCGATTAAGCGTGTCGGAAATAAATTCATTGATTTTAAAGCAGTGGGCCTGAAAAAGGACAAGTTGAGGCAAGTGCATTTAGTTTCTTGCAGAGAACATACCTCCATTGCTATATTGTCAGTCTACATGTGCTGCTGCACCCTATGTTGAAATTTTTTTTTTTTCTTCAATCCATTTTTACCACCTCATCCTCACCGGCGTCACGGGCATCTTCGGTTGAGAGCCAGGGCGCACTCCTATCGCAGGTCACAGCGTGGACAAACAAGCATTCACACTCGCGTTCGAGGGAAATGAGTTTTTCTACACTTTTCATGTTTGTAAACAAAAATGCTTGTAATATCTCAACCTTGTCATTTAACTACGTGAAATTATGGCACAGATTTCCACAAGACACACAATTTACCCAGGCGGGCCACATAAATTCACACGGCGGGCCGGATTGGGCCCCCGGGCCTCGACTTTTGACACCCGCGCTTTTAAAAACTGCAGCATGACGCACACAGCTCATTGCGCAATAAAAATATTTCCAAACTTTTAATCTTCCAACTGTCGAGCACATAAGTCATCGCTCCGACACGACGACCTCGGCTGCGGTGCCGCGTTATTTACGCCGAGACGAACAGAAAAAAAACCAAAACAAAACATTTGAGCCCGATCAAATCGGAACACAGATTCAGTCGGGCACATCACATCCTTAACTTGTCAGTCCAAAATCTTCCCTTTTTTTTTTTTTCCCCCCCAAACGTAGATCCCCCCGCCCCCCCAAACTGTTTTTAATTCATAGCACACAGCCGTGCCGCTAAATCGGGAAAGAAAACCCTATGAAACCAAAACACCGGCGGCGCTTTTCGAGCCGCCTCCTTCGCTGTCCTTGGAGGCGGACTGGTCTTGCGCGTCCCCCTCGCCCACCAGGCGAATGTTGTAGCGTTCTCTGTACTCCGTGAGTTCACGCCCCTTCTCCTGCATCTTGGTGGTGATGGACTCGATTATTTTCGAGATCTGTGGGGACACGAAAAGGTTTGAGGCTCGAGACATCTCCACAACCACCACCACCCCCAGCAGGAAAAAACCACGTCAGTCACCAGATTTACCGTAATTTCCGACCCGGAACATTTGTAAAGGAAATGACATTTGCTACACAGAGAACCCGCACCCGTGGAAAAGCCGCAAGTGCCCACATTGAAACACGACATATTTACAAAAGAAAGACGGTACACAGAAAGCGTTTTAAAAGTTTTAATACCTTACCTTAGCTTAACATAGTGACAACACGGGAGCACGAACAGGGCTGGTTTAAAAAAAAAAAAAAAAAAAGACGTGGCAGTAGCATAGCAGCAACACACTAGCGCGGCGCTAACAAGGCCGGTTAAAAAAAAAAAAAAAAAAAACAACGGTGAAAATCATTGAGTCACGGCAGTAACACAGCAGCAACACTATAGCACTGCGCTAACCCTAGCACGGCGCTCACAGAGATGGTTATAAAAAAAAAAAAAACTAAAAATTACCGCGGCACGGCAGTAATAGCAGCAACAGTATAGCACGGCGCTAATGCTAGTGTGGCGCTAAAAATAATAAAAAAAAAAAAAACAGCAGTAAATACCACTGAGTCATGGGAGTAACACCGCAGCAACTCGATAGCGTGGCGCTAACGGTAGCGTGGTGGTAACAGGGCCAGTTAAAAACAAAAACAAAAAAACACATCGGTAAAAATCATTGAGTCATGGCAGAAACACAGCGGCAACACTATAGCACTGCGGTAACACTAGCGCTAATGCTACCCTAACGCGGCCGGTTTAAAAAAAAAAAAAAAAAGTCATGGCAGTCACACAGCAGGAACATGATAGGACGGCGCAAACGCTAGCACGGCGCTAAGAGCTGGTTAAAAAAAATGGTAAAAATTACTGTGTCACGGCAGTAATAGCAGCAAAACTATAGCACGGCGCTAACAGGGCTCGTAAAAATAAATAAATAAAACATATCGATAAAAATCACTGAGTCACAGAAGTAACACCGCAGCAACACTGTAGCACGGCGATAACGCTAGCATGGTGCTAACAGGTCCGGTTAAAACAAAATAAAAACAGCAAAATTACAGAGTCACGGCAGTAACACAGCAGCAACACGATAACGCGTTGCTAACGCTAGCGCGGCGCTAACAGGCCCGGTTAAAAATAAATCACTGAGTCACGGCAGTAACACAGCAGCAACACTGTAGCACTGCGCTAACACTAGCGCTAACACTGCTGGTTTAAAAATAAATAAAAAAATAAAAATAAAAAAAAATCAATGAGTCACAGCAGTAACACTATAGAACAGCGCTAACCCTATCATGGCGCTAACAGGGCCGGTAAAAAAAAAAAAAAAAAAAACTGTAAAAATCAGTCACGGCAGTAACACAGCAGCAACACGCTAGCTAAGCGCTAAGAAGGCCAGTTTAAAAAAAAAAAAAAAAAAAACTCATACCGGTAAAAGTCCGTTCCACTGCACATATATTCCACCGATCCCACTCTTACCTTTTCCGCTCAAGTGCCCCCTTGCGGCCTTTAGAAAAAAAAAAAACCCCGCACAAATTAGCTGCATCACCGCATAAACCGCAGGGTTGAAAGCGTGTGGAAAAAAAATAGTCCCGTATTATAGTCCGGAGATTACGGGATTTGTGCACGCAAACATTCGCCGGGTGCGGAGGCCAAAAACACTTTCAGTATTTGTTACCTGCTCCTTGTGAGTCTGCAAAGCCGGCAGGACTTCTTTCACCGTCCTCTCCACCAACACGCCGCCGACCAGACGGAAGCATTTCCGGGATGGGTCCACGTCCTTCAGGGTGTCGATGACTAGGCTGGAGGGACACGTGACTCAGTCAGCAAAGAACGCCCAAAACGAATATAGTAATTAATATGTTATTACACTGTAACAAACTATTCACTTAAAATCACATTTATTCATGGTAGGGGGGAGGAACGGTCCACAAGTTCCGTAGTTTGGTTTGCATCTCAGATTTGTAATCGCGGTTTTCAGTTTGGTGCGCCTCTATCCGGGGGCAGTTCCTCGTTAACGGCATAATCCGCACACCCGTTTGCTCGGTAGGCAAACTGCAAGGGGGTCCAGTTGGGGACGTGTGACGCTCTTGAGGCGGACCAGCACGAGGCGTTCACAGGACTTCATGACCTCAGCCCTGTAGTCAGGTTGCAGGTTTCTTGGGGACTGGGATTTTTCATCCTGTTTGTAATGGTTTTCTGCTATACTTTGTAGTAGACTTGACTATTGTAATGGTCTTCTGGCTGGGTTCCCCAAAAACAGCTGCAGCTCATTCAGAATGCTGCAGCGCAGGTTGTGACCAGAACAAGGCGGTCAGAGCATGTAACTCCAATTCTAAAGTCTTCATATTGGCTTCCAGTCCGGTTTGGAATTCATTTTAAAGTTATATTTCTGGTCTTTCAAATACTAAACGGTTTAAAGTCCTGAATACATGAAAGAAACGCTCACGGAATACAAAGTTTCAAATTGTCATATCTTAAATGATAAGATTGAGCTATTCCAAGCATTTTTGTGCAACCAAACAAACAACCTCAGCCTCGGTTCTCGAACGCCCCCGTTCGAGAGCCAAAATCGGTACTCGGACAAAACGCGGAAATAGCAGAATGCGCGCAGGCGGACGATTCGGTTTTCGAACCGCCTTCTCGAACGGATTGCGGTCGACACACATTACCCTTGATTTGTGATTCCTTGTTTGGTTTTTCGTACCTCCTGCCATGAAAATCCTCTCGAGGGTTTTTGGCAGGAAGCAGGAAGTGACGTACAGGGTAGGAGCGCCCTCAAGCGGACTCGTTTTTTTCTATTAGTTGTACCTGCGGGAAAGTAGCTCGTTGTTCCTTCGTGTTAGCCAAAATGCCGGCTCGTCGCATTGCTGGACGTTGCTCGAACACTCGGGAGGACGGATTGACCCTTCCTAAGTTTGCAAGAGACCCGGTTCGTCGTAAAAAATGGATTGCACGGGTGCAAAGATAGAGAACTTCGTGGGTTCCAAATGACAGGTAGGTGTATAGAGCTAATTTAAAAATGGGGACGTAATCCGTAAATCATGTGTCGATGTGCCACCCCGGCCGAAGCCGTGATCGGCGGACGCGGCGCCACCGGGCCGCGGTGGAGGTAGATTGGACGGGGAGGGGGTTTGGCCACGCCGTCGTCGTCACTCGCGGGCGGCTGTGTTTGCCACCGCCATGGAGGCGGATTGGACGGGGAGGCGGTTTGTATACAGCTAAAAAAAAAATAATAATAAAAATAATAGTTTGGGCCGGACCACGTAATCCGTCTCTCGTAACGTAACAAAAGAGCTGCGTACGTATGACAGGGGTGCTAAATGTGACGATCCGTGTCGGGCTCGCCGGCGAAGGCTGCTATGAACAACACTTCTGGCAATGGCCCACTTAGCCGTGTGCGACGACAACACCATGAAGCGGCCCGGCTCGGCAATAAGCCACCTCCGCGCTGAAAATGAGCCACCCGGCTGAAGCCGCCGCCGCCGTCCGCAATGAACAACACCGTCGACAATGGCGCACTCAGCCGTGATCGGGTCGTCGCACCCGGGCCCGTGGCGTTGTGACCGCCGGCGGCTGAGTACGCTACATACTGTCGGGGAGTCTGCTGTTAGTTAGGAGTGATCCGCATATCATCTAAATATGGCTCAAAACGAGAGGGTAATATTACCCCGGTCACTTCACTCGATTGTGAGATGTTCTCGTCTTCGAAAAGGGCTTCCGTGGCTAAAGGGGCGTGTCCAAGAGGAGGGGCCACAGCGTGTTTTCAATGGCGAACGTCCGGGGTGACGTCACGGACAGTAAATGCAGCCAAAATGGCGACTGAAAGACACTTCCGCAACTTTGCGCACGGATTACGGGCTCTCCGCTCATATTTATTTTTTTCGTGTAGACATTAAAGTGAATAATGTTCCATGTATTTTACATTTGGAGTTTTTACCGGAACCAAGAGACGGGTTCGAACCATGACCGGGCCCACCTGTGTTCGTTCGATTCCATCTCTAACTCGGCTGCTTTGGAGGCCATATTGCGCTGCTCCTGACGCATCTTCTGAAATGTTGCCACCACCTGTCAAAGCAAAACACTTTTTTTTTTTTTTTTTTAAATAAATCAACCAAAGTAGAAGACTCCGAAGATCACACTGTTACACTTAATTTTTCACTAATTTGTTTGATTTATACATTTTTAACGTCTTCACTATACGGTGGTTGAAGACAAGCTTAACGTTCAGCGTTTGGGAAGCTGAACGGCTTCCACGCGGCCGGTCTTATCCAGGCGAAGAAGGCGGACCGGGGGTCGGAAACAAAAACAAAAAATATATATAAATAAATAAAAAGCTGACACGGGGACGGTACCTGTTCGGCGGAGGGGCTGCACTGCTTTCCTCCGGCACTGCTACCAGCTTTGGAAGCCGTGCTGCTACCGTTCGACGCCATTTTTTGAAGCTATCCGTTCTTCTTCTTCTTCTTCTTCTTCTTGGTTTTCTTCTTCGTCTTCATCTTCTTCTTGTGTAAAGGCAACAAGGCTAACCGTAACCCTGCCCTCCTGAGATATGTTCAATGACGTAGAACAAAAAAAAATAAAATTCAACAAATAAATAACTAAATAAATAATTCTGCGACATCGGATATGTTCGCCATTCGCACTCGCGCCTACAAGGAGAGCACGCAAACTCCACAAAGGAGTGCCGCGGTTTGAGAGCAGATACGTCGACCGTGCCCCCACCCCCTGTATGGCTAAACTCAATGCATCTTTGCCCCCCCTAGCTTAGCATCGCCGTCGGCACGGATTGCAAAAATAACCTATGGTATTTGGGGGTTGCCCGAAAATTTGCCTGTGCGAAAATCAACTGCAAGGATGTAAACATTCAACTTTCATATTTACTTAGCCAATAATATAAATTATCGTTAATGTTTCTGTGTCTCTCAGCGGGTCACAAACGTTTGGACCTGCTGCCAGTTAAACTTTAACACAGCGCGGCGGAGCGAGTTGACTTTAGTTCTCCATGTTGCGTCCGTTACGACCTTTGGTCGATCAAATTGTCACCGTTTGGACTATCAAGCTACATAACAGGTACGTATTTGTTTTCCCTTTTATTTTTCATATGGAAAATGTCCACTGAACGTAGTTTTAGCATTTATCATTATTATTATTATTATTACATTTATTATCATTGGGCAGAAATTGATCAAATGAACTCTATTTTGAAAGTGAAGGAAGTACTCTGAGGACAGAAATGAGCAAAACGATACAATACGAAACTATAACGAATGATTTAATAATTTGATTTTGGTGATTACAACCCGAACCGAACCATGGGACAATTTTATGCCGTTGTCCAGTCAATGAAGACCGGCAGAGTCTGAGACCTTGCTTCAATCATCCCGTATAAATATTATTTTATTAGTGTGATAGCATCATTTCCGGTTATTTGTAGCTTACTGCCACCGTTTTTATTTATCAAAAAGTGCTGAAAATGTAATGATTAAGGTAATTCTGCTATGCGTATTCATTTATTTAACCAAATGTGACTTATTTTATTTTTATGTTTTTAACTGGGGGTCGGGGGGGGGGGGGGTTCCACCTGTTGTCTGTCAGGATGTCCAGCTCTCGCCATCCGCTAGCTGCCTTGTGCCAACTTAGCGCCACGGCGGACAAGCGGGCCAACTTGCGGACGGCGCAAAAGTTGCTGGAGGAAGCGAAGCGGCGCGGTGCCCGGATGGCCTTCCTGCCGGAGGGCTTCGACTACATCGGCTCCAGCGCGGCGGAGACCCTGGGGCTGGCGGAGACCCTGGCTGGAGAGACGGTGGCGCAATACACACAGATGGCCAGGTCCTTTTTGCTTCTGCGGTTGCCTGGCAACCGGTTCAGGGCGTAACCCGCCTTCTGCCCCGCTGACAGCTGGGTTTGCTCCAGCACTCCCGCGACCCTTGTGAGGATGAACGGCTCAGAAAATGGATGGCTGGATAAAACAAATGTCTCCTCAGTGGACGATAATGCATTTTTTTCCCACAGGTTTTCCAGGTGTATAGGGTTACCGAGTTATGCTAACTAGCTAGTTAAGCTAACCCAATATTGTTAAAGGTCAAGTGTCATGGCTGTAAACATTCTAAAATAGATATTGTAATGAAAAATTATTCACTTTAATGTATCGTTTCCAGCCATATTTAGATGATATGCGGATCACGGCCAAACCGCATGCGGCTAAACCACCTCCCCGCCTGATCCAACTCCGCAATGGTGATAAAAAAAACGCAGCACGCGAGTAACGACAACACCGCCACGGCCAAACCACCTCCCTGTCCGATCCACCTCCACGGCAGTGATAAACCCCACCGCCCGCGAGCGATGATGCCACGGCCAAACCACCTCCCTGTCCGATCCACCTCCGTGGCAATGATAAACCCCACCGCCCGCGAGCGATGACGCCACGGCCAAACCACCTCCCTGTCTGATCCACCTCCGCGGCAGTGATAAACAACGCCCCCCGCAAGCGATGACTCCGCCGCCATGGCCAAACCAAACCAAACCGCCTCCCCGTCGGATCGACTTCCGCGACGGTGATAAACACTGCCGCCCGCGAGCGATGATGCCGCAGCCAAACCGCTTCCCCGTCCGATCCACCTCCGCGGCAATGAGAAACAACGGCGCCCGCGAGCAACGAGTCCTCCGCCATGGCCAAACCAAACCGCCTCCCCGTCAGATCCACTTCCGCGACGGCGATAAACACCGCCGTCAGTAGCCACGAGCAATGACGACTACGCCACGGCCAAACCACCTCCCTGTCCGATCCACCTCCGGGGCGGTGATAAACAACGCCACACGCGAGCAATGACTCCGCCACCATGGCCAAACGAAACCGCCTCCCCGTCGGATCCACTTCCGCAACGGCGATAAACACCACCGCCTGTGAGCGATGACCCCGCGGCCAAACCGCTTCCCCGTTCGATCCACTTCCGCGGCAGTGATAAACAATGCCGCCCGCGAGCGACGCCGCCATGGCCAAACCAAACCGCCTCCCTGTCGGATCCACTTCTGCAACGGCAATAATCACCGCCGCCCGTGGCCACGGGCGACAACGACGACGCCAAGGCCAAACCACCTCCCTGTCCGATCCACCTTCACGGCAGAGGTCACAGGTGCCCATGTGAGGACATTCATTTCATGGTTGCTTGAAGTATGTTCACGTAATTTTAATACGATTCAGCTTGGAAGCAGCGTGATGTACACAAGCAAGCTAGTGCTAGCACTAGCTCATTAAAAAACCTGTACAGTTGATTAAAAATGGTTGTGAGGTATGCTACAAAACGGGAAGCATCGTGAAAACATATTAAAAGGTCACGAAAATGAATTGAGATTCAGGAATTCGACGACGCATCTATCCACCCATCTGTTTTCTTCACCGCTTATCCTCACCAGGGTCGCGAGAGTGCTGTGTTTACTCGGTTTTGGATCGATAACAAAATATGCACTTTGCTCGCAAGTGGTCCCAAATCTCCTCCCGTTCCTCTCACCCCTCCCGCCACAGAAAATTGGACATCTGGCTGTCTTTGGGGGGCTTCCACGAACGAGGACGTGACTGGGAGTCCGAGCAGCGGATTTACAACACCCACATCGTCATTGACAATCAAGGTAGTATTTCATCCGTCCGTCCATTATCTACCGCTTTTCCGGGTCGGGTCGCGGGGAAGTGGCTTCAGCGGGGATACCCAGACTTCCCTCTCCCCAGCCACTTCCCCCAGTTCTTCCGGAGGGATCCCGAGGCGTTCCCAAGCCAGCCGAGAGACGTAGTCTCTCCGGCGTGTCCTGGGTCGTCCTCGGGGACTCTTTCCGGCGGGACGTGCCCGGAACACCTCACCAGGTAGGCGTCCGGGAGGCATCCGGATCAGACGCCCCAGCCACCTCATCCGGCTCCTCTCAATGCGGAGGAGTTGCGGCTCGACATTGACCCCCTCCCGGATCACCGAGCTTCTCACCCTAAGAGACTTTCCAGACTTCCTTTTCCCCAGCCACTTCCTCAAGTTCTTCCGGAGGGATCCCGAGGCGTTCCCAAGCCAGCCGAGAGACGTAGTCTCTCCGGCGTGTCCTGGGTCGTCCTCGGGGTCCCTTTCCGGCGGGACGTGCCCGGAACACCTCACCAGGGAGGCGTCCGGGAGGCATCCGGATCAGATGCCCCAGCCGCCTCACCCGGCTCCTCTCAATGCGGAGGAGTTGCGGCTCAACACTGAGCCCCTCCCGGATGACCGAGCTTCTCGCCCGACCTCCGGACACCCTGCGTCGGCGCTTCCTGAGCTCTCGCTGCCACGTTTTCACGCCCACGCAGGTGAGATCGTCTCCACCTACAGGAAGTGCCACCTGTTTGACGTGGAGCTTCCGGAAAAGGGCGTCTCGCTCAACGAAAGTGCCTTCACCATCCCGGGAGACTCGCTGGCGGCACCAGTCCAAACCCCCGTGGGCCAGGTGTCTTCTCCGCAACCAACGTCGAGTCGAGCCGTTTCCCCTTCCCCTTCTCACGGATGTAACGTTGTCCCGCCAGCTCGGATTGGGAGTCTGCTACGACTTGAGGTTCCCGGAGTTTTCGCTGGCGCTGCGGAAAAGCGGCGCCGACATCCTGACCTTCCCTTCGGCCTTCACGGAGGCCACGGGGGCTGCTCACTGGGAGGTAGGACGCGCCCCCGTCTGCGGCTCCGGTTTGAGCCCTTATGACATTTGACGGTCATAAAAAAACAAACAAATATCTTTCCTTCATTGTCAAATTTGATAACGGTGACCCCAAAATACACAAGAATGAAAATATTGTCAAGCGCTAACAGCAACTCGGGTTGAACAAACATTAACGGACGGGTTCTGACAAAAAATAAATAATAATAATAATTTAATTATACATTGTTTTTGTTTTGGTTTCATTAGGTAAGGTAAAAAATTTCGTGTGTGTGTATGTGTGTATATATATGTATCAATAGTTGTGTTGTGTTCTTTAGTTCCACGAATTCACACTGTATTGTTGAAATATATTATAAAATCATATATATTATATTATAATATTTGCTATAAATATAATTATATCTCTATAGATTCACATTGTATTGAAATATATCATATATAATTTATGTATTATATTTGCTAAATATATATATCCATATATATATAATTATACAGAGGAAATATTACGATATGATTTATATTATATATGATTATATTATATATTTCAATTATACAATGTGAATCTGTAAAGAACACTTCAACTCCTGCTATAGGCTACATATTTTAACACATCACCTAAAAATGATAAATATATATGTATAATATTATAATATATATAATAATAATTGTATATGTATAAAAAATATATATATTACATTATATACTATATTATATATTTCAACTATAAAATGTGAATCCGTATAAAGAACACTTCAACTCTTGCTATAGGCTACATCTGTTAATAACACATCACCTAGAAAAAAATCATAAATATATACATGTAATATTATAGTATATATAATAATTATATCTGTAAAATATAATGGATATATTACATATATTAAGTTATATATAATATATGTACGTATACTATATTATAATATATATATATTATAATGTATATATTATATATCAAGTTATATACAATATATATTATGTAATATATATATTTCATTATATACTATATTGTTTTATAGATTTCAATAATACAATGTGAATCTGTGTAAAGAAGACTCCAACTCTTGCTCTAGGCTCCATCTGTTAATAACACATCACCTAGAAAAAAATCATAAATATATACATGTAATATTATAATATATAATTATATCTATAAAATATAATGGATATATTACATATATTAAGTTATATATAATATATATACATATACAATATAATATTTTATATATATATATATAAAACAATGTATAAATTATATATCAAGTTATATACAATGTATATTATATAAGATATATATTGATTATATACTATATTATTTTATATATTTCAATTATACAATGTGAATCCGTGTAAAGAACACTCAACTCTTGCTGTAGGCTACATCTGTTAATCACACGTCACCTAAAAAAAATCCTAAATATATACATATAATATATGTATCTATATATATACTGTATACAATATATATTATGTAATATATATTTGATTATATACTATATGTGTCAACTCTTGCTGTAGGTTACATCTGTTAATAACACATGACCTAAAAAAAAAAAATCATAGACACTCTATTACTAGTGAGGTCATTGTGAAAAATAAGCACCAAGCAACAGGCTGCGGTGCTGTGTCGAGAACGACTCTAGATTTTGTGAGTTCATCAGAGAACCCATTTTAACAGGTGTTGCTCCGGGCGCGGGCCATCGAGAACCAGTGCTACGTCTTGGCGGCGGCGCAGGTCGGCCGGCACCACGCCAAGCGCTCCTCGTACGGCCACGCCCTGGCCGTGGACCCCTGGGGGGCGGTCATCGCCGACTGCGGGGGAGAGCGAGCGGGCGTGGCGCTGGTGGAGGTCGACTTGGAGAAAATCCGCACGGTCCGCGGGAACATGCCGCTCCAAAAGCATCGCAGGGAGGCCGGCTTTTACGCCAGCCCGGAGAGTCCAACATGAGGAAACCTGCTGGATTTGTTGATTTTCTCAATTAATATTCAATAAAATTCTGGAAATATTCTGGTTCCAGGATTGCTGGAGAGTTCGACGTCAATATCCGTCCGTTTCCTGTTGGGGGGGGGGGTCGAGGTGAGGAAGGAATTTATCGACGGGAGCGGGTCTCAAACATGCGGCCCGTGGGCTGTTTGCGGCCGGCGAGGGGATATTTTGTGGCCCTAAGTATGAAAGTATTATGGTGGTGCGGCCCTTGAGTTTTATGTGGATGACACTTTTACAGTGTCAGGTGTCACGGTATTACTTTGCGTGTGTTTTTTTTTTTAAAGATGTTTGAGAAGATAGGATTGTTTTTAATTTCTAATTGAAATTCCACAGTCCATGTGCGCCGTGGCTGCGGCTAGACTCCGCCTCCAACGGCCCCAAGGTGAGTTCGAGACCCCTGGTCTACGGAACTTGGATGCCGTGTAGTATGACGACAGTTGATTACATCCATCCATCCATTTTTTTTTTTTGGGGGGGGAGGGCAATTGCGGGACAAAGATAAAAGTACTACGGCTGTGATTAATGTTGAATATTCGAATGATTCTTCGGGCGGAATGACTCGGAGTTTGAGAAACGAGCTCCGGAGGTGGCCGCGAGCCGAGGTTCCAGGCGGCGGCGCCCGTTAGCTCCGGAAGCCGAAGCTAGGCTAGAGGCCTCCGCCGCGACTGAAGGCGGAGCACGAGCTTTGGCGGCGGCCGCAGGCCAAGATTCCAGGCGGCGGAGGCCGTTAGCTCCGGAAGCCGAAGCTAGTCTTGAGGCCTCCGCCGCCACCGAAGGCGGGCCAGGAGTTTCGACGTCGGAGGAGGCCTTTAGCCGAGCTTCGGTGTCTGGGGCTAACGAAGAGGTCGCAGTGGACGCCGTTAGCCCCGGACGCCGAAGCTAGGCTAAAGCCCTCCGCCACCACCGAAGCTCTGCTAAATGCCTCCGCCACCTGAAAGCTCGGTTCGCGGGCCGCCACTGGAGCTCGCTTCCCAGACTCTGCGTCATTCCCGTCCGAATAACCATCCGAATATTCATCATTAGTTACAGCCACAGATTCAAATCTGTATGGAAGTATTCCTCCGTCTTCCCGATCAACTGATACTGCTATTTCTTCATCAGATGAGCATAAATCCGAGAAATCGGCGCTGGGCATAATGGTGTCCCAAGTAATCCAGCGTTTGGAAATGCACAGCCTACCTTTGTCGTCCAGGGCTAACAGCCTCCGCCGCCACCCGCTTCATTAGCCCCGGACCCCAAAGCTAAGCTAAAAGCCTCCGCCACCACCAAAACTCGGATAAACACCTCCGCCGCCTGGAACCTCGGCTCGTGGCCGCCGCCTGGAACCTCGGCCTGCGGCAGCTGCTGAAGCTCGGTCCTCATACTCCGCGTCATTCTGCCCGAAGAACCGCCAGAATATATCACATAAATTACAGCCACAGGTTCAAATCTGTATGAAACTATTCCTCCGTCTTCCCGATCAACCATAATGGCTTCCCATGTAATCGAACGTTTGGAACGATATGTAACACGTCACATACGCCAACGTACATCATGTGACATCAAATGCCAGATCCCTGAAAATTCATAATTGTCGATAAAAATCTTCTCAAAACACTATTAAATGAGAGAGGATTTAAGATCACAATGTGAAAATAAGGATACATTTTACATGACCTATTGGATACAAGGCTCATGCAAAGCTCTGGATTTCCCCTTTAATACAGGGTCGTTTACAGTCCCCCCCCCCCTGCACCAACATAGGGCGACACGCAAACCCCACATGGAACGGTCTGGTGAAGATTCGAACCCAGGACCTCCCATCCTCGAGCCAGAACCCACCACGCCGAAGACGAAGAGAGTGAACCCATTCAACATGGCCGCGTGCCCCGGATGGAGACACGTGGTCGAAAACAGTCGCTAAAGATTCATTGAAAACCGAAATAGTAGCAGTACTATGCAATGCGGTTGTTTAATGAAATGCAGACTAATAGTACATTTGCAAATAATAATAATCATAATAATAATAATAAAGTTGCGGGCGGCGAGGCTAGCTACAAACAGGAAACCGGAAGTGACAATTACTGAAACTGGGAGGAAAACATAGCGGCGGCGCCGAGGAGGAGCTGGCTGTGTAAATGTTTTGTTTTTGTGACGGCGGAGGTAGGGGAATTCAATGAGAGGGGGGAAAAAAGATGAACTCTCGTGCCGGGACTGGATTTGAGGCTTTGCAAAGGTTTGTGCGCGTCTTCCCTCGCTCTCTTGAGCTAACACCGGACGCTAGCTTTAGCACAAAGTCCCTGAATGAATATTCACCACTGAACGGCTCCTTGTGTCATTGCGGTGTCACGTACAGGTCTAAATTATTATTATTATTTTTAATTTCATCGTGGTGTGTTTCATGAACAGCGACTCACGTAAAGGTTTAAACCGGCACGCTAAGGGAGGCTGCCTCGGGTTCGCCACCAAAGCGAGGCAGGGGAGCCGAGCCTTGCCTGAGCGAGGAGGTGTCACGTGACGCCAGGATTCGGGAGCTCACGTTTGTTTGTTTTTGTTTATTCCGGGAATCGAAAAGTGAAGGAAAAAAGTGCCAAACTATTTTTTATTTTATGGAGTTGAAATGAAACTCAAAAACAGTTTGATGACTGCATTTTTTTGCACGTTGTCATAAGTGGACTTGTCCGGAAAGAAAGGTGTCAAAAGTTAAGGTTCGGGGGACAGATCTGGCCCGCCGCATGATTCCATGCGGCCCCGCGAAGTGAAATCATGTGTGTTAACTTCTGTGATTTTTTTTTGTTCAAATCCGTACCAAAATTTCAAATTGTCATATCATAAATTATAACGGTGACAACACAGGTGTTGAAGACTAGGCCCGGGGGCCAGATCCGACCCACCAGATTATTTTATTTGGCCCGGAAAGGGAAATCATATGTGTCAACCTTCCATGATTCTTGTTCAAATCTGGACCAAAATCTCAAATTGTCATATAAACGATAACGTTGACGACACGGGTGTCAAACACAAGGCCAGGGTCCAGATCCAGCCCACCAGATTTTATGTGGCCCAGAAGGGCAAAACACGTCAACCTCCATGATTTTTGTTCAAATCTGTCCTAAAATTTAAAATTGTCATATAAATGATAATGTTGACGACACAGGTGTCCAACTCGACGCCCGGGGTCCAGATCCGGCCCGCCAGATTATTTTATGTGGCCCGGAAAGGCAAATCATATGTGCCAACCTCCATGATTCTTGTTCACATCTGTCCCAAAATTTCAAATTGTCATATAGACGATAACGTTGACGACACTGGTGTCAAACTTGAGGCCCGGGGGCCAGATCTGGCCCGCCGCATGATTTTATGTGGCCCGCGAAGCTAAATCATGTGTGTTAACTTCCGTGATGTTTGTTCAAATCTGAACCAAAATCTCAAATTGTCATATAAATGATAATGTTGACGACACTGGTGTCCAACTCGACGCCCGGGGTCCAGATCCGGCCCGCCAGATTATTTTATGTGGCCCGGAAAGGCAAATCATATGTGCCAACCTCCATGATTCTTGTTCACATCTGTCCCAAAATTTCAAATTGTCATATAGACGATAACGTTGACGACACAGGTGTCAAACTTGAGGCCCGGGGGCCAGATCTGGCCCGCCGCATGATTTTTATTTGGCCCGCGAAGCTAAATCATGTGTGTTAACTTCCGTGATGTTTGTTCAAATCTGAACCAAAATCTCAAATTGTCATATAAATGATAATGTTGACGACACAGGTGTCCAACTCGACGCCCGGGGTCCAGATCCGGCCTGCCAGATTATTTTATGTGGCCCGGAAAGCTAAATCATGTCGATTAACTTCCGTGATTTTTGTTGAAATCTCTCCTAAAATTTCAAATTGTCAGATCATAAACGATAACATTGACGACACAGGTGTCAAACTCGATGCCGAGGGCCCAGATCTGGCCCGCCATATGATTTTATGTGGCCCGCGGAGGCGAATCATATTTGTCAACTCCCATGATTCTTGTTCAAATCTGTCCAAAAATTCCAAAATTGCCATATCATAAATGCTAACATTGAGATCTTGCAAGTATTTTTTGGCTTGGAACAGAAAACAACAACACTGTCAGCCGGTTCCCAAGCAGGGAACCCAGAGACTGCCACGGGCATGAGAAGCAGACAGATCATGACTTCCACGCCAATATTTGCACGGCAGTTTCTTGAAATATCCCCCAAAAAATCACAACGTGACTTCAAGAAGTCCTGTTGGTGCTCCACTCGGCTTGTCCGACCGGTTTGCTGTCCCCTTGAACTTTTCCCGTCCGGTCGTCTTGAATTCAATTTTTTTCTTTCCTTCTTCCAGGGCACTGGCGGTTTGCTAAATGGAGTCAGAGCAGCTGTACCACAGAGGCTACTCCAGGAACAGCTACAACAGCATTGCCAGTGCCAGCAGCGACGAGGAGCTGCTCGATGGAGCTGGCATCGTCATGGACTTTCACACTACTGAGGATGACAACCTGCTAGATGGCGACGCTTCCTCCCCAGGTAGGGAGCACCTGGACCGTTCCTTCGGTGTGGAGTTTCAGTCAACCTTGGGCTGCACCCGTAGATTGTTTTCTTTTCTGTCCCCCTTTTTTAATGTTTCAAATGGTGGATCATCCATTTCCGCAGTCCCCATCCGTCCTGTGGAGCTAAGTGGCTGTGTGTTAGCATGCATGTTAGCATCGGTAGAGTAGTTTCATTTCCCCACTATCCGTTTACCGTAATTCCCGGCCTACGGCACGTGGTTATAATCTCCGGTACGCAGAGTTTAACGCTAGCATTAGTTGTTACGTAATTCGTAAGTCAGGGGTGCTAAATGTGTCGGTGTGCCACCCTGGCAGAAGCCGTGATCGGCGAACGTGGCGCCACCGGGGTGACTCGTCACGGCGCCGGGCCGCAGTGGCTCATCTCCGCCGAGGAGGTTGATCGGACGGGGAGGCGGTTTGAGCGCAGTGATGTTGTTGCTCGCGGCCGCGGGCGGCGGTGTTTATCATCGCCGCGTAGGTGGATCCGACGGGGAAGTGGTTTGGTCGCGGCGTTGTTGTCATTCGCCAGCGGCGTTGTTTTTCACCGCCGCGGAGGTGGATCAGACTGGGAGACGGTTTGGCCGTGGTGATGTCGTCGCAGGCGGCGTTGTTTGTCGACGCCGCGGAAGTGGATTGGACAGGGAGGTGGTTTGGCTGCGGTGACGTCATCGCTCGTGGCCGTGTTGGCTAGATCGGACGGGGAGGCGGTTTGGCTGCGTCGTTGTCGTCGCTGTTGCTCGCGGCCGCGGGCGGCGGTGTTTATCATTGCCGCGGAGGTGGATCAGACGGGGAGACGGTTGTGCCGTGGCGTTGTTTATCACCGCTGCAGAGCTGGATCGGACGAGGAAGTGGTTTGGCCGCGGCGTTGTTTATCACCGCCGCGCAGGTGGATCCGACGGGGAGACTGTTTGGCCGTGGTGATGTCGTCGCAGGCGGCGTTGTTTGTCGCTGCCGCGGAAGTGGATTGGACAGGGAGGTGGTTTGGCTGCGGTGACTTCGTCGCTCGTGGCCGTGGTGGCTGGATTGGACGGGGAAGTGGTTTGGCCGCGGCGTTGTTTATCACCCCCACGGAAGTGGATTGGACGGGGAGGTGGTTTGGCTGCGGTGACGTCGTCGCTCGTGGCCGTGGTGGCCGGATCGGACGGGGAAGTGGTTTGGCCGCGGTGACGTCGTCGCCTGTGGCCGAGGTGGCTGAATCGGACAGGGAAGTGGTTTGGCCGTCTCGTTGTTGTCATTCGCCGGCAGAGGTGGATTGGACAGGGAAGTGGTTTGGCCGCGGGGTTGTCGTTGACTTTTGTAGCCGCGAGGGCCGTTGTTCATCGCCAGAAGATGCAGCCAATATGGCGACCACTTGAATCTCGAATGAGACTTCCGCAACTTTGCGCATGGATGTCGTGCTCTCCGCTCATATTTATTTTTTCGTACAGACATTGAAGTGAATGTTATATATATTTTTCACGACAATATCGATTTTAGAATGTTTATAGTCATTGACACTTGACCTTTAAATAAACTAGCTTTGCTTTGTTTTGAACTATTTGCCCGTGGAATCTTCCCGTTGACATTCTTTTGAGTACGATGTGATTCATTAGTCCGTGTACCGATGCGCTCGCTTCTTTTATATCAAAAATATTTATATATATATATATATATATATATATATATATATATATATATATATATATATATATTTTTTTTTTTTCCCCGAAACACACGACGAACTCAAACTCCCAAGGAATTTACCATAACGTTTCCTGGGGTGGAAAAGGTCTCATAGAGGGGGGTGCTTGTCGGTGGTCAGCGCAGGCTCGGCGGTCTCCCCTGGCAACTGAGCAGGCCGAGCGTGTTTGTGTGCGCCCGATGATGTCATCAGGCCTGAAGTCAGCTGCTGCAGTGGCGAGAGGGAGCAAGAAGAGGGAGAGTTAGTGCAAGAGGATACACAAGCGGTCTTTTCTGCGTCGCCGCCTTGTGCCGCTGTGGTCGTGTTGCCCGGGCGGGCGAACATGGCAGCGACTGACGCGCGTCGCACCTGCGCGCAGGGAGGACTAGCTTAGCGCAGCCTAGCGTAGCCTAGCCTCCTCTTTCCGACTCTGTCCATCATCATGGAGGAGGAGGACAGGGGCGCTGACCCTTATTTTCCTTACGACGGGGGAGGGGACACCATCCCCCTGCGGGAGATCCCGAGACGAGGTACGAGTCGTAGCAAACGGGCCTTTTAACGCGCCGTTGCCATTGACGACGTCATGCTACGGAGTAAGGATAATGCGATTAAGCATGAGGCCTTGAGGGCCGTGGCGACCGCAGCCCGTCACTCTCAGTCTTGTCATGTTACATACATGTCCTACATGTTTGTGTCCAAATAGATTGGGCCCCCCCCCCCAACCCTAACCCCTCCCCTCGGGATGATCCCTATCGGGCGGTATTGATCCGCTCCGGCTTAGTGATTCGTCTTCCTTTGCACATCCTGAAAGGGCTTAATTATCCCCCGTAATAAATGAAATCCTGAAAAAGTTGCTACCAGTATTTTCAAAAGATGCTTATTTCAGTAACATGTTTGCAGTATTTGTGACAATTGCCGGTACTGTAGTACGTGACCGGTTTTACAGCCTCACTGCTGTTTTGACAGGGTCAGTAAAAAAAAAAAAAAACGTACTGGTAAAAATCACCGAGACACGGGAGTAACACAGCAGGAACACGAGGTAACGCGAGGATAGCGCTAACGGGGCCGGTTAAAAAAAAAACGTAACGGTAAAGATCAAGGAGACATGGCAGTAACACAGCAGCAACACTCTAGCACACCGCTAACGCTAGGACAGTGCTAACAGGGCTGGTTAAAAAAAAAAAAAACAGTAAAAATCACTGAGATGCAGCAGCAACACGCCAACGCGGCGCTAACACGAGCACGGCCCTGACGCTAGCAAGGCGCTAACAGGGCTGGTTTAAAAAAAAAAAATACCGGTAAAATTCACTGAGACACGGCAGTAATACAGCACGAACACGCTGGCACAGCGATAACGCGAGCACAGCGGTAACGGGCCGGAAAAAAAAAACATAGCGGTAAAAATCTCTGAGACACGGCAGTAACACATTAGGAACACGCTGGCACAGCGGTCACGCGAGGATAGCGCTAACGGCCGGTTAAAAAAAAAAAACGTAACGGTAAAAATCAAGGAGACATGGCAGTAACACAGCAGCAACACTCTAGCACAGCGCTAACGCTAGGACAGCGCTAACTGGGCCGGTTAAAAAAAAAAAAAATCACTGAGATGCAGCAGCAACACGCAAGCACAGCGATAACGCGAGCACAGCATTAACAGGGCCGGTTAAAAAAGAAACTGGTAAAAATCACTGAGACACGGCAGTAACACAGCAGCAACATGCTAGCACGGCGATAACGCGAGCACAGCATTAACAGGGCCGGTTAAAAAAGAAACTGGTAAAAATCACTGAGACACGGCAGTAACACAGCAGCAACATGCTAGCACGGCGCTAACCCGAGGGCATTGCTAACGGGTCGGGGAAAAAAAACAACTTAACAGTAAAAATCACTGAGACGCGGCGCTAACACTAGCACGCCCCTGACGCTAGCAAGATGCTAACGGGGCCGGTTAAAAAAAAAAACGTAACGGTAAAGATCAAGGAGACATGGCAGTAACACAGCAGCAACACTCTAGCACACGCTAACGCTAGGACAGTGCTAACAGGGCTGGTTAAAAAAAAAAAAAACAGGAAAAATCACTGAGATGCAGCAGCAACACGCCAACGCGGCGCTAACACGAGCACGGCCCTGACGCTAGCAAGGCGCTAACAGGGCTGGTTTAAAAAAAAAAAAAATACCGGTAAAATTCACTGAGACACAGCAGTAATACAGCACGAACACGCTGGCACAGTGATAACGCGAGCACAGCGGTAACGGGCCGGAAAAAAAAAAAACATAGCGGTAAAAATCACTGAGACACGGCAGTAACACAGTAGGAACACGCTGGCACAGCGGTCACGCGAGGATAGCGCTAACGGCCGGTTAAAAAAAAAAAAACGTAACGGTAAAAATCAAGGAGACATGGCAGTAACACAGCAGCAACACTCTAGCACAGCGCTAACGCTAGGACAGCGCTAACAGGGCCGGTTAAAAAAAAAAAAAATCACTGAGATGCAGCAGCAACACGCAAGCACAGCGATAACGCGAGCACAGCATTAACAGGGCCGGTTAAAAAAGAAACTGGTAAAAATCACTGAGACACGGCAGTAACACAGCAGCAACATGCTAGCACGGCGCTAACCCGAGGGGATTGCTAACGGGCCGGGGAAAAAAAACAACTTACCAGTAAAAATCACTGAGATGCGGCAGCAACACGCTAACGCGGCGCTAACACTAGCACGCCCCTGACGCTAGGAAGATGCTAACAGGGCTGGTTTGAAAAGAAAACAACATACCGGTAAAAATCACAGAGACACGGCAGTAACACAGCAGCAACATGCTAGCATGGCGCTAACCCGAGGGCATTGCTAACGGGCCGGGGAAAAAAAACAACTTACCAGTAAAAATCACTGAGATGCGGCAGCAACACGCTAATGCGGCGCTAACACTAGCACGCCCCTGACGCTAGGAAGATGCTAACAGGGCTGGTTTAAAAAGAAAACAACATACCGGTAAAAATCACAGAGACACGGCAGTAACACAGCAGCAACACGCTAGCACAGCAATAACGCGAGCACAGCGGTAACGGGCCGGAAAAAAAAAACATACTGGTAAAAATCACTGAGACACGGCAGTGACACAGCAGCAACACGCTGGCACAGCGCTAACGCGAGCACAGCGCGAACACTGCCACTTAAAAAAAAACAACTGGTAGAAATTCACTGAGACGTGGAAGTAACACAGTAGCAACACGCGAGCACAGCGTTAAGAGGGCCGGTTAAAAAAAACCAAACTGGTAAAAATCACTGAGACACGGCAGTAACACAGCAGCAACATGCTAGCACGGCGCTAACCCGAGGGCATTGCTAACGGGCCGGGGAAAAAAAACAACTTACCAGTAAAAATCACTGAGATGCGGCAGCAACACGCTAACGCGGCGCTAACACTAGCACGCCCCTGACGCTAGGAAGATGCTAACAGGGCTGGTTTGAAAAGAAAACAACATACCGGTAAAAATCACAGAGACACGGCAGTAACACAGCAGCAACATGCTAGCATGGCGCTAACCCGAGGGCATTGCTAACGGGCCGGGGAAAAAAAACAACTTACCAGTAAAAATCACTGAGATGCGGCAGCAACACGCTAATGTGGCGCTAACACTAGCACGCCCCTGACGCTAGGAAGATGCTAACAGGGCTGGTTTAAAAAGAAAACAACATACCGGTAAAAATCACAGAGACACGGCAGTAACACAGCAGCAATACGCTAGCACAGCAATAACGCGAGCACAGCGGTAACGGGCCGGAAAAAAAAAACATACTGGTAAAAATCACTGAGACACGGCAGTGACACAGCAGCAACACGCTGGCACAGCGCTAACGCGAGCACAGCGCGAACACTGCCTCTTAAAAAAAAAAACAACTGGTAGAAATTCACTGAGACATGGAAGTAACACAGTAGCAACACGCAAGCACAGCGTTAAGAGGGCCGGTTAAAAAAAACCAAACTGGTAAAAATCACTGAGACACGGCAGCAACACGCTAATGCGGCGCTAACACTAGCACGCCCCTGACGCTAGGAAGATGCTAACAGGGCTGGTTTAAAAAGAAAACAACATACCGGTAAAAATCGCAGAGACACGGCAGTAACACAGCAGCAACACGCTAGCACAGCAATAACGCGAGCACAGCGGTAACGGGCCGGAAAAAAAAAACATACTGGTAAAAATCACTGAGACACGGCAGTGACACAGCAGCAACACGCTGGCACAGCGCTAACGCGAGCACAGCGCGAACACTGCCACTTAAAAAAAAAAACAACTGGTAGAAATTCACTGAGACATGGAAGTAACACAGTAGCAACACGCAAGCACAGCGTTAAGAGGGCCGGTTAAAAAAAACCAAACTGGTAAAAATCACTGAGACACGGCAGTAACACAGCAGCAACACGCTGGCACAGCGCTAACGCGAGCGCAGCCCTAACAGGGCCGGTTAAAAAAAAGTAACGGTAAAAATTTACTGAGACACTGCAGTAACACAGCAGCTAAATGCTAATAGCGCCGGTGGGGGAAAAAAAAAACCCCAAAAACATACCGGTAAAAGTCACTTCCTCGGCACATATATTCCACTGGTCTCACTCTTACCTTTTCCGCTTAAGTGCCCCCTCGTGGCCAGTAGAAAAAAATGCACAAATTAGCTGCATCACCGCATAAACCGCAGGGTTGAAAGCGTGTGAAAAAAGTCGCGGCTTATAGGCCGGAAATTACGCAAATTATCGATGGATATTTTTTTCTCCGAGCGCTGTTATGGCTGTGAAACAAAAATATTTAGTCATCCCATCATATTTACATCATCAATTTATGAACTAGTTTTGGAATCAGAAATCAAGGGTAATGTGTTTTTCAACTGTTCACGTTTGGTAACACATAAATGCTTGTAATATCTCAACTTTATAATGTATGATTTATGACAATTTGAAATTTGGCGTCTAGATTTGGCGTTGCGGGCCGCATGAAATCATGTGGCAGGCCAGTTCCGGCCCCCGGGCCTTGAGTTTGACACCTGTGTTGTAGAGTCATTGCAAATGTTAAAATCCAAAAAGACAAATATGTTTTTGGGCTGGGTAAATATTGACGTCTGTCCTCGCCAATGGGATGCTAGGAAGATGCTACGGCGATAGCCAATGGGAGAACAGCTCTATCCCGCCGCACAAACCAAGATACAGGAAGTGCATCATGGGTAAAGATCGACGTCAATCCTCGCCAATGGGATGCCAGGAAGATGCTACGGCGATAGCCAATGGGAGAACAGCTCTATCCCGCCGCACAAACCAAGATACAGGAAGTGCATCATGGGTAAAGATCGACGTCAATCCTCGCCAATGGGATGCCAGGAAGATGCTACGCCGATAGCCAATGAGAGCAGCGCCATCGCGGCACTTTGAAACGAAGATGCAGGATGTTTATGTTTGGTGGAATTTCGAATCCGGTGCCTATTTTGGGCTTTCATAACCTGAATTTTTCGTTACAAGAGACGTTCGTAAGTCCAGGTACCATTGTGTGTTTTTTTTTTTTTTTTTTTTTTTCAGACCTTATGTTGAATTTCTTCCCTCACAGGGTCTAACTACGCCATGTCTAATGGGGGTGGTGCACCCAGCAGCTCCACCCACCTGCTGGACTTCCTCGAGGAGCCCATTCCCGGGGTGGGCACCTATGACGACTTCCACACCATCGACTGGGTGCGCGAGAAGTGCAAGGACCGCGAGAGGCACCGGAAGGTAACGACTCCCGTCACCGGGATGAACGGGACACATTTGGTTTTTCCCCAAACCTTTATTGAGCCGAGGTCTGGCAGTCCTCGAATGATCAATACGTCACGTTGACTAAATTCGGCGGCGAGCAGCATCGGGTCTTGTCTTCCCCAATGCGCCGCCACGCACCACAGGTCACCGCTATTCTGCCGTGTTGTCTATGTGCAGATCAACAGCAAGAAGAAGGAGTCTGCGTGGGAGTTCTCCAAGAGTCTATATGACGCCTGGTCTGGGTGGCTGGTGGTCACGCTCACAGGCTTAGCCTCCGGTAATGAACGTTGTCCTGATCATCAGCTGATATTTACTTTTAAACACACAGATAACAACACCCAAGAATGGCTCTGAGCAAAACATCGAAGCATTTCTGAAGGATTCCTTCGATGAGCCCAGATCATTCGTATTTCCACTCATATCTCAAAGTGAGGCTTTATTTTGTTGTCTGGGATGGTGTGAATATAAAATGGCTTCCTCATTGCTGAAATAAGCATATATTGCTTGGATGGCAGCATGTGGTGCTCCAAAACCTGTTGGAACCTTTCAGCGTTAATGGTGCCTTCACAGATTTGCTCTCTGTAGCCCACTTTTCCGTTGCGCCTAGTACGTCCCGAGTGAGCCCTGGAGAAGCCAGCCCGGCGCTGTTTCTGGGTGTTGTTGGCTTTCGCGTTGCACGGTAGAGCTTTATGTTCTGATATTTGTTGTTGATCCGACACCAAATCAGCGGGCAGGTGAGTGTCTCAGAGGTGAACTGACAATGGGTTCGCCGCAAGCACAAATTTGACGTGGGGAAATCGCAAACGCCGAACCGCAGCTGGGCTGGAGTTCACACGATCGGTCCGGGTCATTTTTCGTCTCCTCTCCCTCCCGGCAGGTGCCTTGGCTGGTCTGATCGACATCGCTGCCGACTGGATGAACGACCTGAAGGAGGGCGTGTGCCTGAGCGCCATGTGGTTCAATCACGAGCAGTGCTGCTGGACGTCCAATGAGACCACGTTCGCCGAAAGGGACAAGTGTCCCCAGTGGAAGAGCTGGGCTGAACTCATCCTGGGCCAGGCTGTGGTTAGCTCCGTTTGTTCGCCGGAGTCGTTGACACAGAGGAAGAACTAAATTAAGCTTGTGTTTTTACTTGTACTCCGCCCCGCAGGGTCCAGGCTCGTACATCATGAACTATTTCATGTACATCTACTGGGCACTGTCCTTCGCCTTCCTCGCCGTGTGTCTCGTCAAAGTTTTTGCTCCATACGCCTGCGGATCAGGGATCCCAGAGGTAAATGATAGAGGGACAAAGCTTTTTCGGTCCTGGCGGGCCAAGATCCGAGGCATAAGTGAACGCAACACTTTACGGCGGGGTTGTAAAACTGGTTCCACTGGCTGAAAACCCCGTCTGAATGCTTGATTACCTCATCCATCCATTTTCTACCGCTTCTCCGGGTCGGGTCGCAGGGGAAGTAGCTTCAGCAGGGATACACAGACTTCCCTTTCCCAAGCCACTTCTTCCAGCTCTTCCGGAGGGATCCCGAGGCATTCCCAGGCTAGCCGAGAGACAGAGTCTCTCCAGCGTGTCCTGGGTCGTCCCCGGGGTCTCTTTCCGGTGGAACGTGCCCGGAACACCTCACCGGGGAGGCGTCCGGCAGGCATCCAGTTCAGATGCCCCAGCCACCTAATCTGGGTCTTCTCAATGCAGAGGAGCAGCGGCTCGATACTGAGTCCCTCCCGGATGACCGAGCTTCTCATCCTATCTCCTAAGGGAGAGCCCGGACACCCTGCGGAGGAAACTCATTTTGGATGCTGGATTACCTCATATTATTCCATATACACAAATTCATGGATAGTTAATTTTGAAATTTGTTTGTTCAACTACATGATGGATCAAATTTATTTCAAAGAGGGGTGGTGGGGGGGTGTTGGTAACAAAAAACTGCTTGCAATATCTCAATATTTTTAAAAGTGAAGACAATTTGGAATTTGAAATTAATGCGCACACTCACGGGCCACATTAGATGATGTGGCGGGCCGGATCTGGTCCCCCGGGCCGCAAGTTTGACACCTGTGCTTTAGAGGGTCCGAGGATTTCCTGAAACGGTTTGGCTCTGCTGGGACAAGAATCTCTGCGTAACGAAGCCTGGAACTCTCCGTTCTTCCTATGTGCGCCAGATCAAGACCATCCTGAGTGGGTTCATCATCAGGGGATACCTGGGCAAGTGGACCCTGATGATAAAGACCATCACTTTGGTGCTGGCGGTGGCGTCGGGCCTGAGTCTAGGAAAAGAGGGTCCGCTGGTCCACGTGGCGTGCTGCTGCGGGAACATCTTCTCTTACCTCTTCCCCAAGTACAGCAAGAACGAGGCCAAGAAACGAGAGGTGGGTGCCATTTTTTTTTTTTTTTTTTTTTTTTGCTCTCTGGTTTCTATTCACAAGAGGACTTTGTCTCGCGCAGGTTCTCTCCGCCGCGTCGGCAGCTGGCGTGTCAGTGGCGTTTGGGGCGCCGATAGGCGGCGTTCTCTTCAGCCTGGAAGAGGTGAACCACAGACTACAAGGTCTTTGGATTTGTGATGACAGGATAAGACTTTCCACCTCTCCTGTCGCCCCTCCAGGTGAGCTACTACTTCCCGCTCAAGACACTCTGGCGCTCCTTTTTCGCCGCCCTGGTGGCCGCCTTTGTCCTGCGTTCCATCAACCCGTTTGGAAACAGCCGCCTGGTTCTGTTCTACGTGGAGTACCACACGCCCTGGTACCTGTTCGAGCTCCTCCCCTTCATCCTTCTGGGTGTTTTCGGGGGCCTGTGGGGTGCCTTCTTCATCCGAGCCAACATCGCTTGGTGTCGGCGTCGGAAGTCAACCCGCTTTGGCAAGTACTTTGGTATCGCTGAGGTCCAAAACCTGTTTCAGGGGTTCACAGTACTCATTTCGTCTTTAATCTCAGGGAAGTATCCAGTTTTGGAGGTGATCCTGGTGGCGGCCATCACGGCCGTAGTCGCGTTCCCCAACCCGTACACCCGGCAGAACACCAGCGAGCTGATAAAGGAGCTCTTCACCGACTGCGGCCCGCTCGAGTCCTCGCAGCTCTGCCAGTACCGCAGCCAGATGAACGGCAGCAAGGCCTTTACGGAAAACCCCAACCAGCCCGCCGGGCCTGGCGTGTACACCGCCATCTGGCAGCTATGCCTCGCTCTCGTCTTTAAAATCATAATGACCATATTTACATTTGGCCTCAAGGTGAGCTTGTCTTTTGACGCTTGTACGATCCATCCACATTTGAGACCAAAACAAACCAGTTCTGCTCTTCCTCCAGGTCCCATCAGGCTTGTTCATTCCTAGCATGGCCATCGGGGCCATCGCAGGGCGAATCGTGGGCATCGCCGTGGAGCAGCTGGCGTATTACCACCACGACTGGTTCCTGTTCAAAGAGTGGTGTGAGGTGGGGGCGGACTGCATCACGCCAGGGCTCTATGCCATGGTGGGGGCGGCGGCCTGCCTTGGTGAGTCTCATGAATTAGGGAGGCGTAGACTTCAAATGTAAGAATTTAGGTTTGGGGTCAGAGTTAGGGTTGGGGTTAAGGGTTAGGAACCCCCCTCTCATTGCACTGAGAGGAGATGAATGCACGGTCCTTCCCCCGGTGTGCCGTCCTCCCTGGTACTGGGACGTTTGACACCAGTTGTTATATCTGGAAGTATTGAGGTCAGGATGGGAGCATCTACGGCCTGACTTGGGGAGTCTTAGGAACGGGGGAGGCGTAGACTTCAAATGTAAGAATTTAGGGTTGGGGTCAGAGTTAGGGTTGAGGTAAGGGTTAGGAACGCCCCTCTCATTGTGCTGAGAGGAGGTGAATGCACGGTCCTTCCCCCCGGTATGCCCGTCTTCCCTGGAACCGGGACGGTTGATGCAGGTTGTTCAATCTTGAAGTATTGAGGTCAGGATGGGAGCATCTACGGCCTGACTTGGGGAGTCTTATGAATGGGGGAGGCGTAGACTTCAAATGTAAGAATTTAGGGTTGGGGGTCAGGGTCAGGGTTAGGGTTTAGGGTTAGTTAGGTAACGGTTATGCTAACCAAACATTCTCTTTGTTCTCCTCTGCAGGAGGCGTGACCCGCATGACGGTCTCCTTGGTGGTCATCGTCTTCGAGCTGACCGGCGGCCTCGAGTACATCGTGCCCCTCATGGCTGCCGTCATGACCAGCAAATGGGTGGGCGACGCTTTCGGCCGCGAGGGGATCTACGAGGCACACATCCGTCTCAACGGGTACCCCTTCCTGGACGCCAAAGAGGAATTCACCCACACGACGCTCGCGAGGGAGGTGATGAGGCCGCGCCGGTGCGACCCGCCGCTCGCTGTGCTGACGCAGGATGACCTGACCGTGGAGGACCTGCAGAGTGTCATCAACGAAACCAGTTATAATGGTTTTCCGGTGATCGTGTCCAAGGAGTCCCAGAGGCTTGTGGGTTTTGCTCTGCGCAGAGATATCACCATCGCCATAGGTAACCTTCTGCGCGTCTTGGGTCTTTCAAAGTCTTGAACGCGGGAGATTTGAGTGGACAAACGGTCCAGGGTTAGTGGGGAACCACTAGCGGTGATTATTATGATCTGTTCTATGTACTGCTTATCCTCAGCGTATTTTGGGTGCGAGATCCGCACATAAGGAGAGTTTAGTCTCCGCTTAACTTTACCGTGCATGTTTTTGGGTAATGTGGGAGAAAACCAGACCAGACCAAAATTGATGTCTGCACGCCCTGGTGGAGCGATGTGTGTAATTACAGAGCCCCACGAGGTCCAAGCCCACCACATGATTTTATGTGGCCCGCGAAGCTAATTCCTGCGCGTTAACTTCCGTAATTTTTGTTCATGTCAGAATCCAAATTTCAAACTGTCATATCATAAATGATAAAGTTGACGACACAGGTGTCAAAGTCAAGGCCTGGGGGCCAGATCTGGCCCGCCAAATGATTTTATGTGGCCCACGAAGCAAAATCTTGCGCATTAACTTCCGTAATTTTTGTTCATATCTGTTCCAAAATATCAAACTGCCATATCATAAATGATAACGTTGACGACACAGGTGTCATACTCAAGGCCTCGGGGCCAGATCTGGCCCGCTACATGATTTATTTGGCCCGCGAAGCTAAATCTTGCGCGTTAACTTAAGTAAATTTTGTTCATATCAGTACCAAAATTTCAAACTGTCATATCATAAATGATAAAGTTGATGACACAGGTGTCAAACTCAAGGCCTCGGGGCCAGATCCGGCCAGCTGCCCGATTGTATGTGGCCCGCGAAGCAAAATCTTGCGCATTAACTTCCGTAATTTTTGTTCATATCTGTTCCAAAATATCAAACTGTCATATCATAAATGATAACGTTGTTGACACTTGGGTCAAACTCAAGGCCTGGGGGCCAGATCCAGCCTGCTGCCTGATTTTATGTGGCCCGCGAAGCAAAATCTTGCGCATTAACTTCCCTAATTTTTTTCATATCTGTACCAAAATATCAAACTGTAATATCGTAAATGACAGCGTTGACGACACAGGTGTCAAACTCAAGGTCCAGGGTCCAGCTCCGGCCCGCCACATGATTTTATGTGGCCCGTGAAGCTAAATCGTGTGTATTAACTTGTGAATTTTGTTCGAATCTGTCCCAAAATATCAAACTGTCATATCATAAATAATAACGTTGTCGACACAGGGGTCAAACTCAAGGCCTGGGGGCCAGATCTGGCCCGCTGCATGATTTTATGTGACCCGTGAAGCTAAATCGTGTGTATTAACTTGTGAATTTTGTTTGAATCTGTCCCAAAATAACAAACTGTCATATCATAAATGATAACGTTGTCGACACAGGGGTCAAACACAAGGCGCGGGGGCCAGATCCGGCTAACTTCCGTAATTTGTGTTCATATCTGCACCAAAATATCTAACTGTAATGTCATAAATGACAGTGTTGACGACACAGGTGTCAAACTCAAGGCCCGGGGACCAGATCCGGCCCGCCGCATGATTTTATGTAGCCCGCGAAGCTAAATCGTGTGTATTAACCTCTGTGATTTTTTTTTTTTTTTTGTTCATATCTGTCCCAAAATAATATAACATATTGTACATTTCCATTTATCTTCTGAAAATATTTTAAGGGTGCCAGTGATGGTGAGCACAGCTCTTGCTCGCTCTTGGTTTATGAAAAAATTGATGATCCCAGGCCTAAACATCCTAAAACCTTGCCTCCCTTCTTCCTCTCTGACAGAGAACGCTCGGCGCAAACAAGAGGGCATCATGCTGAACTCCAGGGTGTACTTCACTCAACACGCCCCCACCCTACCCGCCGACAGCCCCCGCCCCCTCAAGCTGCGCTCCATCCTCGACATGAGCCCCTTCACCGTCACCGACCACACCCCCATGGAGATTGTGGTGGACATCTTCAGGAAGCTGGGGCTGCGCCAGTGCCTGGTCACTCACAATGGGTGAGTGAAGCTTGTCCCAGGGTGAAGTTCCGCCTGGCTGTAAACCCCCCCCCCCACACACACACACCAACACCCCCACCCCCGCACTAGAGAAGCGGCGCCGACGTCGCCAGCTGTGCGAGTAACGGGTGTGTGTTTCAGGATCATCTCCCTGCTTTCACTACCTTTGCGGCAAGGGTGGGTTTGTTAGGAAGAGCTGCAGCCGCGGATTTGCCACTTTCTCGCAGTTTTAGCTCGTAGTGGTAGAAGCCGTCGCGGAGGGCTGGATCAATAGTTTTAGCACATTCGTGCAGCTGTCATGAAGATCCGGAGCGAAGAACTGTATCCGTAAATCTGCTACGTTGTCGCAGCTATAATAGCAGTAGTAGTAATAGCCGTAGTAGTGTCACGCCTTAGATCTGTCCTGCATAAGGCGCTAGCGAAGTACGCAGTACGGCTACAACTTTAGCCGCAGCAGTAGCGAAGAGCTGTAAATTGAATAACACTGCGTTCGATTTCCAGTGGGTACGGAAAGTATTCAGACCCCCATATATTTTTGATTATGATTTCATATTTTCCCCATTAAGCTAGAGACTCTTAACTCGGTATTTAGCTGTCGGACCCTTCTGAGGTAATACAGCCATGAGTCTTTTTGGGAATGATGCAACAAGTTTTTCCAGATCTGGATTTGAGGATCCTCTGCCTCTGCCTTTGCAGATCCTCTCCAGTTCTGTCGAGTTTGATGGTGAACATTGGTGGACAGTCGTTTTCTGGATGCTCAATTGGGTTGAAGTCGGGGCTCTAGTTGGGCCATTCAAGAACAGTCCCGGAGTTGTTTTGAAGCCACTCCTTTGTTATTTTAGCTGCGTTGCTTTGTGTCGTTGTCTTGTTGGAAGTGAACCTTTGGCCCAGTCTGAAGTCCTGAGCTCTCGGGAGAAGGTTTTGGTCCAGGATATCCCTGTACTTGGCCGCATTCATCTGTCTTACAATTGATTTCATGTGTTTTGCACTTGCGTCGGGCCTCGCGTGGTGGAGGTCTGCAGCGATGGTGGACTTTCTAGAACTGTCTCCCGCCTGCATCCCTGGAGCTCAACCACGGCGATCTTTGAGTTCTTCTTTACCTCTCTCACCAAGGCTCTTCTCCTCCAGCCAGCTCCAGGAAGGTTTCTGATCGAGGATTATGGAGGCCACTTGTGGTCTTAGGAACCTTAAGGTGTAACCTTGGCCAGATCTGTGCCCTATCACAATTCGGTCTCTCTCACCAAGGCTCTTCTGCTCCGGCCAGCTCTAGGAAGGTTTCTGGTCGAGGGTTATGGAGGCCACTTGTGTTCACATAAAATCATGCGGGGGCCCAGATTTGGCCCCCGGGCCTTCAGTTTGACACCCGTGTTGTCAACGGTGTCATTTATATGACAAGTTGAAATTTTGGTGCAGATTTGAACAAACATAACAGAAGTTAATAAGAATTATTTAGCTTTGTGCGCCACATAAAATCATGCGGGGGGCCGGATCAGGCCCCCGGGCCTCGACTTTGACACCGGTGCCCGAAATTGTCCCGTCGGTATGAATTTGAGGGCAACTGGTTGCGCGTTTCTGCGGGCTCTGTATTTGGCTGCCGACCAGTTCAGGGTCGACACGGGGGAGCAGCGGCTCGAATCCGAGCCCCAATGTTCTCCTTTTTCCCCCACTAGGGCCACGCTTTCATTTCCTGTCTTACTTCCTGTTATTGATCAGTATTCTCAGGTTCTCTCTCCCCCCCCTCCACCCACCACCTTTCCTCCCCCAACCCAGAAACTCACAGCGTCTAATATTTCTCCCTCTCTCTCTCTCTCTCTCTGCTGCCCCCCCTGCAGGCGGCTTCTCGGCATCATCACGAAAAAGGATATCCTGCGTCACATGGCTCAAATGGCCAATCAGGATCCCGAGTCCATCATGTTCAACTGATCCGCCCCTTTCAGGACGGGCGGGGGTGGGGGGAGGGATGGTCAATCTGTGACATACTGACTTTTATTATTTTTCATGTTCCAGATGGCGCAATCAGGCGTGCAATATTTTTTTTTTTCCAACACTGATCCATCCATTATTGTGAAGTCCCCCCCCCCCCCCCCAAAAAAAAAAAAAAGAATTATGTGATTTACTTCCCACCACGACTAACCCCCCCCCCCCCCATTTACTGCTGGACCTTTCGAATCACCGCTCTGAAATTGCGCGTAGGCGCGAGCGTCAAAACGGGACGGTCTGCGTGCGCTGTGATTGGCCGGCCCGAAGTCAGCTGACAAATCTACCCCCCCCCCCCCCGTCTCGCTTTAATTTATCAAGTCATGCGTTGTTGTGATGATTCGCGCTTTTTTTTTTGATTGTACATTTGAAACGTGGTGAATTAAATTTTGGAGCTCAATTGTCAGGCTTGTTTTGGAATCGCTCACTTTTTTTTGGGGGGGGGGTTTTCAACCGTTGTTCATGTTCGGCGACAAAAAAATAATGCTGAGAATATCTTTTATCATTTGTGATGTATAACAATTTGACATTTTGGTACAGATTTGCACAAGAATCACGGAGGTTTGCCTTCGCGGGGCGCATTAAATCACGTGGCGGGCCGCGATCTGGCCCCCGGCCTCGACTTTGGCACCTCTGCCTTACGGAATTTGATGGCTCATTTTCGGTCAATTGAAGACTAAATTGCCCGTAGGTGTAAAGTGTTTGTGTGCCTTGCGATTTGCCTTCGCGGGCTGCATTAAATCACGCGGTGGGCCGCAATATGGACCACGGGCCTTCACTTTGACACCTGTGCCTTATGCAGTTTGATGGCTCATTCTCGGTCAACTTAAGACTAAAATGCCCGTTGGTGTAAAGTGTTTATATGTGCTCTACGATTGGCTGGGGATCTCGTGATTTGCCTTCGCGGGCCGCAATCTCAATCTGGCACTCAGGCCTCGAGTTTGACACCCGTGCCAAATGCAGTCTGATGGCTCATTTTAGGTCAATTGAAGACTAAATTGCCCGTAGGTGTAATGTGCCCTGCGATTGGCTGGTGATCGGCCTTTGCGGGCCACCTTAAATCACATGGTGGGCCTCGATCTGGCCCTTGGGCCTTGAGTTTGATAGCTGTGCCATATTCAGTTTGATGCCTCATTTTAGGTCAATTGGAGACGAAATTGCCCGTAGGTGTAGTGTTTATATGTGCCCTGCGATTGGCTGGCAATCTCATGATTTGCCTTCGCGGGCCGCAATCTGGGCCTCGGGCCTCGAGTTTGACACCCGTGCCAAATGCAGTTTGACGGCTCATTTTCGGTCAATTGAAGACTAACTTGCCCGTAGGTGTAACGTGCCCTGCGATTGGCTGGTGATCTGCCTTTGGGGGCCACCTTAAATCACATGGTGGGCCTCGATCTGGCCCTCGGGCCTCGAGTTTGACACCTGTGCCATATGCATTTTGATGGCTCATTTTGGGTCAATTGAAGACTAAATTGCCCGTAGGTGTAGAGTGTTTATATGTGCCCTGCGATTGGCTGGCAATCTCATGATTTGCCTTCGCGGGCCGCAATCTGGGCCTCGGGCCTCGAGTTTGACACCCGTGCCAAATGCAGTTTGACGGCTCATTTTCGGTCAATTGAAGACTAAATTGCCCGTAGGTGTAGAGTGTTTATATGTGCCCTGCGATTGGCTGGCAATCTCATGATTTGCCTTCGCGGGCCGCAATCTGGGCCTCGGGCCTCGAGTTTGACACCCGTGCCAAATGCAGTTTGACGGCTCATTTCCGGTCAATTGAAGACTAAATTGCCCGTAGGTGTAAAGTGCTTAGGTGTGCCCTGCGATTGGCCGCATAAAATCAGGTGGCGGGCCTCGATCCGGCCCTCGGCCCGGCCCTCGGGCCTCGACTTTGACACCATCGCTCATTTCAGGCCAATTTCAGACTAAATTGGCAAAATACTAAATGAAATCAAACAACTAAAATGACAGAAGCAACATTTCCCGCCCATTTTTTTTTTTTTAATCACTTCTATTTCCTACAAAGGCATCAGGAGAGCACCGGTAAGAGCAAAGCAGAAAAGTTGCCGAAATGTCCCACGATATTCAGTCGATAATGTAACAATAACCCCTCCCCGCCCAAAAAAAAAATTTCGGGGAAAAAAATTGTCAACAAATCTGCGTTGCTAAATTTGATCATGGAAAAAAAATGGATGATACAAAGGTCGGGGGACGAGGGGGGGTGTAACGGAAATTCCGAAGCGTTTCTTTTGCTGATGAGTTTACATTCAAGTGCGAGAAGAAAAGAATCGCCGGCGTGCGATTGGTCAGTCGGGTCACACGTGACTCTCGTAAAAAACCTGGCAAGGGGGGAGGCTGTCGGCTGCGGGCTCTTTGCCGCGATTCCCTTCCGCGTCGCCGTCGTGCGGCGGGACGGCATCCGGTTCCAGCTGCAGGTGAACCGACACCTGGATGGCGATGTGCTGCGGCTGCTCCTGGACCGACGAGTTGTCGGAGTCCGCGGCGGGTGACTCGCTGCGCTCCAGCTGCCGCCCTCGCTCCCGCAGGAGGGTAAACACGTCCCTCGGGCCGGCGTCGCCGCCTCCGCCGCGCTCCCTCCCCTCGGGCGCCTGCCGGAGGAAGGTGTGCCTCATCTCCTCCGCGCCCACCACCTCCAGGATCTCCTCCACGAAGGTGCGGCAGTTCATGATGAGCGGCGGCAGCGGGATGCTGCGCGCCAGCTCCTCGATGTAGCGCGCCAGCTCCATGGTCTTGAACTGCGTCACCTTGGCCAGCTCCAGCGTCTTGGTGGAGGTGATGATGGGGATGCGCTTGGCGATCTCAAAGGCCTTCTGCAGTTTCTCGGCGCCCTCCGTGCGGAAGAACTCGTTGATGGCTTTCTCCGTCTTCTTCAGGTGGCTGCTCATCATGCACAGCCGCGTCACGTTGAGCGCCATGATGATGCTGAAGGTCACCAGGCACACCACCATGTAGTAGACGCCCATGTCGCCCTTGGTGAAAACCACGCGCAGCGTCACGGTGCAGTTGGAGGCGCCGTGCGGGTTGGACGCCACGCAGGTGTACTTGCCGCGGTCGCTGAATTCGATGCCGGTGATGTTGAGGATGCCGTTTTCCAGCAGCCCCCACTTCCCGCCTGCGGAGAGACACGAAGGGAGAAGGGGCGTCAGGTTTTGCCAAACCCCACGTGGATCCAGAATGAGTCGGCGAGCACCGCGAAGGATGAGCTGCAGAGGCCGTTAGCCGAGCTCGGCTCGCTCGTCGGGACTCCGCGTCGTTCCCGTCCGAATAATCAACATTATTCGCAGCCACGGGTTCGAATCCGTACGGAAATATTCCTCCGTCTTCCCGATTATCGATACTGCTGTTTACCTTCGGCAACCGGGGAGGCCGCTAGCCGAGCTCGGCTCGCTCGTCGGGACTCCGCGTCGTTCCCGTCCGAAGAACCATCCGGATACTCAACATTATTCGCAGCCACGGGTTCGAATCCGTACAGAAGTATTCCTCCGTCTTCCCGATTACCCATACTGCTGTATACCTTCGGAAACCGGGGAGGCCGCTAGCCGGGGCTAATGGCCTCCGCAGCGCGCCCAACCTCAGCTTAACCTATTGGATGCACGGTTCATGCCAAGCACTGGATTTCCCCTTTAATGAGTTCTACAGTTCTTTAAAGTCCACCTCCAGAATGGCTTCTTGTTTGCGTGTTCAAACTTGGGTGACTCTCTGCCATGACGCGGTTCCGGCCAAACCAACGTGACAAGCGTCCCGTGTATCACCCAATCACTTATTTGAGTGTTTTGCCGTGACAATGTGAAATTTTGGTCCAGATTTTCATAAGACTCAAGGACGTTGATACATGATTTGACTTCACAGGCCGCATTAAATCACGTGGCGGGCCTCGAGCTGGCCCTCGGGCCTCGACTTTGTCACCTGTGCCATATCCAATTTGATGGTATATTTAAGTCAATTGAAGACTAAATTGCCCGTAGGTGTAAATTGGACTGCGAATTGTTTATATGTGACCTGTGATTGGCTGGCGACTTGTGATTTGCCATCGCAGGCCGCAATAAATCACGTGGCGGGCCGCGATCTGGCCCCTGGACCTCTACTTTGACACCTGTGCCATATGCAGTTTGATGGCTCATTTTAGGTCAATTGAAAACTAAATTGCCCGTAGGTGTAAATTAGAGTGCAAATTGTTTAGATGTGCCCTGCGATTGGCTGGTGACTTACCTTTGCGGGTCACATTAAAACACGTGGCGGGCCTCGATCTGGCCCCCGGGCCTCGACTTTGACACCTGTGCCATATGCAATTTGATGGCTCATTTGAGGTCAATTGAAGACTAAATTGCCCGTAGGTGTAAATTGAAGTGAAAATTGTTTATATGTGCACTGCGATTGGCTGGTGATTTACCTTTGCGGGCCACATTAAATCACGTAGCAGGCCACGATCCAGCCCCCGGGCCTCGACTTTGACACCTGTGCCATATGCAATTTGATGGCGCATTTGAGGTCAATTGAAGACTAAATTGCCCGTGGGAGTAAATTGAAGTGAAAATTATATCTGCCCTGCGATTGGCTGGTGACTTCCCTTCGCGGGCCGCGGTCTGGCCCCCAGGCCTCGACTTTGACACCTGTGTCACATGCAGTTTGGTGGCTCATTTTGGGTCATTTTCCTGACCCAATGTGTAAACCAGGGAGGAGGGGGGGGGGGTGATGTCGGTTTTTCGTGCCTTACCGCCACTGCCGTCCGTGTCCACGAGGTGGCCGTGCGAGTTGAACCACTTGATGCTGGGGAATGGGTCGCCGGTGACGTTGCAGTTGATCAGCACGCAGCTCCCCTCGCGGGCGATGAGCTGGCTGGCGGTGGCGAGCACGGCCGGGACGGAACCAACCCCGTCTGTGCCGCTTCCATCTCCCGACGAGGAAGCGGCGGCGGCGGCGTGCCAGGCGACGAGTGACGCCAGCAGGACTAACCCGAGTCCGGCGGACCGCAACATGATTTCCGGAGACTGGCGCAGCCGCCGCACTCAAGTGATTGGCTATCTTGGCTGAGCGGCGGGAAACATCTCACTGAAAAACAAAAATGTTACAAATCTCTTCAAACAAAATATTCGAATATGACAGGACAGTAGAGGCCATGGATGGGGAATATCTTGCTTCTCTGAATCCATTTTCCTCGTTTATCTAGCCCGGTTGACTCAAGATCCTCAACCGCAGTCTACATTGTCTCAGACCCCCTCCTGTTTTCCAGAACTTTGGATTCCAACCTGACCTCCAGCTGCCACATCAAATCAATCGCAAAAACTGCATTTTACCCTCTGAAGAACGTCTCGAGAGTGAAGACTCGCGTGTGTCGAGCGGACCGGGAGAGGCCCATCCGCGCGCAAGTAGATTTGACTATTGTAACAGTCTTCTGTAAATAAAGCAGAGCAAATAAAATAAATAGATTTGAATAGATTTATAAATGTATTGAACATTTTCAATGTAGATCATTTAATGTAGAATATTGATAAATGACTTAATAAATAATGAATTTAATTTCAATGACAATATTCATTTAGAATTATATATAAATAAATTTGCTTTGCTTAAGTGTTTCTGTCCTTTTTAAATCTTGTAATCTCGTTGGGGGGGTCCAATGATTTTGACAGAAATGATCATTTGATTTATAATATTGATTAATTAAATGACTAAAAATACATAATTTAATTTCAATTACAATATTTATTTAGAATTATATACAAATAAATTTGCTTTGCTTGAGTATTTGACCGTTTTAAATATCGTAATCTAGTTGGGGGTGCAATTATTTTGACAGAAATGAAGATCATTTAATTTATAATATTGGTAAATTAGATGACTAATAATAAATAATGAATTTAATTTCAATTACAATATTTATTTAGAATTAAATACAAATAAATTTGCTTTGCTTGAGTATTTATGTCATTTTTAAATCTCGTAATCTCGGTGGGGGGTGCAATTATTTTGACAGAAATGAAGATCATTTGATTTAAAAAATACATAATTCATTTAATTTCAATTACAATATTTATTTTGAATTATATACAAATAAATTTGCTTTGCTTGAGTATTTCTGTCCTTTTTAAATCTCGTAATCTAGTTGGGGGGTGAAATTATTTTGACAGAAATGTAGATCATTTAATTTATAATGTTGATAAATTAAATGAATATTAATAAATATAAATAATTAATGATTTGAATTGAAATTGTATCCCCTTTTTACATCTCGTTAGAATTTAGTTGGGGGAAGAAATTATTTTGACAGAAATGTAGATCATTTAATTTCGAATATTGATAAATTAAAGGACTTTAATGATAAATACAAATAATTCGTGATTTTAATTTAGATTTTATGTCCTTTTCACATCTCGTTATAATCAAGTTGGGTTGGTGAAATTATGCAATCGCTTCCCCAAGTAGACACAGGAGGATTTATTAAAAATGGGTGCGTTTCCCAATTTTGAAGCGAAAAATTTGAATTTGGAAAGAAAAAGGGGCGCAGTGTTCTTCCTGGGTTAATATCGTCATTGAACGCAAGATCAGGCCAAACATATTTTAAAAAAAATGGAATCTAATATCGCGAAACATATCCATATATAACCTCAAAAAACGTTGTTTTATACACCATCAGTATGTATAATTACATTTCCACAGAATAAAATGTATGGATATTTTTTCGCCGTTCAGCTCAAACGGGTGTGGGATACGGCTATTAACTGGACGGTGGTTCTTTGTCACGGGACGCTTCAAAGTAACGAGACACTTGGAATTGTCGATAAAAAAAAACGAACAGAAACGTTCCACATCGGTCGCCAAGGACTAAATATGAAATATTTTACGTTTTATCTTGGAAGAACGTCGCAGTGTGGGCGCACTGGAGGGGGTAAACGGCCCTCCACACAAGATGTCGACGACGTAACCAGACTTGTCGAAAGTCATGGCGGTCTTTGGCTTTGAAAAAATATGTGTATATATATATATATATTTCTACTGACCTACTTTGGTACTCACATCAGGGCTCGTCACCAGTTGCAACGATGCTCGAGTCCCGACCCAGTGCGAAGTGAACCGCTTTTCTTTTTCTTCTTCCTTGTGCCCCCCCCTAAACAGCCGAGGCACTAGGGGGCGCTGTTTTGAGTTTCATTTGGCTCGCAAGAAGGGAAGTCGGAGACGTAAATGACGTCACCGTCGAAGCCCCTCTGCGAAAGCTTCCGCTTGTTGAAAATTACACGGTGTTTATGCAACGTTCAAGCACGTAAGTGGAAACCAAGCAACTAAATAATTTTATTTACAACAGACACATTTAAATATTCTCGCACACCAATTTCACCATAAGGTGCGTTGGAAAACTCTTTCCGGGCGCGTTCTCCGCTGAACCGGAACCTGCCACTTGAGTTCATTCAACTGACACATTCAATATGGCGGGTGAACTTACCGCATCCCTAATAGTAGCCAACATGTACATCGAGTAAATTTATACAAAGTAAACCACGCTCTGTCTCTGGGTGCCGCGGTGCAGGGGGAGGACATCGGACTGAATTACCGAAAGGACAACAACTACGCCGTCATGATGGCCGCCATCTTGGTACTCTCAAAACGTGCGGAAGACACGATTGACTGGTTGGAATATGGTGAGGTGTTTCTCAAAAGTTTGTCATGTAAAATTAAAACTGGTCATGTAAGCTTGACATTTTTTTTCCAGTTCTGGTAACATGAAGGATTTTCAATTCGACTTGGATATTACCTCGGCCCCGATTTCCGTGATGTTTAATTTTCCCGTAATATGCTGTGAAGCACGATCATCATAACATAAACTGTCAGAAAATTGAAATTTTTCTTCCTCGCGTTTGAAAATCTAATTCAATTTGCAGAGTTCTGAATGATGAAATTCATAACAAAAAAAATTCACAGAAAAAAAAGAAACCTTTACAAACAAACTTTAACAGTGTCAAAGTAAATCTTTTGTAACTTGACCTGGGCAGGTCGGACCGGTTGTTTTGGGAGTATCAAGATGGCGGATGGCGACTCCAGTTTTGGCGGCCAATGAGCGATCAGTTTTTTTGTTTTTTTTTCGTTTTTTTTTTGATCATAAAAACATTAAATTTGAAGTCAATCGGTTTGAAATATTTTCGGAAATAAGGACTCACAATTGGAAAATGAACGGATTGTTTATTTGTTGTCTCTGCAACGTCCCATTTCAGAAAATTGAAATTTTTCTTCCTCGCATTTGAAAATCTAATTCAATTTGCAGAGCTCTGAATGATGAAATTCATCACAAAAAAATTTCACAGAAAAAAAAAGAAACCTTTACAAACAAACTTTAACAGTTTCAAAGTAAATCTTTTGTAACTTGACCTGGGCAGGTCGGCCCGGTTGTTTCGGGAGTATCAAGATGGCGATCCAGTTTTGGTGGCCAATGAGCCATCTTGTTTTTTTTTTTTTTTTAGATCATTGGCGAGAATATTAGGTCCCGAAATATTTCCTCGCAAAAGCATATCAATAATAACTGACTCAAATATAAAAGGAGGAGGAGTCCCGAATCACGAGGCCTCTCTGATGAGGCCCGCGAGGCGTCTGAAAGCCTGTAGAGGGCGAAATGGAGAAATTCAGCCATTTTGTATGATGCTAACGAGTGTGTGTGTTTTAGCGCGTACTTCGTCAATCTGTTCGGGTGTTGAGAGCGAAAACGCCGCCCGGACGTAAGGACACGGCTCGCCGCCGTCTACCGTGAACGCGCTCCCCGGGACCAGCAGCACCTTCTCGAAAGCGGGACACAAACACGATAGAATTCGGGGTGTTAGGCCGACCGAACCATTGGTCACGACATTTAATACGTTTGCTAACACACAAGCTAACTACCTACATACATACAAATCATTAGCTAGCCCATGAGCTAACTTGCTCATGTGCAACCGATTGTCGCGAAATTCAATACGTTTGCTAGCATGCGAGCTAACTATCTAATGTGCAACCGATTGTCGTGACTTTCAAAAAGTCCGCTAGCCCGCAAGCTAACTAGCTAATGTGCAAACGATTGTCGCGACTTTCAATACGTTCGCTAGCACGCGAGCTAACTAGATAATGTGCAATCGATTGTCGCGAAATTCAATACGTTTGCTAGCATGCGAGCTAACTAGCTAATGTGCAACCGATTGTTGTGACAGTTAATATGTTTGATAGCCCACGAGCTAACTATCTAATGTGCAACCGATTGTCGTGACTTTCAATATGTCCGCTAGCCCGCAAGCTAACTAGCTAATGTGCAAACGATTGTCGCGACTTTCAATACATTCGCTAGTACGCGAGCTAACTAGATAATGTGCAATCGATTGTCGCGAAATTCAATACGTTTACTAGCATACAAGCTAACTAGCTAATGTGCAACCGATTGTCGGGAATTTCAATACGTTTGCTAGCATGTGAGCTAACTAACTAATGTTCGACCGATTGTCACGAAATTCAATATGTTTGCTAGCATGCCAGCTAACTATGTAATGTGCAACCGATTGTCACCATGTTCAATACGTTCGCTAGCCCGCGAGCTAACGATTTAATGCGCAACAAATTGTTGCAGCATTTAATGGTTGCTAGCACGCGAGCTAACTAGGTAACGTGCTACCGATTGTTGTAACATTCAATACTTTCGCTAGCCCGCAAGCTAACTATCTAATGTGCAACCGATTGTCGGGACATTCAATACGTTCGCTAGCACGCGAGCTAACTAGATAATGTGCAACCGATTGTCGGGAATTTCAATACGTTTGCTAGCATGCGAGCTAACTAGCTAATGTGCAACCGATTGTTGCGAAATTCAATACGTTTGGGAGCATGTGAGCTAACTATCTAATGTGCTACCGATTGTCACGAAATTCAATATGATTGCTAGCATGCGAGCTAACTAGGTAACATGCTACCAATTGTCGTGACATCCGATACGTTTGTGAGCCCAACAGCTAATTAGTTAATATGCAACCGATTATCGCGACATTTCATACATTTGCTAGCACACAAGCGAACTATCGAATGTGCAACTGATTGTCGCGATATTCAATACGTTCGCTAGCACACAAGCTAATTAGCTAATGTTCTACCGACTGTCGCAAAATTCAATACGTTTGCTAGCATGTGAGCTAACTATGTAATGTGTAACCGATTGTCATCACGTTCAATACGTTCGCTAGCCCGCGAGCTAACGATCTGATGTGCAACAAATTGTTGCAGCATTTAATGGTTGCTAGCACCCGAGCTAACTAGGTAACATGCTACCGATTGTCGTGACATCCGATACGTTTGTTAGCCCACCAGCTAATTAGTTAATATGCAACCGATTATTGCGACATTTCATACGTTTGCTAGCACACAAGCTAATTATCGAATGTGCAACCGATTGTCATCACGTTCAATACGTGCATTCAATTGTCGCGACATTCAATACGTTCGCTGGCCCGCAAGCTAACTAACTAACGTGCAACCGATTGTCGCGACATTCAATACTTTCGCTAGCCCGCGAGGTAACTAGCTAAAGTGCTACAGATTATCGTGACATACAACACAGTTGCTAGCCCGTGAGCTAACCGCACACACAAACCTCCTTCTCCAGGGCCTTCTCCATGATGAGATTCCGGGTGTCACGCACGCCCGTCAGCTCGAGCCACAGGAACATCCCTGCCGACGGGGCGTGCCACTTGGCCAGACCTGCAGAACATAAAAAAAAAAAATGGCACGACGCCACCGGCGACCAGTCGCGGCTCGTCCGTGCGGTGTTACCTGTAAGCCACTTCTCCGCGGAGCTAATCATTGCGTCCCGCTGTCTTCTGTAGAACTCGATCACCCTGTGGCAAGAAAAAAAAACTATTGATGGGTTCTGATCATGATCTATATAAACAGGGAGGGGGGTCTGGGAGGGGGGGGGGGGGCAAGATACCCGTCTGTGTGGTGAAGAAAACCGTCTCGGCCCCAGCTGTGCAAGAGTTGTGACACCATGAGCTGGAGAAAAATTCATGGCGAGACTGTAATGACATTGTAATTATCCTTCCTGTCATAATTAGGAACTTCCTCCTGACTTCTTAAACCTGTCCAGCTAACGTGCAACCGATTGTCGTGACATTCAATGCGTTCGCTAGCACGCGAGCTAACTAGCCAATGTGCAACCAATTTTCGCAAAATTCAATGTTTGCTAGCATGCGAGCTAACTATGTAATGTGCTACCGATTGTCGCGGCATTAACTAGCTAATGTGCAGCCGATTGTCGTGACATTCAATACGTTCGCTAGCACGCGAGTTAACTGGCTAATCTGCAACCGATTGTCGTGACATTTAATACGTTTGCTAGCACACAAGCTAACTAGCTAATGTGCAACCAATTTTCGCGAAATTCAATATGTTTGCTAACATGCGAGCTAACTATGTAATGTGCTACAGATTGTCACGGCATTAACTAGCTAATGTGCAAATGATTGTTGTGACATTCAATACGTTCGCTACCATGCGAGCTAACTAGCTAACGTGCATTCAATTGTCGCAACATTCAATACGTTTGCTGGCCCGCAAGCTAACTAGCTAATGTGCAACGGATTGTTGTGACAGTCAATATGTTTGCTAGCCCACGAGCTAACTAGCTAATGTGCTTCCGATTATCGTGACATACAAATCATTAGCTAGCACACAAGCTAACTGGCTAATGTGTTACCAATTATCGTGACATAGAAATCATTAGCTAACCCACGACCTAATTATCTAATGTGCAACCGATTGTCGCCACAATTAATACGTTCACTAGCCCGCGAGCTAACTAGCTAATGTTCTACCGATTGTCGCGAAATTCAATACGTTTGCTAGCACGAGAGCTAACGAGCTAATGAGCTATAACTGTTGAGCCAGACAATAAGTTGGCTAGCCCGAGAGCTAACCAACTAATGTGCAACCAATTGTCGTGACATTCAAAATGTTCGCTAGCCTGCAAGCTAACTAGCTAATGTGCAACCGATTGTCGTGACTTTAAATACGTTCGCTAACCCGCAAGCTAACTATCTAATGTGCAAACGATTGTCGCGACATTCAATACGTTCGCTAGCCCACAAGCTAACTATCTAATGTGCAACCGATTGTCGTGGCTTTCAATACGTTCGCTAGCCCGCAAGCTAACTAGCCAATGCGCGACCGATTGTCGCCACATTCAATACATTTGGTAGCCGGTGAGCTAACTAGCTAATGCGCGACAGATTGTCGCCACATTCAATACGTTCGCTAGCCTGCGGGCTAACTAGCTAATGTGCAACCGATTGTCACGACATTCAATACGTTCGCTAGCCCACAAGCTAACTGGCTAATGTGCAACCAATTGTCGTGACTTTCAATACGTTTGCTAGCCTGCAAGCTTACTAGCCAATGCGCGACAGATTGTCGCCACATTCAATACGTTCGCTAGCCCGCAAGCTAACTATCTAATGTGCAAACGATTGTCGCGACATTCAATACGTTTGCTAGCACGTGAGCTAACTACCTGCGTGAAGGTGCTGGTGTGCATGGTGGAGGCCTGGATGTGCAGAACCACCCGGTCCACCAGGGGCTTGGGACCCGTCACAAAGCCGATCCTCAAGCTGCGGCGGGGAAAGAGTCAACCGATTTAAAGACTGAATAAAAATAAAAATAAAAATAAAGTGAACCCGATTGACTGAGAAGCGTCCGGATTACCCCGAAGACAGGATCTTGGAGAAGGAGTCGGTTCTGATGACGCGCCCGTCTACGTCCATGGAGAGGAAGGTCGGCGCCCAAGGCTTCTGGAACTGCAGGAAGTAGTAAGGGTCGTCCTCGATGATGAGCATGTCGTACATCCGTGCCAGCTGCGCACAGTGGAAAAAATAAAATAAAAAAGTATTTTTTATCCAGCTTATCCTCATTCGGGTCGCTGACGATGCCAGAACACAAAGTTCTGCCGAGTGCACGATCGACTCAGCAGGGGACCAAAACACCACCTCGTAGACTTCCTTCTTCCTCTGCGTGGTCATGGACGCTCCGGTGGGGTTCCCCCCATTAGGAATCGTGTACAGGACTTTGGGCCTGAGGACGTCTGACCGGTCCCAGCGGGACAAGACCTCCTCGAGGGCCGCCGGGATCATCCCGTGCTGGTCGCTCGGGACGTTGACGATGTTGCAACCCAGCGGCTGGAGCTGGGTTTTAAAAACTGTTGAGGTTCTGGAGTTTTAGAAAGTTCCGTTCCACCTGGGATTTTTGGTCTCACCGCCGCCAGGGTTCCGGGGTAGGTGGGCGAGTCCAGCAGGATGTCATCTCCTGGGCTGACCAGCATCTCAAATATCTGCCAGACCGAAAAACTGTTGAAAAGGTGCCAGGAAGTGAAAACTGGACGGGTACCTTGCAGAGTCCCTCCTGGCTCCCTGTGGTCACACAGACATCCATCTGCCCCCGATCCGGACTGTAGACAGCCGTCGGTGGGTCGTGGAGTTCCTTCTGCAGATTCTTCATCCACATCAGCAGCTCGGGGATTCTGCGTCAAGGTTGCGCGTTGTGACTCACGGAAGCTGACGCGCGGTTTTCCGCCATGGGCCGCATAAAATCGTGTGGGGGGCCGCGATCTGGCCCCCGGGCCTTGGATTCGACACCGGTGGAGTGAAAAACATCCATCCATTTTCTCAACAGCTTAAACGTCAAATGTCTCACGGAAATATCATTCATTTCCCGTGCCGCTTATCCCCACGTGGGCCGTGGGGGTGTCGGAGCCTATCTCAGATCATCAGCCAATCACAGGGCACAAATAAACAATTTGCACTCCAATTTACACCTACGAGCAGTTTAGTCTTCAACTGACCTCAAATGAGCCATCAGACATAAGGCAGAGGTGTCAAACTCAAGGCCCGGTGCCCAGATCGCGGCCCGCCACGTGATTTGATGCGCCCCGCGAAGGCAAAACGTCCGCATAAACTTCCACGATTCTTGTGAAAATCTGCAACGATTTACACCTACGGGCAATTTCGTCTTCAACTGACCTCAAATGAGCCACAAAACTGCGTAAGGCACAGGTGTCAAACTCGAGGCCTGGGGGCCAGATCACGGCCCGCCATATGATTTCATGCCTCCCGCGAAGCGAAATCACCAGACCACCGGCTAATTCCAGGCCACATATAAAGAATTTGCACTCCAATTTACACCGACATGCAATTTAGTCTTCATCCATCCATTTTCTTAGCCGCTTATCCTCACAAGGGTCGCGGGAGTGCTGGAGCCTATCCCAGCTCTCAACAGTCAGGAGGCAGGGCACCAGCCAATCACATGTTTGTGGGATGTGGGCGGAAACCGATGTGCCCGGAGAAAACCCACGCAGACACGGGGAGAACATGCTAACTTCTGTGAGGGATTTTGTGTGATCGGTGTTAGGTTGTGCATGACTTGTGTATGGTTCTGGTTTTTGGAGTGAGGTATGGAGTTTTTGGTGCCTCACCCATTAGAGGCGGAGTACTGGAGAGCCCTTTTCATGGCCACCTCGTCGAAGGAGACTGCCGGACCGTTCTTGACCTTGATGACGGCCGACTCAAAGGGGAACGTGTCTGGGTTGGGGGCCCCGCCGGCCAGCGAAATCAGCGACGGGGGCGAACGCTGCTGCAGCTCCGCTACGGACGCAGACCGCATCGCGGCGTCAAGGACAAATACCGGAATTTCTGGCCTACAAGCCGCGGCTTTTTTTCCCCCCACACGCTTTCAACCCCGTGGTGGTGCGGCGCTAGTGTTAGCGCCACGCTGGCGCTAGCGTTAAACTCTTTCTGTGTACCGAGGTGCGCTCTGTAGGCCGGGAATTACGGTACATAAATAAAACGGGGCTAGAAAGTATTCATCTGAGAATACTTTCCAGATCATCTAAGTCATAGGTGTCAAACTCAAGGCCCGGGGGGCCAGATCCGGCCCGCCACATCAACTCACGGCCCCAAATTTCAAATCGCATGATCATAAATGATAATGTTGAGATATCGCAAGCGTTTTTAATGTTCCCAAACATCAATAATCGTTGAAAACCGCTACATAAAGTGATTTATAAATTTCGTGGGTGAGTATGATGAGGCGATAATCCGATTTTTATGGTTTCACAGTCACTCTGAGGGAAACCAGAACCACATGTGGCCCGCGACAAATATGAGTTTGACACCCCCGATCCTGACCTAAGTGGTTTTTGCCGGCCACTCACTCAAAATCCTGATGGGCGACGGCTTCCTTGCCGCGCTAATGGCCGTGAGGAACCGCGAGTAATTCATATTTCCAGCCGGCAGATTCTCGAAAAACCACGCGGGAGGCAGTCCCGGTCGTGTAATTTTTCCTGACCCGCTTTCCTGAAACCGCTCCACCGGTCCAACTTGAAATTTCTGGAATTGTAAGCAAAAATGAAAACACAAACAAAAGAAAGAATGTTGTAACGTGTGATGAAATTATTACATATTTTTTTGCTTACGACGATGACGATATTCGCACGTCCTTGAGTTTTTGTTCAGGTTCCACTTCCTGCACTAGTCAGGTCGCTAAAGTTAGCAATATAGCTAAGGGTTATTAGCCGCTGAAATGTGGCTGTGTGTTTTTAATGTCACTAGCAAAATATTACGAGATCACTTCTTCCTAGTCCAGGACTGACAACAGACTTGACAGATACTAGTTCCTTCATGTGATCGAAACTTTAATCTCGCATTCCTGTCCCTGGTTCTGTTCAGTACCTCTTGTGTCACGGAAGACAAAATAACAACATCCGGTGACATTGCCTGTCACTCAAAACCAACTAGCCAATGGGGGCGCATTTCTTCTAAAGCCCGCCTATCCGATCGGAAGAAAAGTCATTTGCAATGCAAGAAATAACATTATTGCTGCTATGTTGATTGCATAATATGATAACTATCAATGTTTTCTTTTTAAAAAATATATTTTTGCTTCATAGTCTTGTTTGTATTTAGCAACTGGAAAAGTTTTGTTTGATTCTTATTGGCATAACGGTGACTCCATACGTATCCTGCCCGTAAACGACGTGGGAATCCGAACAACATTTTTTAATTTTTTTTTAATTTAGAAACACAGAACTCAATCGCTAGGGGGATAAAATGTGCATTCACATTTTTTTGAGCGTTTAACGGACCAAATATATTGCTTGGCTTCTTGAGAGGACACGACACCACCCGGAAATGACCGTAAAAAGTGTTGTTAGCGTTAGCTTACTACGTAGGAACCATAACAACGCTGCCCGCAGTTCATATTCTGCTCATTTTTATGTTTTTTTTTAAAAACTCATTCGCTAGGGAATAAAATGTGCTTTCACATTTTTTGAGTGTTTAACGGACTAAATATATGACTTGGCTTTTTTCGAGGACACGACACCAGCCGGAAATGGCCGGAAGTAGTGTTGTTAGCATTAGCTTACGATGTGGGAACCATAACAACACTGCCAGCAGTTCATATTCTGCTCATTTTTTTTCATTATTTTTATTTAGAATCACAAATCTCAATTACCAGGGATAAAATTTGCTTTCATAATTTTTGAGCGTTTAACGAACTAAATATATTACTTGGCTTTTTGAGAGGACACACCAGCCGGAAATGACCGGAAGCAGTGTTGTTAGCATTAGCTTGTACTAACAAGTCGAACGTCTGCCTCGACTCCGGACTCTTTAACGCTTTGGTCGTTAAATTCCACTATTTTTTTTTTTGTTATTCAAACACCGGACTACACTTAAAAAGTTAATTCGCGACGGAAGCTTTATCATTTTTTTTATGGATTTATTTTTCAATGCGTTTTCTGCCATGTAAAGCTTCTGCATCTCCTTCGTGACTTCAATGGGGAAAAGGAAAGACTTGGTTCATTCCAGAGTTCTCGGTAAGTTAACAACTTCCTCTATGAGACCGGATATTTCCGACTCCCGCCACACAACGATTATTATTTTTTAAAAAAAAAAAATATTAATTATTTTTTAAATTTTATAATTATTATTTATTTGCCCGTGTGCAGGCGAAGGTGGCGCGGGGCCACACGGTAAGCACAAGCATAAAAAGCACAAGAGGCACAAGAGGAGGCATCATGGCCCCTCTGGGGCACCGGTGCCTGCCGCCGGCGTCGTAGCCGCCGCTCCTCGCCCGCCACCGCAGCTGCGGCTCAAGATCAAGCTGGGAGGGCAAACGCTCGGAACCAAAAGGTGGGTCGGCCAGGTTGGACTCCCCTCCGTCTCGCGTCTGGACTGAACTGGTTTCTTTCCGCTCCAGCGTACCCACCTTCACCGTGCATCCTGGGGTGGCTTGTTCGCCGTCGCCGCTGATGATTGTGGACGACGATGACAACGACGATGACGACGACGAGCCTTCTGTACCCCTGGAGCAGTACCGGGCCTGGCTGGGTGAGAACGAGCAACGGCGCAACCTCGGTTCGAGAAGTGATTTGTTCGAAAACCCAATCGCTATTTCCCATTGCGATCAATGGCAAAAGAAATAATCCGTTCCGAGCCTGAACAATCAAGCTTTTTAAAGCATTTTTCTTTTCGCTTTTCCTGATCGTAAACTGCATAATAAAAATACATGTATAGTTTCCATACTTTATATCATAAAATAATTTAAGAAATATTTATTTTATTGATGATTATATCTTAAAATGTATGCTTTAGTAGTAGAGGAGGCGAGGCTGGGAGTGCATTGCCGTATCTGGAGCGACTCGGACCCCCGCAGCCTTTTAAATTTTTTATTTGTATTAACAATAGTGCAGAATAACTTTAGACAAGCAATAATGGGGGGGGGCAAAATAATTTTAATTTTTACCCAAAATGACAAACAAAAATGAACAGTGTATCCAATAGGTCATGTAATATTAATGTATTGTTAAATCCTCTCTCATTTAATCGGGGTTTGAGAAGATTTTTATCGACAATTCCGAATTTTCAGGGGCGCTGCCATTTTCGCGGACCCCGAAGCTAGGCTAAAGGCCTCCGCCACCACCGAAGCTCGGCTAAAGGCCTCCGCCGCCCGAAACCTCGGCTCGCGGCCCGCCTTCGGCATCCGGGGCTAACTAAGTCCGGCGGCGGGACACGAGTCGAGCTTCCAAGCGATGGAGGTCGTTAGCCCCGTACCCCGAAGCTAGGCCAAAGGCCTCCGCCGCCTGAAAGCTCGGCTTGGGGCCCGCCTTCGGTGCAGGCGGAGGCCTTTAGCCTAGCTTCGTCATCAGGTTCTAACTAAGTGGGCGGCGGCGGGACACAAGCTGAGCTGGGGTCCGGGGCTAACGACCTCCGCCGCCTGGAAGTTCAGCTCGTGTCCCGCCGCCGCCCACTTAGTTAGCCCCTGATGACGAAGCTAGGCTAAAGGCCTCCGCCTGCACCGAAGGCGGGCTGCGAGCCGAGCTTTCAGGCGGCGGAGGCCTTTGGCCTAGCTTCAACTAAAGATCTTCGTTCGAAAACAGAAGCAAAAAAAAAAACCTCTCAATTTTCATGCGAAAACCGATGTGTTCGAGAACCGGGACTTTGGAGAACTGAACGAAGTGGCCGGCGGCACCGCCACGAGCCGAGTTTCCAGGCGGCGGAGGCCGTTAGCCCCGGACCCCGAAGCTAGGGTAAAGGCCTCTGCCACCACTGAAGCTTGGCTCGCGGCCTGCCTTCGGTGGCGGCGGAGGCCTTTAGCCTAGCTTTGGGGTCCGGGGCTAACGACCTCCGCCACCACCGAAGCTTGGCTCAAGATCTTCGTTCGAAAACAGATTTGTTCGAGAACGGGGACCTTGGAAAACCGAGTATTCACTGTAGACTGACTCAACTCACGTGGAGGGGTGGGGATTGATTCATCCTGGTTTGCGGGTCAGACGAAGACAGCAACATGGCCACGTCCCCTCTGCCTGACGTGGACTCGGACTCCATGTTGGGAGTGCCGGTGGACGAGGAGGAGAGGTGGCTGGATGCTCTTGAGAAGGGCGAGCTCGACGACAACGGCGAGTTGAGGAAGGAGGTCGACGAGTCTCTGCTCACTGCCAGACAGGTGAGGAGAAATTGGGGGGAGAAGGGCGGGGCGGCGCTGCATTTTCGCTCACAAGTACTCTGCGCTCTTCAGAAAGCGCTACTCCACAAGCAGCAGATCCAGCCTCTTCTGGAGCTGCCCATGGGCTACAAGGAGAAGGAGATGACCGCCGAGATGATGCAGAAGCGGGAGGAGCGCGCTCGGAAACGCCGCCTGCAGGCGGCCAAGAAAGCGGAGGAGAACAAGAACCAGACCATCGAGAGGCTCACCAAGACCAGCAAGGCCAAGATCAAAAGCATGCGCGAGAAGAAGTCCAAGCAGAGTCAGTGTCCCATCGTCCACTACAGCGACTCGGCCCGAGGCGTGACCATCTCCTTCCCCGCGGGCGTCGCCGCCCCCCGGGCCACTGCGCCGCCCCCGCCGCCGCCGGTCCCTTTGAGATGCGGCGTGAGCGGCTGCTCCAACCAGAAGAAGTATCGCTGCTCCAAAACGGGCGTCCCTCTATGCAGCCTGCGGTGCTACAAGACCAACATGGAGTCAGTCCGGGGCACGGGCGTGACGGCCCTCTGAGGGGGAAACCGGAACCGCGACGTGGCCCGCCGAGAGTTCGACGCTGCCTCGCCGGACGCAAATGCACCCCCCCCCCTCCCCCCTCACGCTCCGCGTTTCAAACGCATTAAAACGGGATTCTTTCACTGCCATTGACGGCTATGGACGTCAAATATCCGCGGAAACTCGGGGGTGGGGGGCGGGGCAGTAAAAGTCTTGTTATGGAGATGTGCGTGAATGATAAATCGTTGTATAGAGGGAGAAGATTGTGAATGATTTTAATAAATCGACACCAACGATAGTTTTACGACACTGGTGTCAAACTCGAGGCCCGGGGGCCAGATCCGGCCCGCCCAGACGGTTTAATGTGGCCCGCAGAGGTAAATCATGTGTGTCAACCTCCATGAGTCCTGTTTGAATCTGGAACAAAATTTCAAATTATATCCAAAATAACGTTGACGACATAGGTGTCAAAATCGCGGGCTGGGGGCCAGATCTGGCCCGCCCAGACGGTTTTATGTGGCCCTCAGTGGTAAATCATGTGTGTCAACCTCCATGATTCTTGTTTGAATCTGGACCAAAATTTCAAATTATATGATAAATAATAACGTTGACGACATAGGTGTCAAAATCGATGCCCGGGGGCCAGATCCAGCCCGCCCAGACGGTTTGATGTGGCCCACAAAGGGAAGTCATATGTGTCAACCATGATTATTGTTTGAATCTGGACCAAAATTTCAAATTATATTTTAAACGATAATGTTGATGACAGGTGTCAAAATCGCAGGCTGGGGGCCAAATACGGCCCACCAGATGGTTTTATGTGGCCCACAGAGGTAAATCATGTGTCAACCTCCATGAGTCCTGTTTGAATCTGGACCAAAATTTCAAATTATATTATACATGATAATGTTGATGACATAGGTGTCAAAATCGATGCCCGGGGGCCAAATCCGGCCCGCCCATACGGTTTGATGTGGCCCACAAAGGGAAGTCATATGTGTCAACCATGATTATTGTTTGAATCTGGACCAAAATTTCAAATTATATGATAAATGATAACATTGACAACATAGGTGTCCAAATCGAGCCCCGGGGGCCAGATCCGGCCCGCCCATACGGTTTGATGTGGCCCACAAAGGGAAGTCATATGTGTCAACCATGATTCTTGTTTGAATCTGGACTAAAATTTCAAATTATATTTTAAATGATAAAGTTGATGACACAGGTGTAAAAATCGAGGCCGGGGGGCCAAATCCGGCCCACCAGATCGTTTTATGTGGCCCGTGAAGGTAAATCATATGTCAACCTCCATGAGTCCTGTTTGAATCTGGACCAAAATTTCAAATTATATGATAAATAACGTTGACGACATAGGTGTCAAAATCGATGCCCGGGGGCCAAATCCGGCCCGCCCATACGGTTTGATGTGGCCCACAAAGGGAAGTCATATGTGTCAACCATGATTATTGTTTGAATCTGGACCAAAATTTCAAATTATATGATAAATGATAACATTGACAACATACGTGTCCAAATCGAGCCCCGGGGGCCAGATCTGGCCCGCCCAGACGTTTTTATGTGGCCCGCAGAGGTAAATCATGTGTGTCAACCTCCATGAGTCCTGTTTGAATCTGGACCAAAATTTCAAATTATATGATAAATAACGTTGACGACATAGGTGTCAAAATCGATGCCCGGGGGCCAAATCGGGCCCGCCCATACGGTTTGATGTGGCCCACAAAGGGAAGTCATATGTGTCAACCATGATTCTTGTTTGAATCTGGACTAAAATTTAAAATTATATTTTAAATGATAAAGTTGATGACACAGGTGTAAAAATCGAGGCCGGGGGGGCCAAATCCGGCCCACCAGATCGTTTTATGTGGCCCGTGAAGGTAAATCATATGTCAACCTCCATGAGTCCTGTTTGAATCTGGAACAAAATTTCAAATTATAAATGATAATGTTGATGACAGGTGTCAAAGTCATGGCCTGGGGGCCAGATCCGGCCCGCCCAGACGGTTTGATGTGGCCCGCAAAGGGAAGTCATACGTGTCAACCATGATTGTTTGAATCTGGACCAAAATTTCAAATTATATTTTAAATGATAATGTTGATGACAGGTGTCAAAATCGCGGGCTGGGGGCCAAATACCTAGATGGTTTTATGTGGCCCGCAAAGGTAAATCATGCGTCAACCTTTGTGATTCTTGTCTGAATCTGGAACAAAATTTCGAATTATATTATGATAACATATTATGACATAGGTGTCAAAATCGAGGCCCGGGGGCCAGATCCAGTTCGCCAGACGATTTTATGTGGGCCGCAAAGGTAAATCATATGTGTCTACCTCCATGATTCTTGTTTGAATCTGGACCGAAATTTCCAATTGTCATATCACAAATGATAATGTTGATGGCATCTGTGTCAAAATCAAGGCCCGGGGGCCAGATCCAGCCCGCCCATACGGTTTTATGTGGCCCATAAAGATAAATCATATGTGTCAACCTCCATGATTCCTGTTTGAATCTGGACTGAAATTTCAAATTATATTATAAATAATGTTGACGACATGGGTGTCAAAATTGAGGCCCGGGGGCCAGATCTGGCCTGCCAGATGGTTTTATGGGCCCATAAAGGTAAATCACATGTGCCAACCTCCATGACTCTTGTTTGAATCTAGACCGAAATTTCAAATTATTTTATAAAGGATAATGTTGATGACAGGTGTCAAAATCAAGGCCCGGGGGCCAAATCTGGTCCGCCAGATGGTTTTATGTGGCACATAAAGGTAAATCTTGTGTGTCAACCTCCATGGTTTCTGTTTGAATCTGGAACAAAATTTCAAATTATAATATAAATGATAACATTGACGACAGGTGTCAAAATCAAGGCCCGGGGGCCAAATCCGACCCGCCAGATGGTTTTATGTGGCACATAAAGGTAAATCATCTGTGTCAACCTCCATGATTCTTGTTCGAATCTGACCGAAATTTCTATTGTGACATCACAAATGTTAACGCTGACGGCAAAGGTGTCAAATCCGAGGCCCGGGAGCCAGATTCGGCCCGCCGGATGATATATGTGGCCCGCAGAGGCAAATCATGTGTCAACCTCAGTGATTCTTGTTCAAATCTGGATGAAAATTTCAAATTGTCGCATCAAAAATGATAACGTTGAGATATCCCAATCCTTTTGTGTTACACAGAACAACAGTTGGAAAAACCCAGTGCCCTCGATTTCTGGTTCCAAACCTTGCTCATAAAATTTGCGTAAATACGATAAAGCGATTCAAGGTTTTTATGGTTTCAGTCTTTACGGTCCTCGAGGGGAAACGGCAACTCCAATGTGGCCTGTGTCAAAAACTGGTTGGACACCCCTGGTCGACTAGGTAGACCTCAAATTCAGCACGGATGCTGCTGATCACAACAGACCACTAGATGGCCTCAAAACATAGATTAGGATTCGAGGCCCAGCACTTTGTTTCGCCTTTATTTCTCAGACAGAACACGTGGTGTCATCCATGGTCATGTGACATCCGAGTCATTTGCAAAGTCCCGCAGGGCTCAATTCTGTGCCCACTTTTGTTGAGTAGTGAGATACTTTCCTATTCAAATTAGAAAACCCAATTCAAATAAATATACAAGCACAGGAGGATCAACGGACAATTTTTCATACTTCATCTTCGGGAAACCACCGTATTTTCCCGACAAGCCGCTACTTTTTTCGGGTGCTGTGAATCCCACGGGCCGTTTTCCGACGCGGTTAAAAAGAAATTTTTACGCTAGCGGCTATCACAAAAAAACTCGTTCGCATATTCAAATATGGCCGTTCCCGGCAATGGACGTTAGAGGCTTCAAATGTGGAGAAGAAAACTTTACTTTCAGCGGGCGTAGAAGAAGAATCTACCTCAAATGGCTGTAGAACAAGAAGAAAAATGTACCTCAATTGGCCATCGGAGGGCGCCCTGAAAATAGGATGCTGCACAACACTCACAAAGCAAAAGATGTATGTTTTTTTATTTGATTAAAAATCTCAAAATGAAAATGACAGTGAGAGCGACTGAGATATTCGGAGGGTGTTCAACTTTGGCGGTTTCAGCAAGCAGGAGGAGGATGACGAAAAAAAAATTGACTGTTCTGTTCTCTCTGAGCAGTTTTATGACTTTTATCGTCACTGTTAGGAAACATTCATCCATCCAGCCATCCATTTTCTACTGCTTCTCCGGGTCGGGTCGCGGAGGAAGTAGGTTCAGCAGGGACTACCAAGACTTCCCCCGGCCACTTCCGGAGGGATTCCGAGGCGTTCCCGGGCCAGCCTACAGACGTATTCCCTCCAGCGTGTCCGCGTCCCCGGCGTCTCTTTCCGGTGGGACGTACCCGGAACACCTCACCAGGGAGGGATCCGAATCAGATGCCCCCAGCCACCTCATCTGGCTCCTCTCAATGCGGGGGAGCACCGGCTCGACACTGAGCCCCTCCCTGATGACCGAGCTTCTAACCCTATGAGACTTCCCAGACGTCCCTTTCCCCAGCCACTTCTTCCAGCTCTTCCGGAGGGATCCCGAGGCGTTGCCAATCCAGCCGAGAGACATGGTCTGTCCAGCGTGTCCTGGGTCGTCCCCGGAACCCCTCACCAGGGAGGGATCCGAATCAGATGCCCCCAGCCACCTCATCTGGCTCCTCTCAATGCGGAGGAGCAGCGGCTCGACACTGAGCCCCTCCCGGATGACCGAGCTTCTCGCCCCATCTCTAAGGGAGAGCCCGGACACCCTGCGGAGGAAACTCATTTCGGGCGCTTGCATCCGGGATCTTGTTCTTCCGGTCACGACCCACAGCGCTTGTCCATAGGTGAGGGTAGGAACGTAGATTGACTGGAAAATTCTTTTCCACAACGGACCGATACCAAGTCCGCATCACTGCAGACGCTGCACCGGTCCGTCTGTCGATCTCTCGCTCCGTTCTTCCCTCAAGACCCCAAGATACTTGAACTCCTCCACTTGGGGCAGGATCTCATCCCCGACCCGGAGAGGGCACGCCACCCTTTCCCGACTGAGGACCACGGTCTCACATGTGGAGGTGCTTTTTGATTTTGCCTTAAACGGGTGACATTTTCCACCAAAGCAAAGGAAAGGTGGAAAAAACTTCTGCGATTGAACTTTCTAAAGAATCTGAATCAAGTGGCCAGACCAAAGGACAGCTTGAAGGCCATCTCCACAGGAAGCGCTGGTACCGAGTTGGGAAAACACACGTACAGCTCTTGGGGAACGGGTTGCAGCACCAATCGCCTGTAAGAGGGGTAAAGAAGAAGCAGAAGGTCCAAAAAGTGAGCTCTGCTGTGGACTTTGTTGCCTTCCGACCCTGGAGCGGATTTACCCTACGACCCAGTATGTCAGGGTGGGAGCAGGTTTCCGCTGGTCCGCCCAGTTTTCGAGTACACACTGGAACAGGACTCCATGCTCTTTGACTGGGCCCAAACCCTGAGGAGTCTCTGGCACTCGCCGGTCCTAAAAAACAAAACAAAAAAAAAAAAAAAAAAAAAAAAAAAAAAGGGGGGGGGGGGGTCCGTCATGAGACTCTAAATCACTGGTGTCAAACTCCAGGCCCGGGGGGCCAGATCCGGTCCACCACATGATTTTATGCGGCCCGCGAGGGCAAATGATCCGTGTCAACTTCCATGACCAAAATGTCAAAGTTGAGATATTATAAGCAATTTTTTTTTGTTGCCAAACATTACCATTGGTTTCTGATTCCAAAACTAGTTCAGAAATTTCATAAATATGATGAGGCGATTTTTCTGGTTTCAGCCATAACGGCCCTCCGGCGACCAGTTCAGGGCGTACCCCGCCTCGCACCCAAAAGATAGCCGGGATAGACTTATCTTTGGTCACGACCGTGACACTAGTGAGGATAAGTGGTATGGAAAATGGATGTACTTACTCGCACCAGCATGTTGTCTTTCAGTACCGCTCGAATGGACAGGCAGCAGCGGTAAAAGTTGCGGATGAGCAACGGGTGAAGTGATCCTCCGAGCGGAGCCTCCTCGGTTTGCCCGGACTCGATGAAGATTCCCTGGACTGTTTCCACCAGCACGTAGTGGAACACGGTGTTCTCGGCGCCGGGACCTGGTCTACCCCGACACGGAATCAGAACAGTTCATCTCGGGATGTGAAAATTTGCAAGAAAATGTGAGAACGCGGGAACGTGGTGTACATCTCGTCTGCGTCCCTCCGACTCAGCGTCTTCATCAATGTGCCCAGGTAGGACGGGTTCGAGGGCTTCCTCCACTGGACCTGATTTGGGGTGGGGGGTGGGGGGTTAAAACAGGCAAAACCAAAACTCTTTCAACTCGGATTGCAAAGGGTTAAAAATTACTGTTGAATTTCAAAAAAAAAAGTTTGTCGTAATATTCCGACGACTAGTTCTGTGTGCCTAAAACAGAGCCGTGCAGCACCCCTGGGTTGTTAAGTTGTCAAAATCGAGGCCCGGGGGCCAGATCCGGCTCGCCAGACGATTTTATGTGGGCCGCAAAGGTAAATCATATGTGTCAACCTCCATGATTCTTGTTTGAATCTGGACCGAAATTTCCAATTGTCATATCACAAACTATTTTGTTGACGGCATCGGTGTAAAAATCGAGGCCCGGGGGCCAGATCCGGCCCGCCCAGACAGGTTTATGTGGCCCGCAATCTATGATTCTTGTTTGAATCTGGACTGAAATTTCCAATTGTCATATCACAAATGATAATGTTGACAGCGTCGGTGTCAAAATCGAGGCCCGTGGGCCAGAGCCGGCCCGCCCAGATGGGTTTACGTGGCCCACAAAGGTAAATCATGCGTCAACCTTTGTGATTCCTGTCCGAATCTTGAACAAAATTTCAAATTATATTATAAATGATAACGTTGACGACATAGGTGTCAAGATCGAGGCCCGGGGGCCAGATCCGGCCCGCCGCGTGAATTTATGTGGCCCGCGAAGGCAAATCTAGCGGATCAACTTGGAACAAAATTTCAAATGGTCATTTCCTATTAACGATAATGTTGAGCTATTTCAACATTTTTTGTGTTCCCAAACATCAAAATAGGCTGGCATTGTTGTGACACGCCCCCTTGTTTGAAAACCACTGCGCTAAAATATGGCAGTGATAGTGCATCAAATTTATAGTCCTTTTTTTTTTTTAACTCGTAGGGAATAAATACATACATACCACTGGATTCGTGTCCATGTTGCCCTCAACCCCAGAGTCCCGGCCTTTCTCTCCAAGGAAGCTGCTGCCTTGGGCCAGGCCGTCCAGGCGGGCCTGGGGACTCCCACCTTGCAGGAGAGAGTCGGCACAAAACGGGGGCGGAGCGGCGGGGCCACTCAGGTGTTTCTCGATCGTCTCCTCCATAATCTCCAATCGTAGCAATGTGGCCTTGACCTGAGGGCGAGGTGTGGTTAGGGTTCCGCCTCGTCTGCAAGCCAACGCCTTGCTGCCGGGGCACCACCTGATCCACGTAGACACAGTCAGGTCCTGGAGGCGCAAAAGAATTTGCCGTGCACCCTCTGACCTCCAGTAGCACGCACTGCATCCAGGACCTCTGACAGGACACAAAAACAACATCTTTTTACAGAAACCACGACTATTAAAGGCCTGGGTGTCAAGCCCAAGGCCCGGGGCCCAGATCCGGCCCACCACGTGATTTTATGTGGCCCGCGAAGGCAAGTCATGAGTCAACTTCCTTGATTCGTGTGAAAATCTGTACAAAAATTTCAAGTTGTCATATACCATAAATAACTCGGCAATGTCAGAATGTTTGAGTTACCAAACATGAACAGAGCCTTGATGTCTGATTCCAAAAGGAGTTCATAAATTTTGTATGTAAATATGATGAGGTGATTATTATGAGGAGACTTTCATGGACAGAATTTCTAGGCGCAACCGAGGCATTCAGGGTGTCCGGTTTGGTGGCTTCAGCATCGCATCTCTGTTCTTTGCAGATGATGCGGATCTGTTGGCTTCATCAAGCCGAGATTCGCAGCCGAGCGTGAAGCGGCTGGGATGGGAATCGGCACCTCCAAATCAGAGACCGTGGTCTTCAGTCGGAAAAGGGTGGCGTGCCCTCTCCGGGTCGGGGATGAGATCCTTCCCCGAGTGGAGGAGTCAAGTATCTTGGGGTCTCGCTCACGAGTGAGGGAAGAACGGAGCGAGAGATAGACAGACGGATCGGTGCAGCGTCTGCAGTGATCCGGACTTTGTATCGGTCCGTTGTGGTTTACCAGTCGATCTACGTTCCTACCCTCAACTATGGGCATGAGCAGTGGATCGTGACCGAAAGAACAAGATCCCGGATACAAGCGGCCGAAATGAGTTGCCTCCGCAGGGTGCCCGGACTCTCCCTTAGAGATAGGGTGAGAAGCTCGGTCATCCGGAAGTGGCTCAGTGTCGAGCCGCTGCTCCTCCGCATTGAGAGGAGCCAGATGAGGTGGCTGGGGCATCTGATTCGGATGCCTCCCGGACACCTCCCTGGTGAGGTGTTCAGGGCATGTCCCAAAGGAAAGAGACCCCGAGGACGACCCAGGACACGCTGGAGAGACCATGTCTCTCGGCTGGATTGGCAACGCCTTGGGATCCCTCCGGAAGAGCTGGAAGAAGTGGCTGGGGAAAGGGAACTCTGGGAAATCTCTTAGGGTGAGAAGCTCGGTCATCAGGGAGGTTTCTCAGTGTCGAGCCGCTTCTCCTCCGCATTGAGAGAAGCCAGATGAGGTGGCTGGGGCATCTGATTCAGATGACTCCTGAACGCCTCCCTGGTTAGGTGTTCCGGGTATGTCCCACCGGAAAGAGACCCCAGGGACGACCCAGGACACGTTGGAGAGACCATGTCTCTCGGCTGGATTGGCAACGCCTTGGGATCCCTCCGGAAGAGCTGGAAGAAGTGGCTGGGGAAAGGGAACTCTGGGAAATCTCTTAGGGTGAGAAGCTCGGTCATCAGGGAGGTTTCTCAGTGTCGAGCCGCTTCTCCTCCGCATTGAGAGAAGCCAGATGAGGTGGCTGGGGCATCTGATTCAGATGACTCCTGAACGCCTCCCTGGTTAGGTGTTCCGGGTATGTCCCACCGGAAAGAGACCCCGAGGACGACAGAGGACACGCTGGAGTGACCATGTTTCTCGGCTGGATTGGCAACGCCTCGGGATCCCTCTGGAAGAGCTGGAAGAAGTGGCTGGGGAAAGGGAAGTCTGGGTATCCCTGGTGAAGCTATTTCCCCCGCGACCCGACCCGGAAAAGCGGTAGATAACGGATGGCTGGACTTTTATGGCCATACGGCCTTCTAAGGGAAATCGTAACTGCAATGCGGCCCGCGACAAAAACCAGTTCGACACCCCTGATCTCAGGATTCCTAGCGGATTTCATATCGAAAAACGAGTCGGCTACCGATACGGTCGTATCGAATAATCGTTCCCTCCTCTATTAGACAAGCGATGAATCCATTTCGAAAAGATCTGTCAGTCATAATTTAGTGGAGACAAATATCATTATCAGGATCTTGGGTCAAGATTTCAGAGATGAATCTGGAGATTGATTTGTACTTACCAGGCCCACAATGAGGAGGAAGTGACGTCCCCGAGGATGTCCCAGAGGAAAGACCTCCCGCCAGATCACTAGCTGGCCAACCCGCTGCTGGGACACCGCGGGCAACAAGTAATAATGCTGCATGTACACACAAATGTCCAGCAGGTCCTCTTTGGGAAGATGGTTGGCGATCAGGTAGGACTGATGGCGACAAGGCAGAACGTCCCGACTTCGTACGAAATCCAAGGAAGGGGATTCGACGCCAAACAGGTCTGCTCACCTTGAAGAAGAGGCAAGAGCCGAGGATTCCGTAGAGACGCCTGATCCCAAAGAAGTCCTCCGACTGAAAGGGTGAAATATGTTAGGCGGCGATCCGTGAGTAACAACCGACCCCCCCCCCCCCCCCGGCTCACCATTTCTCCAAAATCAGAGGCTTCGAAGTCACTGAGAACAGAGTCCAGGTCCGTCTGCGAAGGCGCCACAGAATTTATTATCGCGAGACAAAACCACGAAAAGGTGTCAAAACTCATTTTTGGGGGCCAAACCTTAGTTCCAGTTTCCCCTCAGAGGGCCGAAACGACTGGGAAATCACAAAAACCGCACAAAAATTCTGAAATAGTTTTGGACTCAGAACACGATGCTAATGCAGTTTTCAAACCACTGTTCATGTTTGGTTCCGCATAAATGGTCATACCTAAATGTATATCATGAGATTTGATTTGGAGCAGATTGTCCCAAAAATCAGGGAAGTTGATTTGCCACCACGGGCCAGGTAAAAATCACGTGGCGGGCCAGATCCGGTCCCCGGGCCTTGAGTTTGACACCCGTGGTTTAGCATCTTTACAGTCTCAAACTACAAGACATTTTACCAATAAAACTACATCAGTACCAAATATATTTTCTATTAATTAACAAACTTGTAATTCACTGGTGTCAAAGCCAAGGCCCGGGGGTCCAGATCCGGCCCGCGAAGGCATATCACGTGTGTCAACTTCCACGATTCTTGTGAAAACATCACGTCATTTATCCAAGCCGCTTATCCCCACAAGGGTCGCGGGAAAGGCGGAGCCTATCCCAACTAGCTTCGGGCGAAAGGCGGACTACAACCTGAACTGGGTCGCCAGTCGGTCGCGGGGCCGATATAGACGCCCTCACTGGGCGGGAATCGATCCCACGTTGCCCGCACCAAAGGCAGCCGTGTGTACCGCTACACCATCAGCGGCTCTTCTCTTGTGAAAATCTGGACCCAAATTTCAAATTGTCATATCATAAATGATAAATGATATCCCCCGACCCACCCTTATCAAATTTGCTTCATAACTCCGGCTACCAGCTGTTTCTGTATTTTTTTTCATGAACTTGGCTCATTTTTCTCCAGGAATATATATATATTTTTTTAGCTATTCGTCAAAATGTCATTCATTTTCCATACCGCTTATCCCCACTTGGGTCGTAGGGGTGTCTGAGCCTATCTCAGATCACCAACCAATCGCACATATAAACAATTCGCACACCAATTTACACCTACGGGCAATTTAGTCTTCAACGGACCTCAAATGAGCCACCAAACTGCATAAGGTGCAGGTGTCAAACTCGAGGCCCGGGGGGCCAGATCCGGCCCGTCACATGATTTTATGCGGCCCGCGACGGCAAATCATCTGTCAACTTTGAGGATTCTTGTGAAAGTGGGTACCAAAATTTTAAATTGTCATATCATAAATTATAACACCCCCCCCCCCAAATGTTCTCAAATCTGCTTTATATCTCCGGCTACCAGCTGTTTTTGTATTTTTTTTTTCATGAGCTTGTCTCATTTTTCTCCTACAATATTTTTTGTTTAGTTATTCGCCAAAATGTCCAAGATGTAAATGTGATTAATTTCCCATACCGCTTATCCCCACTTGGGTCGTAGGGGTGTCTGAGCCTATCTCAGATCACCAACCAATTGCACATATAAACAATTCGCACACCAATTTACACCTACGGGCAATTTAGTCTTCAACGGTCCTCAAATGAGCCACCAAACTGCATATGGCGCAGGTGTCAAACTCGAGGCCCCGGGGGCAAGATCCGGCCCGTCACATGATTTTATGCGGCCCGCGACGGCAAATCATCAGTGTCAACTTTGAGGATTCTTGTGAAAGTCGGAACCAAAATTTTAAATTGTCATATCATAAATGATAAGAAACCCCATCACAGTTGGTTTCTGATACCAAAACTAGTTCAGACATTTATGTAAACATGATGAGGCGATTTTTATGGTTTCAGTCATAACGGGCTTCTGAAGGAAACCGTCACTATGACCCCATTCCACAGTTTTCACACATGGCTATACTGTACCTTGACTTTTGCAGGCAGTGTGAGCCAGCGCACGGCTGGCAGCCTGTTGAGGAGTCGGCTCCCGGAGATTTCAGGGGGCGTCGCTAAGTGGGTATCTCCAAGGTGGGACGGCTGAATGAGATCTTGGAAGAACAAGCAGAAAAACCGGTCCAGCTCTGGCGCGTGCTCGGTCGGACGGAAGGCCCTGCGTAGGCGCCCCAGATCAAATTCACGGCTGGAGCGAGCGACCCGGTCAGTTGGTCGCCAGTTTTTGCGGATGCGACTGACCTGTCCAAGGATCCGTGCATGACTCTTAAGGTCCGCACTGCATCGGCCACCAGTGACTGCAGGCACAGCAACGGAACCCTGCGAAGGAAATGTCTTTAGAGACGCTATTCCCTTATAAACAGACACCCAGAACCAGGAGGCCTCTCGCAGTGTCCATTTGTACCTCTCAGCCGGAAGCCCAACAACCAGGAGGGCGTCACCTTCCTTCCAGTAGCCCACGTGCACCAGATGCTTGTCCAGCAGTAGTGTAGAACTAAAGGAGCGGTAAAAAAAAAATGAATGACGAAAACTGTTGCCTGTGGAAGTTGCTGAACCCCTTGAACCGAGAAAAGGTTTTGAGACCCAGAGGTGCCAGCGCGTTCCGAACCTGACAATTTGACCTCCGGTGACGTTCTCCAGCATGTCGCACAGCGTCAAGTAGATTCCTCTCGCGCCTTTGAGACCGGCGGACGCTTCTGACGCTGGGTACTGGTACAAAATCTCCTCCTGAACACACCAAAGTGAGGACTAGTGTTTTTTGAGTTCCTTAGATCGTGCCTTGGAGAAACAAGGGTCTTACAGTGAAGAACATAAAATTGTGACATAGACAAGACCAAAAAGCTGTCCAAAGACACCAGAGACTAAATCGAACACCTGTCTATCAGCTAGAATTCTGACCCTCAAAGACCTGTTAGTCCGCCTTTAAAAGTCCAACCCCGCTCCATGTATTATCCTGAATCAGATGCACCTGTGTGAGGTCGTTAGCTGCTTAACGGCACCTGTCCACCCCATACAATCAGTAAGACTCAAAATTGTGACATAGACAAGACCAAAAAGCTGTCCAAAGACACCAGAGACTAAATCGTATTTGAACACCTATCAGCTAGAATTATGACCCTCAAAGACCTGTTAGTCCACCTTTAAAAGTCCAACCCCGCTCCACGTATTATCCTGAATCAGATGCACCTGTGTGAGGTCGTTAGCTGCATCAAGACACCTGTCCACCCCATACAATCAGTAAGACTCAAAATTGTGACATAGACAAGACCAAAAAGCTGTCCAAAGACACCAGAGACTAAATCGTATTTGAACACCTATCAGCTAGAATTATGACCCTCAAAGACCTGTTAGTCCACCTTTAAAAGTCCAACCCCGCTCCACGTATTATCCTGAATCAGATGCACCTGTGTGAGGTCGTTAGCTGCATCAAGACACCTGTCCACCCCATACAATCAGACTCAAACTTACTACCATGGCCAAGACCAAGGAGTTGTCCAAAGACACCAGAGACTACATTTTACAACTCCATACGGCTGGAAATTGCCAGGGTCCAAAAGGTCCAATATTGGCGCAATCATTAGAAAATGGAAGAACCGGAACATGACGGAGTGGACCCCCCCCCCGTGAAAGACCTCACCTCGTGGCGTCTCTACGATGCTTACAAAGGTGAGGAATCAGCCCAGGACTACACGACAGGACTTGGTCAATGACCTGAAAAGAGCTGGGACCACCGTTTCCAAGGTGACTCTTGGTAATACACTAAGACGTCATGGTTTGAAATCATGCGTGGCACGGAAGGTTCCCCTGCTTAAACCAGCACATGTCAAGGCCGGTCTTAAGTTTCCCAATGACCCTTTGGATGATACAGAGGAGTCTTGGGAGAAGGTTTTGTGGTCAGATGACGCCAAAATGGAACTTTTGAAGTAACTAACCGTGTTTGGAGGAAGACGGCTTATGAATTCTCTCCTAAGAACACCATCCCTACTCTGAAGCATGGGGGTGGTAGAGCCATGCTTTGGGGGTGTTTTTCTGCACATGGGACAGGACGACAGCACTGGATTAAGGAGAGGATGACCAGGGGCACGAATTGCGAGATTTTGGGGAACAACCTCGTGGTTGGGTCTTCCAACATGACAATGACCCGAAGCGCACAGCCAGGAAAACCAAGGAGTGGCTCCGTAAAAACCATATCAAGGTTCTGGGCGTGGCCGAGCCAGTCTCCAGACCTAAACCCGATAGAAAAGCTGAAACTCCGTGTTTCTCAGCGACAGCCCGGAAACCTGTCCGATCTAGAGAAGATCTGGATGGAGGAGTTGGCCAAAATCCCTCCTGCAGTGTGCGCAAACCTGGTGAACTACAGGAAACGTTTTGACCGCTCTAATCGCAAACAAAGGCTTCTGTACCAAATATTCACATTGGTTTTCTCAGGTGTTCAAATACTTATTTGCGGCTGTATCACACAAATCGAAATTTCAGACCTCTCCGTGATTTCTAAGTGGGAGAACTTGGAACATAGCAGGGTGTTCAAATACTTATTTTCTTCACTGTACAGACGGACCTCCAGCTGGACCTCTTTGTGCGGTGTCGTGACATCCATCTTAAGCGACAGGTACATGAGGGCGTGCGGGACATGGCCGACGGACACCCGCCGTCCCGTCGCCTCCTCCCCCCACAGCGGACGCACTGGTGGGGTGACGGGCACAGCGGACTTTGCCCCACGGCATCTAGCAACAATTACATTTTCGGAACGTAAAACGTTAATTTTTTGATAGCGAAAGTTAGCTATTGCCATGGTACACGGCGTGAACCGATTCTTACTCTCTTGACGACGCGGCCGCCATGTTGTCGGAGCAGTTTAGCAGAACACAACTTCGCGCGCTCTCGTCACTTCAAAACGCTTCTTCGGAGTGTCGCGTACGGTGTGCTTGTTCCTCCAAAAGTGAACCCATGAGCATATAAAACTATTTGGAAGCGAACCGACACCTCGTCCTTTTAATTTCTCCGGTCGAGTGTGGAATGTAAAAGTAACGTCGTCACCTTTTTATGACGTCACGTCTAATCAGCCGGCATGCCGGCGCATTGTTGCGTCATATACGCGCGACAATCCATGCGTCATAAGTGTGCGACAATCACATTGCCTTGTTTTCTTTTACTTTTCATTATTTTTTTTGGAGCTGTCAAGCTCTACATACTACTAATATTAATGTAAAAAAATAGCACTGGCTTGTTAGGTGTGTATTTGGGGAAAATGAGTGACAGTGTTTCAACGTCGAGTGATCGCACAAATGGAGTTTTAGCGATGGAGCTGCTTCGAATCGACGTGCTGGAGGAGGAGGGGGATGATGTGCTGCAGGGAACAACCGAGAGAGACCATTCCTCCTTTTCAGTAAGTTTTGGACCAGATCCTGGTTCGCCACGCGACTTTTTAAAATATTTTATTTTATCTTTTTGTGTCCCGTGCTTTTCTACCTGCAGATTCGCCACTGCTTCACATTTATTGCACCGCAACCGAGAAATTAACGAATAAGTAGTTGTCTACTCGTGGTTTTCGCCATATTATCTTCGCGTATTTTTTGAAATAAGAATGAAAATAACAGCGTGGCTGAATTATTATTCCAACGTCAGCTCGACCACGTGTGCCTTTCCGTGCGAATATGAATGCTCCTTTTGGGGAGCCCAGTCAGAAGAACATTACAATAGTCAAGTATATTAATCCAATTGAACATAAAATGCTGTTCAGAAGATGTGCTGAGGCGCCACGGTGGAGCCGCGGGTAAAGCGTTGGCCTCAGAGATCTGAGGATCGATCCCGGCCCCGCCTGTGTGGAGTTTGAATGTTCTGCCCCGTGCCTGCGTGGGTTTTCTCCGGGCACTCCGGTTTCCTCCCACATCCCGAAAACATGCAACATTCATTGGACACTCTAAATTGCCTCTAGGTGTGATTCTGAGTGCTACTGTTTGTCTCAATGTGCCCTGCGATTGGCTGGCGACCAGTTCAGGGTGTACCCCGCCTCCTGCCCGTTGACAGCTGGGATAGGCTCCAGCACTCCCCGCGACCCTCGTGAGGATAAGCGGCAAAGAAAATGGATGGATGGAGGTCAGCTCGTCCAAGCTTTGAGCGTTCGGGCGAAGTAAGCCAATTTGGGTTTGCCCGCGTCTTTCGCGCCGCATCATTCCCGCCGCACCAGCTCTTCCAGAGGGATCGCATGGCATTCCCAGGCCAGCCGAGAGACATAGTCTCTCCAGCGTGTCCTGGGCCGTCCCCGGGGTCTCTTTCCAGTTGACATGCCCGCAACACCTCACCAGGGAGGCGTCCGGAGGCATCTGGATCAGATGCTCCAGCCACCTCATCTGGCTCTTCTCAATGTTGTTGTTGTTGTTGCCAAGTACGACGGTCGTTATTCCATATCAAGATCCAGAAAGTGAGCCACATACCCAATACCCAAACTTCCCTTTCCCAAGCCACTTCTTCCAGGTCTTCCAGAGGGATCCCGAGGCGTTCCCAGGCTGGCTGAGAGACATAGTCTCTCCAGCGTGTCCTGGGCCATCCCCAGGGTCTCATTCTGGTGGACATTCCCGGAATACCTCACCAGGGATGTGTCTGAAGGCATTTTGGATCAGATGCTCCAGCCACCTTATCTGGCTCTTCTCAATCTTGCGGTTGTTGCCAAGTACGACGGTTGTTATTCCGTATCAAGGTCCAGAAAGTGAGTCACATCCGAGATGGATCTATGTGCCTCCACCACGCCTCTCCACCCCTGTAGTCTCCCAAAGTCTCGAACCTCCAAGCACGAATGGTCAATCGTTTTTTGGCCTCTGAAGGAGCAGCGGCTCAACACTGATCCCCTCAGCAAGAATACGCAAACTTCCCTTTCCCAAGCCACTTCTTCCAGGTCTTCCAGACAAATCCCGAGGCTTTCCCAGACCAGCCGAAAAACAGTCTCTCCAGCGTGTCCTGGGCCACCCCCAGGGTCTCGTTCCGGTGGACATTCCCGGAATACCTCACCAGGGATGTATCCGGAAGGCATTTTGGATCAGATCTTCCAGCCACCTCAGCTTCTCACCCGATCTCTAAGGGAGAGCCAAGAGACCCTACGGAGGAAACTCATTTCGGCCGCTTGTATCTGGGATCTTGTTCTTTCGGTCACGGCTCACGGCCCACAGCTCGTGGCCATAAGTGAGGGTAGGAACGTAGATCGACTGGTTAACTGAGAGCTTCGCTTTTAGACTTAGCTCCCACTTTGCCACAACGGACCGATACCAAGTCCGCGTCGCTGCCGACCCGCCTGTCGATCTCCCACTCCATGAGAGGATTCTTGATCTCGGAAACATTTTGACACTAGACGTTTGTGTACTGTGTTGCATCAGAAAAACGTGTTGAGGAAGCAGCGGCACTGGGAGAGGAAACTCGCTGCCAGAAAGAGCAAAAGAAAGGAGGAGAAACTAAGGAGGAACCTCAATCGACACTCAGGTAAAGACTGCATGACCAAAAAAAAAAATAATAATAATTCACGTTTCTTCTTGACAACTTTGGTATTTTGTGTTTGAAAAGAAGAAGGTGTGGAACAACCTCGTCTCACCAAGCGGGTCATGAAGGCTGTCGCCAGAGAGCGTTTGGTTGAGGCCCGCTCCGGTGGCCTCAAAGTGTGCGTCGACCTCGGCATGAGCCACCGCATGTCTGGCAAGGTGCGCATAACTCTCATAACTTTAGGTAGGCAAACCTTTTAGATCCAGGTGCCAGTCGAGTGTCCAACGGACACGAAAATCATCCCGGGTGAAGATCGGCGTCCCTCAAGCCGATGGGATGCCAGGAAGATGCTACGGCGATAGCCAATGAGAGAGGAGCTCTATCGCGTCATATAAACCAAGATACAGGAAGTGAATCATGGGTCAAGAGGGACGTCCCTCAGAAAGATGCTTCAGCGGTAGCCAATGGGAGAGCAGCTCTATCGCGCCACACTAACCAAGATACAGGAAGTGCACCATGGGTAATGATTGACATCCCTCCAAGCCAATGGGATACAGGGAAGATGCTACAGTGGTAGCCAATAGGAGAGAAGCTCTATCGTGCCACACAAACCAAGATACAGGAAGTGCATCATGGGTAAAGATTGATGTCCCTCCTTGCGATTGGGATGCCAGGAAGATGCTACAGCGATAGCCAATAGGAAAGCAGCTCTATCGCACCATATAAACCAAGATACGGGAAGTGCTTCATGGGTAAAGAGTGACATCCCTCCTAACCAATGGAACGTCGGGAAGATGGTATGATGATAGCCAATGGGAGAGCAGCTCTATTTTCAATGGGATGCCAGGAAGATGCAACTGCGATAGCCAATGGGAGAGCAGCTCTATCGCGCCACGCAAACCAAGATGCAGGATGTTTACGTTAGGTGGAATTTGGGGGCTGCGAATCCAGCACCCGTTTTTTTCCTTTCGCATCCTAATTTTTCTCTCGTAACTAGAGCCAATATTTTTCTAAGAAACGTTCATAAGAGGATGTAGAAACGTAGTCATATTTTGACATGAATTAAAAAATAATAATAACAACTTGAGTCTGAGCTATGAATTATAGACCCTCAGCGAATTTATGTCCCCGGTTTGAGAACCGCACATCTACGGTCGGACATATATATATATATATATATATATTTTTTTTTTTGCATGTATTCGTTTATTTGACTGCAGGAAACGAGCCGGCTGGCAGCTCAGTTGCGGCGGCTGTATGGCGCCAACAAAAGGGCGAGCAAACCCTTCCATTTGTTTCTGACGAGCTTTCGGGAGGACAGTCGCCTCCTCGCAGAGTGCGTGCGCATGAACGCCGGCTTCCTCGAGTACATGGTGAGTCTGCGCGGCTGCGACGCGTACCGTGCCGCAACAAAGGCTCGATTACACGAGACACCGTTTATTCCCACCACTGATTTCTGGAGTTATCCTCATCTGATGAAGAAATAGCGGGAAGATGGAGGAATACTTCCATACAGATTTGAACCCGTGGCTGTAATTAATGTTGAATATTCGGGTGGAATGACGCAGAGTCTGACGAGCGATCTCCGGCGGTGGGCCGTTGGCCGAGCTCCGGCGGTGGGCCGTTGGCCGAGCTCCGGCGGTGGGCCGTTGGCCGAGCTCCGGCGTCCGGCGGTTGGCCGAGCTCCGGCGTCCGGCGGTTGGCCGAGCTCCGGCGGCCGGCGGTGGCCGAGCTCCGCGGCCGGCGGTGGGCCGAGCTCCGGCGGCCGGCGGTGGGCCGAGCTCCGGCGGCCGGCGTGGCCGAGCTCCGGCGGCCGGCGGTGGGCCGAGCTCCGGCGGCCGTCGGTGGGCCGAGCTCCGGCGGCCGGCGGGGGCCGAGCTCCGGCGGCCGGCGGTGGGCCGACTCCGGCGGCCGTCGGTGGGCCGAGCTCCGGCGGCCGGCGTGGGCCGAGCTCCGGCGGCCGGCGGTGGGCCGAGCTCCGGCGGCCGGCGGTGGGCCGAGCTCCGGCGTCCGGCGGTGGGCCGAGCTCCGGCGTCCGGCGGTGGGCCGAGCTCCGGCGTCCGGCCTCCCCGGACGCCAAAGCTCTGCTCATGGCCCGCCACCGAAGCTCGCCCTTCACACTCCACGTCATTCCCGTCCGAAGAACCATCCCCGGCTGCCGGCCTGGAGCCCCGGGGGCCTTTGTTTACGCACTTATGTGCCGCGTGTAGTTCAACATTATCATTTATGATATGACAATTTGATATTTTGGTACAGATTTGCAGGAGAAATTGTTTTATAATCTCAGCCAGAATCCACAGTGGTACGGGTTCTGTCCCTGAGCTCTTCAGGCACTTCCTTTGACGTCCCTGTGACCTGTAAAGTCTTCCGTAGAGAGTCCAAATCAAGTCCAAACAAATCGACGAACTTGCCAGGGCCTCGACTTGGAGTCACGTCCTTCACCTCGGGAAATTGTCACTGATGCGCTTCTTGCAGATGGAGAGAACGGAGCAAAGCTGTCTGGAGATTTTCCCCCCAGACCACGTCGTCTACCTCTCACCTGACGCCGAAGAAGGTTGTCCAGTCGTAAAGTCCACCCACGTCGCGTAAGACGACCGCATTCAAGACTTCCGTGTGTCACCTTTCAGCTTTGGAACGCGTGGACCACGACAAAGTCTACGTCCTCGGAGGGCTCGTGGACGAAAGCGTCCAAAAGGTACGGAACCGTCACGTCACCCGGGCAAAAACTGAGATGTGGTTCCGGTCGCCGGTCACAATGACACCAAAGGGCAATTTAGAGTCACCAATTAATAGGTTGTTTTGCGATATGGGAGGAAACTGGATTACCTGGATAAAACCCACGCGGGCACAGGGAGAACATGCAAACTCCATGCATGCTGGAAATCCCGGTCCTCAGAACTGTAAGCTTGATATGCTAACCAGTCACTCCACTGTGCCCTATTACTACGTTATTACCATATTATTACTGTTATTATTTTTAGTATTCGTTTCCATGTCACTCCCAGGGATGACTGTATTTCATTTAGGTTTTTTTTTAAAACCGACTCTGGCACAGTGAGAACATGCAAACTCCACGCATGCTGGAAATCCCGGTCCTCAGAACTGTGAGCTTGATATGCTAACCAGTCACTCCACTGTGCCGCCCTACATTATTACTGTGTTATTATTTTTAGTATTCGTTTCCATGTTACACCCAGGGATTACTGTATTTCATTTAGTTTTTTTTTTTTTTTTAAAACGACGCTGTTACAGGGAGAACATGCAAACTCCACGCATGCTAGGAATCCCGGTCCTCAGAACTGTGAGGTTGAGCCAGATATGCTAACCAGTCACTCCACCATGCCGCCTTATTACTACATTACTACGTTATTACTATATTATTACTATGTTATTATTTTTAGTATTCGTTTCCATGTTACACCCAGGGATTACTGTATTTCATTTAGATTTTTTTGCTAACTGGAATAACCTCAATGCAGACGCTGAGCCTCTCCCGGGCCAAAGAACTGGGGGTACGCGCGGTGCGGCTCCCGATCGATGAACACATGAAGAAGATGCCAAACGAGAAGAACTTCCACTCGAAGATCCTGGCAATCAATCAGGTCTTTGAGATCATGCTGGCTGTGTGCGACACCGGCAGCTGGATGCAAGCTCTGGACGAGCGCTTCCCCAGGGGGAAGGGCTATGTGGTCGCGTAGCGCGGCGACAAATTAAGACTTGACCCAAATGAAAACAAGTCGGAAAATTGCTTTTCAGTTTCAATCTTTATTTTACCAGTTTTTTTTTTTGTTTGTTTTTACAAAATGTTTTGAACATTGGTCTCAAGCTGGCGGCCCGGGGGCCATTTGCGGCCCGCGAGGTGATATCCTGCGGCCCCAACCTTAAGATGAAAATGTAATATTAGCGCGGCTCTCGAGTTTTTTTTTTTATTTTATGAATGGCACTTTTACAGTGTTGTGTGCGGATTGACGACCCAACCAATCACGGAGGGGTAGATGGCCCCAAGGTAAATTGAGTTTGAGACCGCTGGTTTAGAACATTTTTTTAAATCTGAATTATGAAAATAAAACTTTTCATACCAACTAATCTAAATGTCATCAACGCATTTTTATTTAGCTTTGCGGGCCTCATAAAATCATGGGGTGGGCCAGGTCCAGCCCCCAGGCTTTAAGTTTGACACCTGTGTTGTCACTGTTATAATTTATGATATGAAAATTTGATATTTTGGTACAGATTTGACCAAAAATTCACAAGTTAATACACACGATTTAGCTTAAAAACATAAAATCATGCGACAGGCCGGATCTGGCCCCCAAGCCTCGGGTTTTACAACCTCTCATCAATGTTGTCATTTATATGACAATTTGAAATTTTGGTTCAGATTTGAATAAAAATCATGGCGGTTAATACACACGGTTTCGCGACTGAAAATGTATTTCAACCTTTCGAGCGGGGTTTTCAAACTAGAAGCCCGCGGGCCATTTCCGGCCCCCAAGGTGATATTTTGTGGCCCCCACCTTACTATGAAAGGTTAATGTTAGCACAGCTTTCGAGTTTTATACGAATGGCACTTTTACACTGTTGTGTGAGGAGCTGACGCCCCAACCAATCGTGGTGGGGCGTATGAACGGCAAAATTCACAAAAGGTGTTTTCGCCATGAGAATTTGGATGTCCACCTTTCTGGCTTTCAGTGAATTTTCCGGTATCTCTGCTGCAACTTACTAATGAACCCGCATGACCCCCCCCCCCCCCAATTGCATTGGGCCACTTCTGAGAAAATCCTGAATTTGAGCAAAGGCCAAATTAGGTTCACCCGTAAACGATTATCACGCATTTTAGGAATATCCTGAAATTTCACCCGAGGATGGAAGGAAGCATTAACCCAAGAGTCCGAGATATTTCACCCCAGGATGGAAGGAAGCATTAACCCGAGAATCCGGGATGTGCGCCGGCCCGCTGGTGGAGCTGCTTCTTCTGGACGTAACGGACCAGCTTCTTCACCCACCACGAGTGAGGGTCCAGACAGACCCGCTCGCCACCCACCAGGATGGCTCTGGTCAGAAAGATGAAGGCGACATATTCATAAAGGCTGCGACAAAATATAAATACACCTGCATGAGTACATGGCTGGTGTCGTGAGGAATCCTGAAAACTGCAAAACCAGTACTTATCGGGGAAAACCGCATTGAAACCCAATTAAGATTGCCTTGTCGAAGAGACCGGAGCGGCGTACTCGGTCTATTTTGTTATTACGTGCAACGTTTAGTCTGCGACAGCTTATCTGAGACAATCGTGAGGATAAGCGGCGTACAAGGGCACAAAACGGAGGTTTGGAAGACGGACGCGTAAATCGCGTACTCACATGACCTCAATCTGCGTGCAGTGCGGCCCTTCGGGGGTCACCTTGATGCTCCGCAGGCTGTCCGGCGGGATGATCCTGGTCTCGGCCCGCAGGCAGCGGCAGTGCGTATTGTACTTGCGGCTAATCGGGGGGATGCCTGGCGTGGAGATGGACAGCACTTCTGAACGGATTCCCTCACGAGATCAAATATTTTCTAGACTGCCCCCCCCCCCTCTCCCTCTCGCGGACAAGTCTCGGACTCTGGGGACATCTAGCCGAACAATCGTTCACACAAAGAAAGATGGAGAGATTAGTCTTCAAGGGTGCAATGAAGTCGTGGGAAAGAGTAGTGGAGGCTAGACCCGAGGCAGAAGTATCTGCGAGCAACGGTATGGTTTCATGCCTAGAAAGAGTACCAGAGATGCAGTATTTGCATTGAGGATACTCGTGGAAAAGTACAGAGAAGGTCAGAAGGAGCTACATTGTGTCTTTGTGGATCTAGAGAAAGCCTATGACAGAGTACCAAGAGAGGAACTGTGGTACTGCGTGCGAAAGTCCGGTGTGGCGGAGAAATATGTGAGAATTGTTCAGGACGTGTATGAGGGCAGCAAAACAGCGGTGAGGTGTGCCAGAAGGATTTAAGGCGGAGGCGGGACTGCATCAGGGATCCGCGTTGAGCCCCTTCCTGTTTGCGGTAGTAATGGACAGGCTGACGGACAAGGTTAGACTGGAATCCCCTCGGACCGTGAGGTTCGCAGATGATATTGTGATCTGCGGTGAAAGCAGGGAACAGGCGGAGGAACGGTTAGAAAGATGGCGGTACAGTCAACAATATGGAGCAATGGAGAAGGAAGGAAGTGAAGAAACTGGTCCAAGCGGAATGGAACAGTTGGCGGGAGGTGTCTGGTGTTCTATGTGACTGAAGAGTCTCTGCTAGGATGAAGGGCAAAGTTTAGAAAACAGCGGTGAGGCCGGCCGGCCATGATGTACAGATTAGAGACGGTGGTACTGAAGAAACAACGGGAACCAGAACCGGAGGTAGCAGAAACGAATAGACTTGGACTAGTCAAAAGGATAATTAACGAAAACTGCAGTATGTGCATCAGGGATCCGCGCTGAGCCCCTTCCTGTTTGCGGTAGTAATGGACCGGCTGACAGACGATGAAGGGCAAAGTTTAGAAAACAGCGGCGAGGAGCTAACACGAAGTCCGGCATCCGAAGTTCTAAGGGAACGGAGAAGGAAGACGGGTTATCCGGGAGGTTACGAGCGTACCCCCCCCCCCCCCCCAAGGGCAAGCCAGATCTGGGATTCAAACCCGAAAACCCTCGCCGCCCACCTCGCGAAAATACCGAAGTCGAAGCGCTGTGACTGCGTGGGAACGCGTTGAAGAAATCCTCTTACCGCCGGCGACGGCGAGCAGGGTTCCGAAAGTGAGCAGAACGGAGAACTTCATGGTGTCCGAACCGGTGTTCCCGCTGTGGTATTTATGCCCCCGCCCCCTCCTCCCCACCGAAAAAAAGTACTTAGATGGGTCCACGTGCGCTGCGCAAAGTAGTCATGGGACAACTCTCGAGGTGAAAAAGGCAGTGGTTTCAAATTTGGCATTGTAGCGGACTTTGGCCTGTAGGTTTCACTTCCACCAACCCTCCTCCCATTCGGTCCCTGCACAAATACCGCTTGTGACCTCCTGACTACCCGAAAGAGGAAAACAGTCACCGGACTTGGCAGAACTACCGGACAACAACAAAGAGGTCCCACTGTGCTCAGCTGGGGCTTCTTATTTATCAGTTGTGTGAAATAAAAGTACAAATACTTTGAGGTTATTATTTTTTAAGTGGTCTGGTTGAACTAAAACTAGTATCCTAACAGAACCCGTTCAATTCAAGATCAGTCGAAGTAGGCGGATGGTGCAACCAGTTGCCAATGAATATTCTTACAACCGAGGTGTCATACTGGTTTTTGTCGGGGGCCACATCGGAGTTCCGGTTCCCCCCTCATCGGGGCGTTATGACTGTGAACCCGTAAAAATCTTTGACCGCCTCGTCATATTTCCACATGGAATTTCTCATCGACTTCTGGAATCAGAAATCATGGGGAATGTGCTTTTCGGCGATTGTTGTTTGGGAACACAAAAATGCTTACAATACCTCAATGTTTTCATTTATGATATGACAATTTGAAATTTTGGTACAGATTTGAACAAAAAGCACAGAAGTTAATACGCATGATTTAGCTTCACGGGGCACGTAAAATCATGCGGCGGGCCGGATACGGCCCTCGAGCCTTATGTTTCACATCGGTGTTGTCACCGTTATCATTTATGATATGACAATTTGAACTTTTGGTACAGATTTGAACAAAAATCACGGAAGTTGATACGATTTCGCTTCGCAGGCCACATAACGTCATGCGGCAGGCTGGATCTGGCCCCCGGGCCCTGAGTTTGACACCTGGTTCATCAACGTTATCATTTATGATTTGACAATTTGAAATTTTGGTACAGATTTGATTAGAAATCACAAAAGTTAATACACAGGATTTCACTTCGCAGGCCACAAAATATCATGCGGCAGGCCCGGATCTGGCCCCCAAGCCTCGAGTTTGAAAACGATCTCATCAACGTTAGCATTTATGAAATGACAATTTAATATTTGGGTACAGATTTGAACAAAAATCACAGAAGTTAATACACATGATTTAACTTTGCGGGCCACATAAAATCATGCAGCGGGCCGGATCTGGCCCTCGGGCCTTGAGTTTGACACCTCTGTTGTCAACATTATCATTTATGATATGACAATTAGATATTTTGGTACAGATTTGAACAAAAATCACAAACGTTATTACACATGATTTAGCTTCGTGGGCCACATAAAATCATGCTGGAGGCCGGATATGGCCCCCGGGCCTCGAGTTTGACGGCACTGTCATCATCGTTATCATTTATGAAATGACAATTTGAAATTTTGGTACAGATTTGAATAAAAATCACAGAAGTTAATACACACGATTTCGCTTCGCGGGCCAGATAAAATCATGCGGCGGGCCGGATCTGGCCCCCGGGCCATCAGTTTCACACCTGTGTCATAGATTATTTATGAAATTTCCAAAACGTTGGCTGATTTCCACACTTTAGAATATTTTCCGTGCGGAATTCTACATTTAAGGATAATACACGCTAATGGGGTATTCGTCAAGTGACGAATATTAAAATGATCCGAATCCATATTTTTTTAATTTTACATTTCATACATATCTATGTGTGTATATATATATATATATATATATATATATATTTATACATATCTCATCTTGTCATTTGTTGTTTTTGTGAAGTTCAAAATACTGTAAAAAAAAAAAGACATAAAACAGGAGTTATTAAATAGACCTGTTAAAAAAAAGCGTTTTGCTCAATGACAAAGTACAAAAAATGTACAAGAAATATTATTTGAAGATGGAAAATGCGCAATCGTCATCACGAGAAAAAGAAATACTTTGGACTCATTGTACTTATGAATGAGGTACTTTTTTTTTTTTGGGAGGAACCGGGTCAGCGCGAGTCAGCAGATCCTTTTTATCATGCGCTACTGTCAGGTCATAATGGATGTTTTCAAAAATATTCATAAATGGAAAACCCCATGTACAGTGACGAAAATAAGTATTTGAACACCCTGCTGTATTGCAAGTTCTCCCGCTTAGAACTCACGGAGGGGTCTGAAATTTTCGTCGTGGGTTCGTGTCCACTGTGAGAGAGACCATCTAAAACGAAAAATCCATAAATTAGCTGCAAATAAGTATTTGAACACTTGTCTATCAGCTAGAATTCTGACCCTCAAAGACTTGACAGAAGGATCTGGTCTTAACATGGACCCAGCCCACTCAGTTGCGATCCGCCAGTCCTCACAGATCCAGGGCAGACTTATCGTTGAGCGGGAAACCGCTCTACAGGTAACTAGTCACCGGTTACAGGAGATGTGTGCTCTGCTGGACTCGTGGTCCGCGTCCATGTCCGGTGCTGCCGACGCCAGTCCGCTGCCTGCCTGATCCCTGACGCTGGACTGAATAAATACATTTCCCCGAACTGCCTTTACGTCTCCCGAGTCGTGCATTTGGGTCCAACCCCGTGTTCTGGTCGTGACAGAAGGATCTGACCTCGACAGGGACCCAGCCCACTCAGCTGCGATCCGCCAGTCCTCACGGATCCAGGGCAGACTTATCGTTGAGCGGGAAACCGCTCTACAGGTAACTAGTCACCGGTTACAGGAGATGTGTGCTCTGCTGGACTCGTGGTCCGCGTCCATGTCCGGTGCTGCCGACGCCAGTCCGCTGCCTGCCTGATCCCTGACGCTGGACTGAATAAATACATTTCCCCGAACTGCCTTTACGTCTCCCGAGTCGTGCATTTGGGTCCAACCCCGTGTTCTGGTCGTGACAGAAGGATCTGACCTCGACAGGGACCCAGCCCACTCAGCTGCGATCCGCCAGTCCTCACGGATCCAGGGCAGACTTATCGTTGAGCGGGAAACCGCTCTACAGGTAACTAGTCACCGGTTACAGGAGATGTGTGCTCTGCTGGACTCGTGGTCCGCGTCCATGTCCGGTGCTGCCGACGCCAGTCCGCTGCCTGCCTGATCCCTGACGCTGGACTGAATAAATACATTTCCCCGAACTGCCTTTACGTCTCCCGAGTCGTGCATTTGGGTCCAACCCCGTGTTCTGGTCGTGACAGAAGGATCTGACCTCGACAGGGACCCAGCCCACTCAGCTGCGATCCGCCAGTCCTCACGGATCCAGGGCAGACTTATCGTTGGGCGGGAAAACGCTCTACAGGTAACTCGTCACCGGTTATAGGAGATTTGTGCTCTGCCGGACTCGTGGTCCGCGTCCATGTCCGGCGCTGCCGACGCCAGCCCGCTAACAGCCGCCGCCACCTCGAGCCCAAGCCCGTCCACGGACGCCCATCGGACCGTGTGCACGCCACCGTCCCGAACCGAGCGGTTCTCCGGAGACATGGGGTTGGACCCAAATGCACGACTCGGGAGACGTAGAGGCAGTTCGGGAAATGTATTTATTCAGTCCGGTGTCGGGGACCAGACAGGCGGTCAACGGGAGCGGCAGGAACGAGGACGTCAGGCGTACGAGGCAGGTCAGCGGCCAGGCAGGACTCGGTCCACGTGAGATCAGGAACGGGATTACGAGAGTGCGGGAACTAGGCATGAAGCAACTTTCTGGCAAAGGCCAGACCGAACGTGTGGTTCTATATAACTGGGACGTAATTACTAGAGACGAGGCGCAGGTGTGCACCTCCACCGATTGGGGCAGGTGTGTGCCGCCTCGGGGACCGGTACAGCCAGGACTGGAACCGGCAGGGCCACGACACGTCCAGGTGAACGCGGACGTTTGACTCCTAAAACCGTAAGTGGCAGCCTTCCCAGTTCCAGCGATTTGACGTGTAAAGCCGTCAATGGCACGGAACGTGACAAATGGAAATCTGGTTTCACACATTCATTCCGATCAATGGCGTCTCTTCGCCTGCCGGGAACATTCCCTCACGCGCACGAACCGCTTCCCCGAAAGTTTGCGGCACGGGTCCGCAGAACGCCGGCGCGTCAACGTACAACGGCTAGCACTAGCTTGCATGAAGACCAGACTTTTGGATCAAGTGTGTGAGAGAGTGATCGGCAAACGAGTGCACACAGAATAAAAGACTAAATAAAAGTGTGACTTTTGTTGTCGTTTTATTGGTGAGCTGGTTCTAAACATCAGTGGGGTGGCAAGCGACAATGGCCGACGCTGAAGTGGACCACAAAAGGCGAAGCATAGATTGTGCACGGAATTCATGATAAATGAGCGTCGCGAGCGGCGTGCGGATTATAGGAACGGAGTCAAAGTACCGTCGCTTCCACGTTGTTATGAATGTGGAACCCGAAAAAAAGAATCAATTTATGAACACGTTTTGGAATCAGAAATCAAGGGGGACGGCTTTTTCGACGATTGTTCCTGTTTGCTCATGCAAAAATGCTTTTAATATGTCAATTTTGTTAAACATTTTCACAAGAATCACGGAACTTAATACACATGATTTACCTTCGCGGGCCACGTAAAATCATGCGGCGGGCCGGATCCGGCCCCCAGGCCTCGACTTTGACCCCTACATCGTCAACGTTATCATTTAAGATATGACAATTTGAAATTTTGGTACAGATTTGAAGAAAAAAGCACGGAAATTAATACACACGATTTAGCTTCACGGACTACATAAAATCATGCGGCGGGCCGGAATTGGCCCCGAGGCCTCGAGTTTGACACCAGTGGCGTCAACGTTATCATTTATGATATGACAATTTGAAATTTTGGTACAGATTTGAACAAAACAGCACAGAAATTAAAACACACGATTTAGCTTCGCGGGCTACATAAAATCTTGCGGTGGGCCGGATCTGGCCCCTGGCCCTCGAGTTTGACACCAGTGGCGTCAATGTTATCATTTATGATATGACAATTTGAAATTTTGGTTCAGATTTGAACAAAAAAGCACAGAAATTAAAACACACGATTTAGCTTCGCGGGCTACATAAAATCTTGCGGTGGGCCGGATCTGGCCCCTGGCCCTCGAGTTTGACACCAGTGGCGTCAATGTTATCATTTATGATATGACAATTTGAAATTTTGGTTCAGATTTGAACAAAAAAGCACAGAAATTAATACACACGATTTCGCTTCGCGGGCTACATTAAATCATGTAGCAGGCCGGATCTGGTCCCCAGGCCTCGAGTTTGACCCCTATGTCATCAACGTTATCATTTATAATATTACAATTTGAAATTTTGGTACAGATTTGAAGAAAAAAGCACGGAAATTAATACACACGATTTAGCTTCACGGACTACATAAAATCATGCGGCGGGCCGGAATTGGCCCCGAGGCCTCGAGTTTGACACCAGTGGCGTCAACGTTATCATTTATGATATGACAATTTGAAATTTTGGTACAGATTTGAACAAAACAGCACAGAAATTAAAACACACGATTTAGCTTCGCGGGCTACATAAAATCTTGCGGTGGGCCGGATCTGGCCCCTGGCCCTCGAGTTTGACACCAGTGGCGTCAATGTTATCATTTATGATATGACAATTTGAAATTTTGGTTCAGATTTGAACAAAAAAGCACAGAAATTAAAACACACGATTTAGCTTCGCGGGCTACATAAAATCTTGCGGTGGGCCGGATCTGGCCCCTGGCCCTCGAGTTTGACACCAGTGGCGTCAATGTTATCATTTATGATATGACAATTTGAAATTTTGGTTCAGATTTGAACAAAAAAGCACAGAAATTAATACACACGATTTCGCTTCGCGGGCTACATTAAATCATGTAGCAGGCCGGATCTGGTCCCCAGGCCTCGAGTTTGACCCCTATGTCATCAACGTTATCATTTATAATATTACAATTTGAAATTTTGGTACAGATTTGAAGAAAAAAGCACGGAAATTAATACACACGATTTAGCTTCACGGACTACATAAAATCATGCGGCGGGCCGGAATTGGCCCCGAGGCCTCGAGTTTGACACCAGTGGCGTCAACGTTATCATTTATGATATGACAATTTGAAATTTTGGTACAGATTTGAACAAAACAGCACAGAAATTAAAACACACGATTTAGCTTCGCGGGCTACATAAAATCTTGCGGTGGGCCGGATCTGGCCCCTGGCCCTCGAGTTTGACACCAGTGGCGTCAATGTTATCATTTATGATATGACAATTTGAAATTTTGGTTCAGATTTGAACAAAAAAGCACAGAAATTAAAACACACGATTTAGCTTCGCGGGCTACATAAAATCTTGCGGTGGGCCGGATCTGGCCCCTGGCCCTCGAGTTTGACACCAGTGGCGTCAATGTTATCATTTATGATATGACAATTTGAAATTTTGGTTCAGATTTGAACAAAAAAGCACAGAAATTAATACACACGATTTCGCTTCGCGGGCTACATTAAATCATGTAGCAGGCCGGATCTGGTCCCCAGGCCTCGAGTTTGACCCCTATGTCATCAACGTTATCATTTATAATATTACAATTTGAAATTTTGGTACAGATTTGAAGAAAAAAGCATGGAAATTAATACACACGATTTAGCTTCACGGACTACATAAAATCATGCGGCGGGCCGGAATTGGCCCCGAGGCCTCGAGTTTGACACCAGTGGCGTCAACGTTATCATTTATGATATGACAATTTGAAATTTTGGTACAGATTTGAATAAAAATGACAGAAGTTAATACACATGATTTGGATTCACGGGCTACATAAAATCATGCGGTGGGCTGGATCTGGTCCCCAGGCCTCCAGTTGGACCCCTATGTCATCAACGTTATCATTTATGATATGACAATTTGAAATTTTGTTCCATATTTGAATAAAAATCACAGAAGTTAATATGCACGATTTGGATTCGCGGGCTACATAAAATCATGCGGTGGGCTGGATCTGGTCCCCAGGCCTCCAGTTGGACCCCTATGTCATCAACGTTATCATTTATGATATGACAATTTGAAATTTTGTTCCATATTTGAATAAAAATCACAGAAGTTAATACGCACGATTTGGATTCGTGGGCCACATAAAAATCATGCGGCGGGCCAGATCCGGCCATCGGACCCTGCGTTTGACACCAGTGACTTAAAACAATGAGCTGTTCCACGACTTAAAGTCGTAGGGGGGTGTAATAATGCATTTATAACAAGGTCGGCCGCCAGTCAGTCCTCCCGTCAGTCTTCGATCGTGAGCGTCACCTCGCCGTCCACCTGCCTGAGGGCGGGGCAGTCCAGGGTGGCGATCAGCCTGCCGGTCCCCGCCCTTTGCGGCGTGAAGAACTCGGTCCAGGTCAACGACGAGCCACTGGTGATGAGCCTGACAGCGGGGACAGGAGAGGCGGGGGGTTGAAGTTGCGCGCGCGAGTCCCGAAGTCCGTTTCGAGTCTTAATTAAGTGCGACAGGTGGATTAGAACCCGAGTCCCCGGAGTTAAGAGGGAGACGCGCCGGCCGGTCTACGCCGTCCCGCCGTCGGCCGGGGGTCGAAGCCGCCGTCTGTCGCGAGACCCCGGTGCTCACCTGTAGTATTTGGACTTTGGAAGCATGAGTCCGGCTCCTTCCATGCGAATGTAGACGTCCTCCAGGCTGACGCTCAAGGGGTTTGTGAACTCCACCGTAGCCATCATCTCTTCGCTCACCTTCCCGGGGCCCGTCGCCTGACACGAGGCAGGGTACACAAGATCAGCATCGAGAAGACTTTGAACGCGGTGTCGGTCGGTCGGTCGGTCTGCACCTTGACCGTGAGTTTCGGGTTGCGCAGGCGGACGACTTTCATGGCGCTGACGATCTGTCCCGTCTCGGTGACCTTCCCCGTGACGATGAAGTGCAGGTTTGACTGCTCGACCAACGACTTCAAGTACTGCTTGGAATCGACGCCGACGGACTCATTCGCGCCTGCGGAACCACAGCCGCGTACTTTCGTTGAGGTACTTCAATATTTGATGTCTAATTGAAACCGAAACTACATCCCTGGTCTAAATTGCCCCTAGGTGGGATTGTGACGGTACCAGAATATCCTTAGACAGACCGAGCTGCGGACCTACAACTGCAGAGTCCTCGCGGTTCTCTTCTATGCCTCGGAAACCCTCAGAGCAAAAAGAGGGTGTCAGATGTTTTCATTATGTCCACAATGAGACCCTCAGAGAGCGGACCCAACAAAACCCCCAGAAACCAGGCTATACTGGACTTCGAGCCCCAGCAAGCCAGATAGAGACAACCGAGGGGTGCCCCGTGTACACCCGGACATGACATCATTATAGCGGACTTCCATCCATCCATCCATCCATCCATCATCTACCGGTTTTCTGGGTAGGGTCGCGGAGGAAGTAGCTTCAGCAGGGATACCCAGACTTCCCCTTTCCCCAGCCACTTCCTCCAGCTCTTCCGGAGGGATCCCGAGGCGTTCCCGAGCCAGCCGAGAGACGTAGTCTCTCCAGCGTGTCCTGGGTCATCCTCGGGGACTCTTTCCGGTGGGACGTGCCCGGAACACCTCACCAGGGAGGCGTTCGGGAAGCATCCGGATCAGATGTCCCAGCCACCTCATCTGGTTCCTCTCGACACTCTGTGGAGGAAACTCATTTTGGCCTAAAGCGGACTTCGGGACCCAAAATATGACCCTTGACCAAGCACATCGATTGACGATGGACCGACTTGAATGACTGACCCCCCAACTGGGTCATCAAATGTAACCAGACAACACCTTCCGGTTCATAAAAAAAATTATTTAGATTTTCGTTTGCAAATCTAAGACGAGCCTTCGCGTTCCTTTCTGTCAGCAGTTTTTTTGGTTTGTGGTCTTGGGTTCCTATGTGGTCTTGGGTTCCTTTCCGACCTCCTGGATGAGTCCTTGTTGTGGTCTCGGAGTGTTTTTTTGTAGGCCGGCCACTCCTATAGGGAGGTTTCGCCACCATATGGACCGTACAGGATGCCGTGGATTCAAACCGAGGCTGGGGACAAGGCAGAGGAGCAGACCGTGGACTGGGCACCCCTCGGTTCAGGAGTAACTTGGAACTTGCTACTTGAGTAAATGGAACAGAGTAAATGTAGGGGTATGTACGCAAATCTGGACGTAATCGAGAGTAAATTTAGGCTTTGGGGTCGGCTTAGGACCTGGTGTCGATTCAGTTCTGATGAAGTTCTCAAAAGGAGATTGTATCTAATTCATAGTAAAAAAAAAAAGTATTTGTACTCCAGTACATTTCAAAGTCGGTACTTTTTTTTTTTTTTTACTTGTACTGTAATTCACACACTTACTGGCGTTTGGCCCAATCTCGACAGAGGGAGTCGTGAACAGGAACTCGGAGCTCATCAGGCCCGTGTAGTAGATCACGGTCCCACTGACGTAGACCTCCACGGTGCGCCGACCGCCGCCGCGATTGACGAAGTTCAGCTTCAGCTCGAAGTCATCACCCAGGCCGACTTCCGGGTCGGACAGAACCAGGTCGACGTCCCCCCGAGGGAGGACGGACTTCTCCCTCCCGCAGCTGTACGCCTCCGCCTTCTCCAGGACCGTGCGCTCCTCGGCGCTGCCTGGATACCGTTCCGAAAACCTTCTTGAGGATAAGCGGCTCGGGCGTGTCGGTGCGACGTCGCTGGGCGGCGTTTACGGCAGAGCCGGCCGTCGGCGCCTCCCGACCCACCTTCGGGAAACTTGTACTGATCGGTGACGTCGCGGCGGCCCGACCCGCCGGTAGCTTTCGTCAGGACCATGCGGCCGATGTGGGTCCGATTCACCTTGACCACCGTCGTGCTCCCGTCTTTCTTCCGGGAATGAAACACCATGTCGCTGTTCACCTGCGGACGGAGGAGAGCGTGTCAAAGGTCAAAGCCGAGCCGCCTTGATCGATCGATCTATCTATCTATTGCTATCTATCTATCTATCTATCTATTGCTATCTATCTATCTATCTATCTGTCCATCCATCCCCTTCCCTCGCTCGCTCTTGCTCTCTCTCTCATTATCTATCGCCGTCTGTCTATTTATCTATCGGTCTGTCTATTGCTCTCTCTCTCTCTCTCCGTCTGTCTCTATTTATCCGTCTGTCTGTCCTCCTCCCTCTCTCTTTCCTATTAAACTCCAGAAACTTTTTTTTTTTTTCTTTTTGGACGCACCTGTAAATGAGTAAAGTCCACCAGCCACCACGAGGTAAGAAAACACTGAGAGAGACCAGACCCACCTCGGCAAATACAAAGGCGGCGTCAAAGGGGAAGCAGATTTCGCCATGTTTGATGGCTCGGATGGACGCCGGGCCGCATCTGTACAAGCCTTCAAGGAGAAGGACCAAGTTTGCATCATTAGGAGTTTTTGGGAAAAAAAACAACAAAAAAACAAAAAACTAAATCCACTTTTACCATCACTGTTCTCCTGCGGTGTCGCATCCACGACCTGCCAGCCTCCGAAGCCGGGCGGGAGATCCGGTCTGGACATGAAGCATTCGTTCCAGCAGTGATAGTTCCTGGTGGAGATTACCGGTTTTTGTTTACGCAAGACCACACACAGATTTCGGGAAGTGTCGGGTAAGTTTGGCATCCAAGTAAGGGAACCCCGAGGGAGAGATGGTGCTAGACTTTGCAGAAAAGGATGCGCAGACTGTCACGACCCATCGAGACGGAGGGAGGACCCAAATGCAGGACCCCGGAGACGCAGAGGCATTCTGGGAGAAGTGTTTATTCGTTCCGAGGTCGGGGATTGGGTAGACAGTCAAGTGCAGCAGCGGTACTCGGGACGTCGGGTGTAGAGAGCAGGTCCGCGGGCAGGCAGGAGTCGGTACACGGGAGATCGATCAAAGCAGGCGGGAGTGTCAAAGGAGTCGGGTTTACGGGGTCGGTCGGAGAACAGGCGGAGGAGGTCGGAACACACAGGAATATTATCAGAGATACAGGAGTGCTGGAACGGGGCATGAGTTGCGACGATGTGGCGCCAATCTGTGAGCATGAGGCGCAGGTGTGCGCCTCCCAATCAGCGTGGTCGTGCGGGGACCCGCACAGCCAGGGCTGGACTGGCAGGACCGTGACACACGGTCTGGAATTTTCACGGAAGGTGAACAGGCGGAGGTCGGTACACACGGGTTCACGATCAGAGATACGGGAGTGCAGGAACGGGGCATGAGTTGTGACGATCTGGCGCCGGACCAATCGTCCCCATGGTCCTACATACACCGGGGCCAATCTGCCAGCATGAGGCGCAGGTGTGCGCTGCCCAATCAGCGCGGCCGTGCCTATTTTGGCTAACACGAAGGAACAACGAGCTAGCCGTGTACGTCACTTCCTACTTCTTCTCGAAAACAAATCAAATGTGGGAAAATAAAACGGATGGGTGCATACCGGCTGCCGTTTTTTCATTAATAACGTACTAAAAATCATCCATTTCATGACACTTGACCTTTAAGGTGGAGGTGGGAGTGCATCAGGGATCAGCCCTAAGCCCCTTCCTGTTAGCAGGGGTGACGGATAGGCTGAATAAACTAAAGTAAAGTAAAGTAAACTAACTAGCAGACAGAATGCTACTACTTTCGCAAATTGAGACCCTGTGAAGAGGAAGGAGAACAGGACTTCTACCAGATGGAGTCCCGGGTTCGGCCGCGATCTATCCGGCCGTTTTCATCCAGGATGATGTCAGACTTGAGGTTTCCGTCGTTGTCGTGCGCGGAGTAGTAGTTGGTGACGACTCGCGACGGGATACCCAGGCAGCGCAGGACTGCCAAAAGAGGACCAAAAACCCGTAGAGGTGTTCACATTTGGAACGCTTTCAGCCAGAAAAGTCGTGGAGGAACGCTCGGATTGTGGAAATCGTACTCACAGGTGTTGAAGACGGCGGCGTAGACCCAGCACTGAGCGTAGCACACCGGCGTCTTGCCGCGGGCATAAGTGATGAGGATTTCGGTGCTGCCGGTCCAGGCTGTGGGCGCAACTCCGTAGGTGTAGTCGCCGCTCCAGTTCCCCACCAGCACCCCGTTGTCGTCGCGAGAGTCCAGCTGCGTTTGGTTTGGTAATTGCAAAGCGGTTTAGAGTCTCCAATTAATGTTGCGTGTTTTTGGGAGGAAACCGGAGCGCCCGGAGAAACCCCACGCACGCAGGGAGAGCATGCAAAGTCCACACAGGCGGGGCCAGGGTTTAAACCCCCGGTCCTTAGAACTGCTTTCCAGCTGTGCCACCGTGCCACCACGTGCTAAATTTTAATCGCAATATTCATTTGAAAGAAACAAAACAAGAGAAATTCTCTCTGCCATTATTCCGGCGTTTAGCAAAATTAGATAATTTTGGTGATCCTGACTGAACGGGAACAGGAGGTTTTTTTTTCTGATTTGACTTCAGACAGTGAAAAAAAAATGGAAATGTTTGTTTTTGCGCAATGTATGTAAACCTCTGGTTTCCACTGCACTGGTTTTGGAGAAACACATGCTGCCATCCAAGCAACATCTTTTTCATGGATGCCACTGGTTGTTTCAGGACAAGACTGCACATCTGACTTTGTAGTAAAATACTGCAGGTACTGGACTGGCTTGCCTGCAGTCCAGACCTGTCCTTCCGTTGAAAATGTGTGGCACACTATGAAGCATAAAAGACGACAACGGAGACCCCGGACTGTTGAACAGCTAATGCTGTACATCAAGCGAAAATGGGAAAGAATTTGTACTACTTGTTGGTTCAAGGTACCATCTTTATGAGGAAGAGGTTTTTGCTAATTTTCATTCTCACCATGGCAGAGGCCTTCCGAGCCACCTTGACGGGGTCCCCTCTGTTGATGATGGGCATCTCAGACCTGTCCATGATGTACAGGCAGGCATCCAGAACGCCGTAGTTAAACTAGGCACAGCAAAAAGAACGACGGCGTCAAAAAAAAAAAAAAAGGAATAGGGTTGGGCAAACCTTTGAGCTCGAGGCCCACATTTAATTTTTAAGAGATTAGCCAGGTCAAGAATGACTCAAGGAGTCCATTTATAGACCACCTGGCCGTAGTTCCAGTGTCTCTCGGCGACGTCGTCATAGGAGCCGTGGTAGATGATTCCCGTCTCTGCCATCACGCACTCGTCCCTCTCCGCATTGTCATCCAGAAACACTGCATCAGCTGAGGGTAGACAACGTAGACAAGCTCACGTTTTAAAGATTTGTTGTCCATACCGTCAGGAACATAAAACAGGACAACCCCAATCAGGCAAACGATTGAAATACTCTAAAATACTGTCACACAATCCATCATGCCATCCATTTTCTTCCACTTCTGTGGGGTCAGCTTCCAGGGGCAAGCAGAGGAGTCCAGACTCCCCTGTCCCCCAGCTGAGGGATCCCAACGCATCCCCAAGTCAGCTGGGAGACGAAATCTTTCCACCGAGTCCTGGGTCGTCCCCGGGGCTTCCTCACAGTGGGATGTGTACAGAGTGTCTCAAAAGTTAGGCATCTGGGAAGCATCGTCACCAGGTCCCCAAGCTGCCTCATCTGGTAGTAGTTTGACTCTGAGCCCCTCCCTGATGAAGCTGCTTCTTACCCTATCTCAAATGAAGAGTCCCGTAGAGGCCTTGTTTTTTTTTTTTTGTTTCTGTCACAACCCACAGCTCCTGATCATGAGTAAAAGTCGGAACATAGATTTGATAATTAAGACTTTTGACCTTCGGCTCAATCTGTCCATTCTGCACCGATCTGCCTCTCAATCACTTGCTTCATTCTTCCCTCACTCATGAATGAGACCCAGAGATACTTGACTTCCTTCACTTGGAGCAGGATCTCTTCCTCGACCTGGACAGGGCACTTAACGCCATTTTTTTAAATTCAGGACCGCGGCCTCAGATTTTCAGGTGTTGATTTTCATCCCAGCACCTTCAGACTCAGCAGAAAGTTGAAGACTGCAGCTAACGCCTAGAAATTCTGTTCTGGCCGGCCTCTCCGGGTGCAGACCCGGCCTCTTGGCAATTTCTCTTGACCCCTCACTCGCAGGGGATCTATGACCAGGTCGTTACTAAACCGCATGTGACCAAACTACATCCCCGCCCGATCCACCCACGTTCAGCGGTGATAAAAACAACGCCTCCCGCGAGCAACGATGATGCCGCGGCTAAACTGCCTCCCCGTCCGATCCACCTCCGCGCTGACAAAAAAAAAAAAAAAAAAACAACCCCGTCCGCGAGTGACGGCTACGTCGCGGCCAAACCGCCTCCCCATCCGATGCATATCGGCACAACGGTGATAAAAACAACCCCGCCCGCGAGCGACAACAACGACGCCACGGCCAAACCACCTCCGCGCCGTGACGAGGCACCCCAGCTCGGCGCCGGAATGAGCCATCCGGCGGAAGCTGTGATCGCGGCGGACAGGGCACAGCTTCGGCACCGGCTCGTCTGAACTAACACGAAGGAACAACAAGCTACCTTCCAGCAGGTAAAACTAGTATAAACAGATGAGACCGCTTGAGTGCACTACTGCCCCGTACGTCACTTCCTGATTCTTCTCGAAAAGAAATCCCTCGAGAGGATTTTCATGGCGGGAGTTACAAAAAGCCATATACGTCAAAATCATGTTTTGTGGTGAAAAAACAGATGGGTCCATACCGGCTGCTGTTTTTTCATTAATAACATACTAGAAAACATGCATTTCATGACAGTGGCCCTTTAAGAAGGCTATTCATGTTGGAAAACCTTCCAGTGGTACCGGATTAAAGCGATTCTGCAAGGCAGACTGGACCAAAATCTCATTGGCAGTTTTTGAAAATGCTTGATTTGAGTTCTAGGTGGGTCGACCAACTGTTGATTAGGTTTGGCGATATACCGGAGCAGGGTGAACTCAAAAACCTTCCAGTGGTACCAGATTAAAGCGATTCTGCAAGGCAGACTGGACCAAAATCTCATTGGCAGTTTTTGAAAATGCTTGATTTGAGTTCTAGGTGGGTAGACAAACTGTTGATTAGGTTTGGCGATATACCGGAGCAGGGTGAACTCAAAAACCTTCCAGTGGTACCGGATTAAAGCGATTCTGCAAGGCAGACTGGACCAAAATCTCATTGGCGGTTTTTGAAAATGCTTGATTTGAGTTCTAGGTGCGTCGACCAACTGTTGATTAGGTTTGGCGATATACTGGAGCAGGGTGAACTCAAAAACCTTCCAGTGGTACCGGATTAAAGCGATTCTGCAAGGCAGACTGGACCAAAATCTCATTGGCGGTTTTTGAAAATGCTTGATTTGAGTTCTTGGTGGGTAGACAAACTGTTGATTAGGTTTGGCGATATACTGGAGCAGGGTGAACTCACCTGCCTCCCACGGGTTGAAGAGAACATAGACGTAACGGCTCTTGTCCCGCTTGGTCCGGCGGATGCCGTACGGGGTCGCAACAGCGACATACATCTGGTACTTGCCCACGATGCAGTTGGCAGCGGGCAAGACGCCCATGGAGACCACGTTGTCAGAAGTCCGGATGACACGGCCCGGCCAGGAGGTCTGCCTGTCCTCGGTGGGGAAGACAGGAATGTAGGTGTTCTTGCTGTACTGAGGGTTGGATCCTGGGGGGATAAAGCAAGACAGGGTTAGGGTTAGGGTCAACTGGCCCACTGGTTTGAAAAGTTACCAAAAGTACTTGTGACTTTGTGATCGGTGTTCGCTCACCGATGACAAACTCCAGGGCGAACTTGTCCTTCTTTGGGTTGTACGGGCGGTTGAAGGACACGTTCACCTGGAACTCTTGTCCTCTCCGGACGATGAGGTTCTCCGAATTGTACAGCGCCGTATGGTGGCGAATCTTATTGGTCTCGTCTCGTTTCTTCATCATGTCCACGTCGGAGATGTCCAGGAACTCTTCAACATCAAACATAAGAGAAAACCAGTTTGAAACCAGCTTTTGGGATTTTGGTGATTCTTGACATTTTTCACCATCTAGTGGAAGAAATGACAAAATCGCACTAATCGTCCGAGGTAAGTTCTTTGAAAAGATAAAATCATTTCAGATAAAATGTCGCTCAAATCACTGAACAACAAAAAACGGTTTTTGGTGCGCTCACGTGACTTTAGTGTATGCAGCGTGGGTTCAGTTCCCACTCAGTGCCCCGACCGACCACTTTAGCTCCGATCGGCCGGCTCAGGAATTGAAGTACGGAACGTAGTCCACTCCGGCTCTCCTGGAACGTGAGCAAAGTTCCGGGTGGGGGTGGGAGTAGTTGAAACTCTTTCTGACAGAAGTTCCCACCGGACCCTCACAAAAAGTTTGGGCCTGGCAGGTCAGACCGGCATCTTCCCCTTCACCGCACATCCGATGGCACTACCACCAAGTCGATCATCGAACTGTGACCTCAGGGGTTCTTGCGCAGAGTCCGGATGTAGATACCCTTATTCTTGAACACAGTGTTCATTATGAACAATCCGTGGTGACCACGGAAGTCCGATAACAGAACAAGGCTAAGGTTCTGATCGGGTGGGGGCATTTGTCCGAATCACGCCCTTGCGGGTCTCGCTGTAACTCCCCATGTGAGCATCTAAGTCCTCCAGCAGACCGGTGGACTCCCCAGAGGGAGCGCTCCACAGAACTTTCTCTTAGGACTCCAAAAATGGTGGGTACTCTGAAGTGTTGTTTGGTGCGTAGGCACAAACAACAATCAGAACCTGTCCCCCCACCTGAAGGGTTAGGATGGACGGTACCTTCAGTCCATCGGGGTGAACCCCAAAGGGCGCGGAGCCCAGGGGGCAATAAGTATACCCACACTTGCTTGCCGCCTCTCACTGTGGGCAACTCCAGAGTTGGAAAACAGTCCGACCTCTTTCAAGAGGACTGATAGCAGGGTCCAGACCCGCGTGTGGAGGCGAGCCCAACTATATCCAGTCTGGACTTCTCACCTCACACACCAGCTCGGGCTCCTTTCCCCGCCAGAAAGGCCCCTAGCGCCAGCTTCTGTAGCTGGGGGAGTGTACAGTTGATGGTCGAACTGGATGATCCCAACCGGCTCCGGCAAGCCCACAACCGTGGTGAGGATAAGCGGCTCCTGAAAATGGACGGATAAATGGAAATACCTCGGCTTCTCACGAGCAAAAAAATCACTTGTCGGGGAAACAACTTTTGAAACGACGACGCGACAGATCTGACAAACCGACGACAACCTCGCGACATGTTTGGTCTCCGATTAGCCCTGCGAGTTATCGGCTGTCGATCCCGCAACGGTATCTGTCCGCTCAGGCTTGGCGGAGTTGACAGGTCGCCGGAACTGAGCAGAGTTCATCCAGTTCGACCGTCAATCATTGTGCCACTCAACCTGTCAGTCGGAGCCACAAAAACTCCATCTGTGTTTCCTCCGAGATAAGAACTTGTGCTCCTCGGCAGAAGAATTTTTGGAATAGGGATGAGATGAGTTCATTTTTGAGCGCTACTTGTTCAAATTTAGGCACTTCCTGTTCGTTCTGGGGCACTTCCTGTTCAATTTGCAGCACTTTGGAGTCATTTCTTGACCGTTTTGTTGCAGTACATCGGCGGGATCTGTGCCAGGACGCGGCAGCCATTTTCCATTCACACAATAGCAGACGGCAAACTAAATTGTATTATTTCTATGGCTGCATTAATTTTTCATTTTCTGTTCATTTCATTTTTTTTAAATCCAGTGAATTTTAGAAATTTAAATAATATGCGGCATGCCTTGAAAAAGACAAAGACGTTGAAGTACGAACGGTTTGTATCTTTTGAGAAATCAGGAAACAGGAAGTAGTTTTGGAAATATTTACCATTTCAGGCTTTTATTTTGAAAATCCACGGCGTCAGCCATTCGGAGTACTTCGCAAAACGGTTGGAATGAAATGAACACGTTCAAGATGGAACGGTTCAAATCGGGTTGGTCAAATCGGTAAAAGTCATCCCAATTTTGCATTTCGGGGGTTTTTAATTTGAAAATCCTGCGAGTTTTCGCAATTTCACGTCGTTCGCGGGATGGCTTCGATGAGCGGAATAAGTTGAAAACAACATCCGGGCGAAACTTCACAATAAAACATTTTTCACGACAGCCGATGGTTGCCTTGCCGGCGCCCCCTGTCACAACGCCGCGACCTCAGAGGGGCCGCACCCCACAGTTTGGAAACCACTGATTGAAATACACTTTTTATTGGATGACTTTTACATTAATGACAAGATTTTACTCAGTAAATATCTGTTACGAGCTTTCGAGAAAATTGTAAATGAAAAATTTCATGACTTCCAAATTCCAAATAATTACTTGCGAAAAGTCACCTCTACGTTATTACATTATTATTACATTGTTATTACATTGTTGTTACTGTTTACCTCAGATTATGATGTGAAACCATAAAAATCTTGAATTGACCCATCACATTTATATATTTCAGAACTCGTTTTGGAATCAGAAATCAGAGATCTGGGCCCCAGGTCTTAGGTTTGACACCCAGAGAGATGCTGTATGACATGGATACAAAGTTTCTTTTGATGCTCCTCACCGGTCAAAGGCGGAAGTCCTCTCGGGCCGACTGCGCCGAAGAGCTCAAACTCGGGGATGTCGGTTTCATCCGCGTTGGAGTTGGCGGCCGGAACGGCGGTGCGGCCACGGCTGCTCACTTTTGGGCGGAGTCCAGCAGGAGCGGCGGCGGAAGGGTCGGTGGGGGCGGCGTCGGGGTCGGCTTGACCGGACATGTCGGCGACGTTTCACGGAGTGAGAACTGGAAAGACAGAAAAGTGACGTCATCGCTGGAGGATTTTGTCAAATCATAAATGATAACGTTGACAACACGGGTGTCAAACTCAGAGCCCGGGGGCCAGATCCGGCCCACCGCATGATTTCATGTGGCCCGCGAAGCAAAATCATGTGGATTAACTTTGATGATTTTTGTTCAAATCTGGACCAAAATTTCAAATTGTCATATAAATGATAACGTTGATGACACAGGTGTCAAACTCGAGGCCGGGGTCTAGATCCGGCTGGCCAGATGATTTTCTCTGGCCCGCAAAGGCAAATCGTATGTGTCAACCTCCATGATTCTTGGTCGAATCTGAACCAAAATTTCAAATTGCCATATCATAAATGATAACGGTGACGACACTGGTGTCAAAGTCGAGGTCCGGGGGTCAGATCCGGCCCACCGCATGATTTTATGTGGCCCACAAAGGCAAATCATTTGTGTCAACCTCCTTGATTCTTCTTCAAATCTGCACCAAAATGTTAAATTGTCATATCATAAATGATAAAGTTGACAACACAGGTGTCAAAGATGAGGCCCGGGGGCCAGGTCCGGAACGCCGCATGATTTTATGTGGCCCGCAAAGGCAAACCACATGTCAACCTCCATGATTCTTCTTCAAATCTGCACCAAAATTTCAAATTGTCATATCATAAATGATAACAGTGACGACACTGGTGTCAAAGACGAGGTCCGGGGGCCAGATCCGGCCCGCCAGATAATTTTATGTGGCCCGCAAAGCCAAATCATGTGTCAATTGATGACGATGACCACTATTCTTGTGAAAATTTGTCCCGAAATTTTAAATTGCCATTGGGGGGTGGCAGCCACATCTACCATGGACCCATACATAATAAAATTAATAAAAAATAAATGAACGTGAAATCATCGGCATCAAGTCGAGCCGTTCCCCCTCGGTTTTCGCCGAGCGGTTCCTAAAATTGGCGTCTCGAGCCCGACGCGTGTGACTCGGAGGCACAAGGGCAATTGCGCCATGTGATGCCCCCCCCCCCCACCCAATTACTCTTTCAAATGTAACAGTTTAAATTATGAAATTATGACACCTCCCCAACCCCATAATGTTACCGCTATTGATAAATTGGTTCTGGAAGTTCCCCCCCTAGCCCCCCCCCCTTTAAAAAAAAAAAAAAACTCATGCCACAGCTCGACGGATACTTGCGCAAAGACGGTTGTGACACACCAAAAACTCGATCAATGGTTCGGAACTTAAGCATGCGGAAAGTTTTGGAGCTCACGAGAACGAATTCAAAATGGCCTCACCACGGGAAGTTTTGCGAAGGGTCTCCAAGTCCGGACGTACCTCGGTTGAAGGACTTCAATCTTCCCCCACCCCGCCAAGAACAGCCGTTCACATTTCTGCTTAAATAGTCCCGTGTCAGCGTCGCAATCCGTGGGTGTGATTCACACTGGTGGGCAGGACCGTGCGGCTGGGGGGTGGGGTAGGGTGGGACTCGAAGGGTGTGTGTTAAGACAGCCGACTTTTAGAGGGGTCATGCGGAATCCGAGGTCCTGCGAAAGAGAACTCAGCTGGAAAGAATGAAAGACAAAATCAACACCAGGAAACCGATGCACTAGTGACCTCCGGTCGTTCGATCCAGTTCGCTCTGACCGAATGCGCTGGCAAACTCCACAAAACAGTTCCTCATTCCGCCGCCGTTCGGAACCATCAGGAAGTGGTTTAACTCGTCGATGGGGGACATCAATCACTCTAATATCAACCAGACCTCGACACGACTCCGCTTACGCGTATTTTTGGGGGGAGGTTTGCGTATCCTCACATCTTTCGGCAACAAAAAAAATGTTTTCCAGACTTTACAGCCCCGGAGAAGAAAAGCCGTGTCTTTTTGGAATGTTCCTGGACGGGTAATAGTACCTGCACTCCCGGTCCAATCCGCGCTCATTGCGGCCTGGGCTTCCTCAAGCTCGCCAGATCCAGTATCCCAACGCCAGAGTATTCGAACACTTCCTTGGTACTCTGGTTGAGTTTTGTCGTTTTAAAATTGGTTTGTGAAGGATTAGACTACAGGACTACAGGTACAGTGAAGAAAACAAGTATTTGAACAGCCTTGCTATATTGCGAGTTCTCCCACTTAGAAATCATGAAGGGGTCTGAAGTTTTTGTCGTAAGCGACCAGACCTAAACCCAATAGAAAATCGTTGGAATGAGCTGAAAACTCCGTGTTTCTCAGCGACGACTGGTCTGGTGCCAGATCGTCGCAACTCATGCCCCGTTCCAGCACTCCCGTATCTCTGATCGTATTCCCAACCTTCGCCTGTTCTCCGACTGACCCCTTAAGCCTGACTCCTTTGACACTTCTGCCTTCCTTGATCGATCTCCCGTGTACAGACTCCTGCCTCCCCGACGTCCTGACTACCGCACCTGACTGCCTGCCCGATCCCCGACCTTGGACCAACAAACGTTTTTCCCGAATTACCTCTGCATCTCCCGACTCCTGTATTTGGGTCCTCCCACCGTATCGACAGAACGATCTGGTGCCTGACCAGTCGTACCCATGGTCCTATATACACCGGGCCCCATCTGCCAGCATGAGGCACAGGTGTGCGCCTCCCAATCAGCGCGGCCACGCAGGAACCCGCACAGCCAGGGCTGGACCGGCAGGATCATGACACCGTGATTTCTAAGTGGGAGAACCTGCAATATAGCAAGGTGTTCAAATACTTATTTTCTTCACAGTATATGTACTTCTTACTCGTACAATTTCCCTTCTTCGAGGAGTTAGGAAATCAAATTAATAGTATTTTGTCTATTAATGGAAAGCGTTGGTCTCACAGTTCTGAGGTCCGGGGTTCGATCCCTTTGTGGAGTTTGCAGGTCCTCAACGTGTCTGCGTGGGTTTTCTCCGCGCACCCCGTTTTCCTCCCACATCCCAAAAACTGTCATGGTCCTGCCGGTCCAGCCCTGGCTGTGCGGGTTCCCGCACAGCTGCGCTGATTGGGAGGCGCACACCTGCGCCTCATGCTGGCAGATTGACCCCGGTGTATATAGGACCATGGGGACGACTGGTCCGGGGCCAGATCGTTGCAACTCATGCACTCCTGTATCTCTGATCTGATCCTGTGTGTACCGACCTCCACCTGTTCCGCGACCGACCCCGTAAGCCTGACTCCTTTAACACTTCTGCCTTCCTTGATTGATTTCCCGTGTACCGACTCCTGCCTGCCCGCAGACCTGCCCTCCACGCCTGACGTCCTGACTACTGCTGCCGCACCTGACTGCCTCCCCGATCCCCGACCTTGGGCCAATAAACGTTTTTCCCCAATTACCTCTGCGTCTCCTGACGCCTGCATTTTGGTCCTACCTCCGTAGTAATAATGTAGTAATAGGGCGGCACGGTGGAGTGACTGGTTAGCGTGTCTTGCTCACAGTTCTGAGGGACGGGATTTCCTGCATGTGTGGAGTTTGCGTGTTCTCCCTGTGCCTGCGTGGGTTTTCTCCGGGCACCCCGGTTTCCTCCCACATCCCCAAAAACACATTAATTGGACACTCGAAATTGACGCTAGGTGTGATTGTCCCGGGTGGGGTCGTAATTATATTTTTTTTATAGAAGACGTAAATGCGGGATAAGTCCTGCTGATGGTTGTGCAGGTTCTACTTCTGCCCACTAGATGGAGATGTTGCAACACAAGTCGCCTGACTAGGAGTCGCCAGCTGGACGTGGTTTTAAAGGTTTTCTGTGTGAAAGAGGCAAAACCATCTTGCAATTATCACTGCGGGTGGGGGGCTCGTGTGGTCTGACAAGTAAATTATGACTCTGGATAAAAGCAAGGCATCTTGCAAAAAATGCATTTTTTTTAATGCATGTTTTTCTAATCATCACTCGCGAGCAATCATTCCGCGGATGATTAGGGAGTGCCGCAAAAACATGTTTTCCAGAGAAAAACATCATTATGTATTTTTTTTATGTATATGTAGAAAACCAGGGACTGGATCGGGGGGGGGGGGTGACAATTCCAATCATAAACGCGCGTGGATGATTTATTGATCTGAGTGATTGATGCTGGATCGTTCTTTTTTTTTTTGGTTTGTTTTTTTACATGAATATTTTGTTCTCAGCAAGGCACGGTTTTGGGATTCTGGTTCCTGCCGGTGTGAGTCCGGGAGTAAAGCGACAGAACGGGGGGGTGGTGGGGTGGTTGATTGAGTCTCATTTGGGGGGGGCTTTTAAGGCTTGTTTTAAGGGGCTTTTGGGGGTAAAGTGGAGTCGCGCCTACAAATGAACAGGGTGCGAAAAACAGAAGCTAAAGCTGCAGGTGATTTATTTTTTATTTATTTTTTTTTATTAAAATCTATCTTCTCTCATTTGAATAATGGTCTTTCCAACCGGGTTCGGTCCCTTCCAGCACTCGACCCAGGAAGGAAATAAATGCCTTTTTTTTTTTTTTTTTGCTTTAACACCTCCATTAATATTTGAGTGGTTTGAAGGTTTTATTTGATTTTTTTTTATTACCCAATTAGCAGACAGACTGGGGTTTTTTTTTTGTTGTTGTTAATTTGGAATTTAAGTGGAGCTGGAGGGGAAAAAAATAGTTTTGTGTTTTGAAATGAAAGAAAAACCACCCCCCGTCCCCCTATTAACAACAGATACAGTGAAGAAAATAAGTATTTGAACACCCTGCTGTATTGCAACTTCTCCCGCTTAGAACTCACAGAGGGGTCTGAAATTTTCATCGTAGGCGTAGGCGTCCATTGTGAGAGAGATCATCTAAAAATGAAAAATCCAGAAATTAGCAGCAAATAAGTATTTGAACACCTGTCTGTCAGAATTCTGACCCCCAAAGACCTGACAGAAGGATCTGGCCTGAACATGGACCCAGGACAGACTTATCGTTGAGCAGGAAACCGCTCTACAGGTGACTAATAACCGGTTACAGGAGATGTGTGCTCTGCTGGACTCGTGGTGCCGACGCCAGTCCGCTGACAGCCTGATCCCTGACACTGGACTGAATAAATAAGTTTTCCCGAACTGCCTCTACATCTCCAGAGTCGTGCATTTGGATCCGACCCCGTGTTCTGGTCGTGACAGAAGGGTCTGGCCTTAACATGGACCCAGGCCACTCAGCTACGATCCGCCTGTCCTTGCAGATCCAGGGCAGACTTATCGTCTGCATCTGGTGCAGGACCACTAAGATGATGAACAGCTTTCAAGAAGCTGTCGGAATGTTCTACACAGTAGCCCCGATATTAACAAGCCCGAATACCAAAATTAGTCATCTCTGCGTGATATACACGATTTGTTTTTTTTGACTCTGGAGGTGGGGCGGTACATTAAGAAGAGAAAGGTTTTTTTGCAGCTTTTCTGGAAGAGGTGAGACAGGCCCTCGGTGGACAGGAGCAGCTTCAAAGAAGACTGGTTCCTAACACCCAAGGTGATCAGAGAGACAGGTGACAGAGTACTTGCTGTATCTTCTGGTTGAAAAGGAGAGGAGGAGACTTAGTGTTTGGACCTCACAGTCCAGGAAATCCGTCAATCCATCCATTTTCTTCACCACTTATCCTCACGTGGGTCACGGGAGTCCTGGAGCCTATCCCAGCTGTCAACGGGCAGGAGACCTAGTCTCACGACCCATCGGAACGGAGGTAGGACCCAAATGCAGGAGTCGGGAGACACGAGGTAGTTCGGGAAAAACGTTTATTGTTCCACGGTCGGGGATCGGGCAGGCAGTCAGGTGCAGCAGCGGTAGTTGGGACGTTGGGCGTAGAGAGCAGGCGGGAGTTGGTACACGAGAGAACGATCAAAGCAGGGAGGAGTATCAAGGGAGTCAGGCTTACGGGGTCGGTCGGAGAACAGGCAGAGGTCGGCAGACACGGGTTGACGATCGGGGATACGGGAGTGCCGGAACGGGGCATGAACCTCAACAATCTGGCCCCGGACCAGTCGTCCCCATGGCCCTATATACACCGGAGCCAATCAGCCAGCATGAGGCACAGGTGTGTGCCTCCCAATCAGCGCGACCGCGCGGGCCCCCCGCAGCAAGGGCGGGACCGGCAGGGTCATGACACCTCGGGCCAAATTAAAGTGTCCAATTAATGTTGAAAGGTTTTTTTTTTTTGGGGGGGGGGTAGTGGGAGGAATCCGGAGTGCCCAGAGGAAACCAACACAGGCACGGGGAGGACATGCAAACTCCACACAGGCAGGTCCAGGATCGAACCCGGGACCTCAGAACTAAAGAATACTTTGAGAAGTTGATGAAAGAAGAAAATGAGAGAGAAGAAAGAGTAGAAGAGGCAAGTTTGATGGACCAGGAAGTTAGAAAGACATTAAGGATAAAAAAATGGAAAGACTGTTGGTCCTGATGGCATACCGGTGGAGCTCTGGAGGCAATTTGAAGAGGGGGCTGCGGAGTTTTTGACCAACTTATTCAACAGAATAGTAGCGGGTGAGAAGATGCCCGAAGAAAGGATGGAAAAGTGTTCTTGTGGCCATTTTTAAGAACAAGGGAGATGTACCGAGCAATGGGAACTATACAGGAATAAAGTTGATGAGCCACAAGTTATGGGAAAGAGTCGTGGAGGGGAGACTCGGGTCAGAAGTCAGTATCTGCGAGGAACAGTAGGGTTTCATGTTCAGGGAGAGTACCACAGATGCATTATTAGCCTTGAGGTGATGAGGGTCAGATGGATGTACATTGTGTCTTTGTGGGTCTAGAGAAAGCCCATGACAGAGTACCAAGAGAGGAACTGATGTACTGCATGTGGAAGTCTGAAGTGCCAGAGAACTATGTGTGAATAGTTCAGGACACGTATGAGGGCAGCAGAACAGCGGTGAGGTGTATCAGAAGAATTTAATGTGGAGGTGGGACTGCATCAGGGATCCGTGCTGAGCCCCTTCCTGTTTGCAGCAGTGATGGGCAGGACGAAGGACGAGGTTAGACGGGACTTTCCGAAGAACAAGGTGTTTTCAGATGACCTTGTGGTCTGCAGCGAAAGCAGAGAGCATGAGAGACTAAAGATCAGCTCAAGGAAGAGGGGGCTAGAGGGAGAACAGATAGCATGTTAGGGGGACCAGACTTCGATGGTTTGGGCACGCCCAGAGGCGAGAGAGTGAGTGTATTTGATGAGGATGGAACTGCTGGGCAAAAGAGTATGAGGAAGATCAAAGAGAGATCGTAAACAAATCCCAGGGCCATCTGGCTCCTCTCAATGTTGGAGGAGCAGCGGCTCTACTCCGAGAACCTGCCGGAAGACCAAGGTTCATGGACAGAAGTTCCAATACCTCCACCTGTCATGGTCCTCCCGGTCCAGCTCTGATTAGGAGGCGCATACCTGCGCCTCATCCGCGTTGATTAACCCCTGTACATATAGGACCCCGGGGAACGACTGGTCTTTCGCCAGATCTTCGCAACTCATGCGCCGTTCCAGCACTCCCGTATCTCTGATCGTGAACCCGTGTGTACCGACCTCCGCCTGTTCTCCGACCGCCCCCGTAAGCCTGACTCCTTTGACACTCCTGCCTCCTTTGGTCGATCTCCCGTGTACCGACTCCTGCCTGCCCGCGGACCTGCTCTCTACGCCCGACGTCCTAACAATAAACGTTTTTCCCGAATTGCCTCTGCGTCTCCAGAGTCCTGCATTTGGGTCCTCCCTCCGTATCGATGGGTCGAAAGTCTTTTCACGCGGCTAGAGATAAACAGGGCCATTGGTGAGGACTGCTAATATTATTATTTTCAAAATGCTTGCCCAGATTATGGGAATTTTTGGGGGAGGATCACGTGGCCAGCCGGAGTCCTTATGTAAGAGCGACTCCCCTCAGCTTCACGTCTGAGTGTTAAATTCGCCGTGGCTGTTCCTGAAAAGGCAGCTGCAGATGACGCATCCCCCTCCGGACGTCATCCTTTTCCGTCTGAGTGCGTCTAGTGAGCCGGAGCCAGGTCCTGGAATCTAGCTAATGAGACCCCCCGCCCCCACCTCCCGAGGACTCCGAGCACCCGATTGGTGGAACACCCGGCGGGGACCGGGATGATTCGCTGACGGAGCAGCCGTCTGCGTGATGCGACTTCCAGCTCGCGGATTTCACCGGCGAGAAGAGCCGCGATTCTTTTTACTGCTGAAAAACTGAAAAGGACAAAACATGAAGTCCAATCCATATTTTTTTTTTAAAAAGAATAAATCCATCCCTCCCTTCTCCCCAATGTTTCTTTTTAAAACGGCATGTTTAAAAATAAAAAAATCCCCAATAATTGCAAAAATACGTCCAAACAAAATCGTGATAAAATTAAGTTTGACAAGATATGAAATTGTTTTAAAATTAAAAAAATTGTCATGATTTATTAAGTTAAAATTGCATTTTTATAATGAAATAGCTAATCCCAAGAATATTCAACTCTGTAATATTCTTTATTTCAAAAGTATTTTATTATTTATAATTTATTTTATTACATTTCATTTTTCTCTCAAGTGAAAAATAAAACTGCTAAAACCTAGATTATTCATACCTATAATATTCTTTATTTTACAAGTATTTTACTATGATTGATTCTGTAATTTTTTCATTTAAAATTGCATGTTTAAAAATTAAAATCCCCAATATCTTGCAAAAACACGTCCAAACAAAATCATGATAAAATTAAGTTAGAGAAGATATGAAATGTTTTTCAAATTAAAAAAAATGAAAAATTTGTCATGATTTTCAAAGTTAAAATTGCATTTTTATAATGAAATAGCTAATCCCAAGAATATTCAACTCTGTAATATTCTTTATTTTAAAACTACTCTATTATTTATTTTATTTATTACATTTTATTTTCCTCTCAAGTGAAAAATAAAACTATGAGTGCCGAGAATATTCAATCCTAAAATATTCTTTATTTTATAAGTATTGTATGATTTCATTATTATTTTTTTCCCAACTGAAAAATAACAATCCCCCAAAAATTCATTGACAAAAAAATCACTTTGAATTTTTAACTACATTTACAAAATTGAAATGAAAATTTGTTCCGCAATTTTTCCATTTAAAATTGCATGGTTGAAAATAAAAAGCCCCAATATCTTGCAAAAACACGTCCAAACAAAATCATGATAAAATTAAGTTTGACAAGTTATGAAATGTTTTTAAAATTAAACACATTACTTATGTTTACAAATTAAACACACGAACCTGTCTAAGTGGGCGTCTGCCTAATACGTCACTTCCTACTTCTTCTCCAAAACAAAATCCCTCGAGAGGATTTTCATGGCGGGAGTTACAAAAAGCCATATACGTCAAAATCATATTTGTGTGTTGAAAAAAAAAAAAAACACGGATGGGTCCATACCGGCTGCCTTTTTCTCAAAATGATAAAACATTAAAAATCATGCTTTGCGTGTCAGTGGTACTTTAAGGATAAACTGGAAATATACTGGACTGAAAAATGAATTGCATCATTTTTAAAAAAATGTTTAAGCCGCTATAATATGCACGAACACGTCATTCAAAAATTATTTCGCCTACCACTAGAGGGAGCCCACGTACCACTTTAAAAATCATTCACTTTTATATTCATATTTTTCACATTTTATAATGTATTTGAGTCATCAAAATCTCAAAAGCACTATTCTCACTCTTAATGCCGTCATTTCTTTAACATTAGGCGTCCCGACATTTTTCTGAAGATCTCTGCCACCTATCCTCACGAGGGTCGCGGGAATGCTAAAGCCTAACATCATGTCCTCGACTTGGAGTCCTGCGTTTGGGTCCAGACCCCGTGCCTCGCGCCCCCTGACGCTGCTTTTATTGTCACTTTTGACTGAGCACAAACAAATTAAAAAGTTTAAATTTGTCTATGAAAAAAAATTAATAAACAATAATCATAATAAATTGGAAAATAGATGAATCAGAGAGTGGTGGGTGAGCGCTCTTGATCCGTTTTCGCGCTCACAGCCTCCTTCTGAAATATCGGCCTTCACTTGCGCGGTTGAACGAGCAATGAATTAGATTTCCTCAAAAGACCCCCCCAAACCGGACCCCCCACCATCTTTCATTTTTCTGAATCCCGGTTTTTGTTCAGCAAGCTCCTGCCTTTGCCGTCCCACGACACCGCGTATGGCCCTGATCTTGAATAAATAAAAAAAAAAAAACACGGCTAACATCATGTCCTCGACTTGGAGTCCTGCATTTGGGTCCAGACCCCGTGCCTCGCGCCCCCCTGACGCTGGTTTTACGGTCGCTTTCGCCTGAGCGCAAACACATTAAAAAATGTAACTGTCAATGCAAAAATAAATAAATAATAATCATAATAAATTGGAAAATAGATGAATCAGAGTGGTGGGTGAGCGCTCTTGATCCGTTTTCGCGCTCACAGCCTCTTTCTGAAATATCGGCCTTCACCTTGCGCGGTTGAACGAGCAATGAATTACATTTCCTCAAAACACCCCCCCCCCCTGCCTCCCCCATCCCTCACTTTGATCTCTTACTTTGCTGCAGAATAAATGATGACAAAAAAAAAAATACATCCATAGAAGTGATTTATTCAGCGCGTTACCCGAAGGAACAACGGGCGCCGACACGCCGACGTGAATAAAACATCATTCGCTTCCGACGCGGCAAAGTCGCGACCTCCCATCCGGAACGTCCTTCGCGGATTTCGAGCGCGACCGTTTTGAACTTGAAAGTTGTGAAGGAATCCCTTTTTGTTGTGATTATTCAAATGGCCGTGAAAAGCTCGGGGGATGGACGGGAACGCTGAAAACGAACCCCCCACCCCCACCCCGCCCCCAAGTCCCCGCCGACCTGGAGGCGGCGCGAAGAGACCGCGACCGTTGAAGGCGAGTAAACAAGACAAGTGACGGAGGTCGCGGCAGCTTGGGCGCGTTTGAGATTCTCCGTCTCCGTGGGCTCCTTGGCACCGCGGCGGGATGGGGGATGGGGGAGGGGGTTCAGCTGGAGGTCAGGCTGCGCATTTGACGTCCTCGAGCGAGCGTCCTCTGATCAGCTCATGGTGGCAGATGCCCCCAGGGGGTTGAAGAAGAGCAAGCGTGGGCGGAGGCTCCGACCAACTGGGGAAAACAGGGTCACCGAGTCAGGGTGCATCATCATGTTTTGCTGAAATATTCAAAGCTCCCGAGTCCCGTCCCCCCCATCCCCCGACCCGGTTTCCCGGCAGCACGAGTTCAGTCCGATTACAAAACGGCAGCCTTGGCGGAGTCCGACCCTCATTGGAAACCAGGCCGATTGAACGACAAGCAATGCAGACCAATATCTGACGCGAGTCATAAAGGGACTGGAAAACGGGTTCGGTATTTCGTACTCCCAAAGGACACCCCTAACAGGACTCCCTGAGGGACACGGTTTTAACACCTTCGTAAAGTCCACAAAAACACATGTTGAATCGTCGGGTCAACCTCCATCCCTCTGTCAAGGGCGGAGAGCTGGTCCACAATTCCACGACCAGGACGAAAACCAAACTGCTTCTCCTGAATCTGAAGATTCAGCTTCAGTACCCTCCTCTCCGGAAACTCCTCAATACACTTGTCCAAGGAGTCTGAGGATTGCCATCCCCTTACAGTTGGAACATATCCACCGGTCCGCCTTCTTAGGTCTGTTGGAGGCGGGGAGGGGAGTTGAAACTCCTACTGACAGGAAATTCTGCCAGACTGACCGGGGTCTTCCCCCACCATCGAAGCCGACTCGCCGCCAACATGTGGTGATCAGTTGAGAGCACTGCCAGTCTCTTCACCCCAGTATCTAAGATGTGGGGTGCAAGTCCAGTTACACAACCGCGAAGGCAGTCTTCAAACTGCGACCTAGGGTGTCCTAGAACCAAGTGCACATATGGACTTCGTTATGCTCGAACGTAGCATTCATTATGAATAATCCGTGACGACCCCTGAAGTCCAGTCGCGGAACACCACCGGGGTTCAGCTCGGGGGAGTGTTCTCTCCAACCACACCCTTCCAGGTCTCACTGTACTTGCCCACTTGAGCATTGAAGCCCCCCCAGCAGAACGATGGAATAGCCCCAGGAGCAGGACCCCCTCCAAGGACTCCAAAAAGGGTCTGGATGGCTGTTCGATGCCGACAAGACCTATCCTTCCAGGTCTCAGTGTACTTGCCCACTTGAGCATTGAAGCCCCCCACCAGAACGATAGAGTGGCCCCAGGAGCCCCCTCCAGCGGCCCCTCCAAGGACTCCAAAAAGGGTCTGGATTGCTGTTCGATGCAGACAAGACCTATCCTTGAAGGTCTCACCGTACTTGCCCACTTGAGCATTGAAGCCCCCCCCAGCAGAACGATAAAGTAGCCCCAGGAGCAGGAGCCCCCTCCAAGGACTCAAAAAGGGTCTGGATTGCTGTTCCATGCAGATAAGACCCATCCTCCCACCCAAAGGCTACCCTCTCGTCCACCGGGGTCAACCCCCAGCCGGGGCAACAAGTATACCCATAACTGCTCGGTGCCTCTTACTGTGGGTGACTCCAGAGTGGAACAGAGTCCGACCCCTCTCAAGAGAACTATTTCCAGAGCCCAGGCAGTCTGCGGAGGTGAGCCAGACACCGGCGGGGGATTCCTTCCCTGCCAGAGAGGTGATGTTCCACGTCCCTAAAACCAGCTTCTATACCCCGGGATCAGATCGCCAAGGTCCCAGGCTTTGGCCGACTCCGAGCTCACATTGCACTCAACACCTATGACCCCTCTCACAACCCCATGGGGAGGGGGACCCACGATACGCTTTTCCCGCCCCACCTCAAGGCCCGGCGCCGATGGGCCACGCCCAGGTGAGGGAACTCGACATCCAAATGGGGTCACCCAGGACCTTGTTCGGCATGGGTGACCCTGCCAGGGGGTGGGGGTTGGTGGGGGTGTGATGCCCCAGACAACTCGGCTCCTTGGACATAGGTGTCAAAGTCAAGGCCCAGGGGCCAAATCTGGCCCCGCCACGGGATTTTACGCGGCCCATGAAGGCAAATTGTGCGTCAACGTCATTGAGTCTTGTGAAAATCAAATGTGTATACATTTTTTTGGGAAACCCTGTATATTTGTGAAAGATATATCGAGTATTACATATATATTTCATATATTTTTCTTTACATACTAAAATAGAAAAACAACTTGACCCATTTTTACATGACAATATTGCATTTTTTATTCTAAATCCTAAAAAATATGTAAAAGATTGACAGATGGTTATTTAATTTGAAAATGTATTTTTAAAAAAAATAAAATTAAATTTGACAAGATATGAAATTATATAATTTTTTAATTAAAAAAATTCATAATTTTTCAAGTTAAAATTCCATTTTCATAATAAAATAGCTAATATCTAGAATACTGCATTCAACCCTGCAATATTCTTTATTTTACAAATATTTTATTTATTTATTATTATCCATCCATCCATTTTCTCTGCTGCTTATCCTCACAAGGTTCGCGGGAGTGCCGGAGCCTCTGCCAGTCAAGGCCCAGGGGCCAAATCTGGCCCCGCCACGTGATTTTACGCGGCCCATGAAGGAAAATCGTGCGTCAAAATCATTGAGTCTTGTGAAAATCAAGTGTGTATAAATTTTTTTGGACACACTGTATATTTGTGAAGGATATATAGAGTATTACATATACGTTTCATATATTTTTATCTACATACTAAAATAGAAAAACAACTTGACCCATTTTTACATGACACAATATTGCATTTTTTATTCTAAATCCTAAAAAAATATGCAAAAGATTGACAAATGGTTATTTAATTTGAAAATGTATTTTTTTAAATTAAAATTAAGTTTGAGAAGATATGAAATTATATCATTTTTTAATTTAAAAAAATATTTTTTTTCATATTTTTTCAAGTTAAAATTGCATTTTTATAATAAAATAACTAATATCTAGAATACTGTATTCAACCCTGTAATATTCTTTATTTTACAACTATTTTATTCATTTATTATTATCCATCCATCCATTTAAAAAGTATTTCTTAAATCATTTTATTATATAAAGTATTTAAACTATACATGTGTTTCTATTACGCAGTTAATTATCAGGAAAAGCTATAAAAAAAAAAAAGCTTTAAAAAGCGCAATTTTTTTTGAAGGCGTGGAACGCATTATTTCTTTTTCCATTCATTGTAATGGGAAACATCGATTCGGTGTTTGAACAAATGGCTTCTCGAACCACCTTCTGGAGGACTCGGTTTATTTGGGAATCCCTTATACCACCGCGGCACGAATATTTTGGGTGATAAGAATTATGGAAGCAGCTGCGCCAAATCAGCTCTCTCCTGCAAAGCGCGGCATCATAAAATATGTACGCGGTGTCATATGCCCCCCCCCCCCCGCTGCCTTTGTGACAATATCGCTGTACAACGCTCACCAATCCATATCCATTACTCCCGGTCCAGGGGTCAAGAGTTCATCCGGGAGCCCTCCACGTCGGTCTCCGTTGTCACGGCAACTGCGTACTGGCCACCGTGAAGTCGACTTGGACTGCGGCGGATTAACGGCAAAGCTTGTGGAGCTGAAAAACATCCATAAAAACATGAACCTGTGACAAAAATTAACTAAAAAAAAAAAATAAAATAAAACAAGAAGTGAAAATATTTCAGGATAATATCGTATTTTTTCATCATTTCAAATATAAATAAAAAAATTGCATAAAAATAAATAGCTCACATTTATATTTTATGTATTATGCACAAAAATGTATACACGCTCTAAACAATTCACAATTATTTAAAGTGTGTATACATTTTTTGGGACATCCTGTATATTTGTGAAAGATATATAGAGTATTACATATATCTTTCATATATTTTTCTTTGCACACTAAAATAGAAAAACAACTTGACGCATTTTTACATGACACAATATCGCATTTTTGATTCTAAATCCTGAAAAATATGTGAAACATTGACAAAATGGTTATTTCATTTGAAAAAGTATTTTTTAATTAAAATTAAGTTTGACAAGATATGAAATTATATCATTTTTTGAATTTAAAAAAAACAATTTTTTTCATAATTTTTAAAGTTAAATTGCATTTTTATAATAACATAGCTAATATCTAGAATACTGTATTCAACCCTGAAATATTTTTTATTTTACAACTATTTTATTTATTTATTATTATCCATCCATCCATTTTCTTTGGTGCTTATCCTCACAAGGGTTGCAGGAGTGCTGGAGCCTATGCCGGCCGTCAACGGGCAGGAGGCAGAGAATACTCTGAACTGGTTGTTTTTATTATTATTATTATTTTATTTATTATATTTTATTATCATCCCAACTGAAAAGTAAAAATCCGCCAAAAGTTTTAATTCTGTAACTACATTTACAAAAATGAAATGAAAATTTGGTCTGCAACGTTTGTTTTTAAAATTGTATATTTAAAAATAAAAATCCCCATTATCTTGCAAAAAGTACGCCAAAAGAAAATCATCATCAAATTAAAAGTTTGAGAGGATATGAAATAATGCATTTTTTAAAATTTAAATCGAAAAATTTATGATTTTTCAAGTTAAATTGCATTTTTCTAATAAAATAGTTAATAACTAGAATATTCAACCATGTAATATTCTTCATTTTACAGGTGTTTCATTAATTTATTTTATTACATTTTATTTTCTTCTGAAAAATTTAAATCCCCCAAATGTTCATTGACAAAAAAAATCACTTAATTTTTAACTACATTTACAAAAATAAAATTAAAATTGCACGTTTAAAAATAAAAAATTCACAATATTTGCAAAAATACATCCAAACAAAATTATGATCAAATTAAGCTTGACAAGATATGAAATGTTTTTAAAATGAAAAAAATTAAATAAAAAAAATTAGTCATGATTTTCAAAGTTAAAATTGCATTTTTATAATGAAATAGCTAATCTCAAGAATATTTTTTATTTTAAAACTATTTCATTGTAATTTATTTTATTTATTACGTTTTATTTTCTTCTCAAGTGAAAAATAAAACTGCTAATGCCAAGAATATTCAATCCTATAATATTCTTTATTTTACAAGTATTTTATTATTTATAGGTTATTTTATTACATTTTATTTTTTCCCAACTAAAAAATAAAAATCTCCCAAAAGTTCATTGACACAAAAAAAATCACTTCTTATTTTTAACGAGATTTACAAAAATGAAATGAAAATTTGTTTTGTAATATTTCCATTGAAAATTGCGTGTTTAAAAACAAAAATCCCCAATATTTTGCAAAAACACATCTAAACAAAAATCATGATAAGATTAAGTTTGACAAGAAATGTTTTTAGAATTAAAAAAATAAATAAAAAAATTGGTCATGATTTTTAAACTTGCATTTTTGAATGAAATAGCTAATATGGAGAATATTCAACCCTGTAAAAAGTATTTTATAATTTATTTTATTTATTACATTTCATTTTCTTCACAACTGAAAAATAAAAATTCCCCAAAGTTCATTGACACACTAAAAAAATCATGATTTTTAACTACATTTACAAAAATTAATTTGTTCCGCAATTTTTTTTAATTGCATGTTTAAAAATTAATATCCCCAATATCTTGCAAAAATACATCCTAAAAAAAATCACGATAAATCCAATAATTGAAAGTCAAAATGTGATAATGTTTTAGGGTTTTCTATTGAAGCGGTTCAAAATGAGAAATGAAAATTCCTCACGCAATTTTGTTTTTTTCAAACTAAAATTGTGAAAGGACTGCACTTATATATAATAGCGCAAAACGTAGATATGATCCTTTTCAATACAGTTAATTGCTTAGAACACGTACATACTATATATGCAGTATATCATACTCTGCTAGGCTTTTACAAGTGAAAAAAAAAAAAAATCATAAATCAGAGCAGAAAGTGACCTGACAGCTGGTTTTGTACCGTGTATGGTAGCGCTAACCCTTTAGCAGGACCTAGTATGTGTGGATGTTCCATCAATTTTAAATGTGATTTTATTTTATTTTTTTCAAAATTCAACTACCTTGGCACAAGATCCGATGGACAAACTAATTTGGGAAGGATTATAATTATTATTTTTTTTTTTTTGCTGCACTTAAAGTGTACATTTTGATCACAATTTCCAAGAGCGAAGAGCCGAAAGACGAGGATTCCTTTTCCCCCGAAAAAAAAAAAAATCGAAGGAGTCCGGGACCCGGGGGGCCCGCGGGGCGGGCCGGGTCCCCGCGCGCGGTGCATTCACGGTTCAGCGGCATCGCGACCTAAATGGGATGTGACGGGAGAACCTTTACTGATGCGAGCGGCGGTGTAGTATCAGAGAGGGCTGACCTAGCTGTGAACCGCCCGCCGAACACGGAGCAAATTAACATCGGCGGAAATAGCTCCGCCCCACAGCTCCAGCAGTGCGAGGGGTGGGGGGGGGAGGGGGGGTAGGCCGGCGCCCTTTAACATTCTACCCTTCGAACGCCAGCAGTGCTGCGGTATCCCACGCGCTGACCTCCATTTAACCCAGACGGAGAACGGCGATAGAACGCTGCCGCTGCCTTTAAATCAGGATGGATGGACAAATGAGATGGATGGATGGATGGATGGATGGACGGACAAATGAGAAGGATGGATGGATGGGACGGAAGGACGGACGGATGGATGAATGGACGGACAAATGAGAAGGACAGATGGATGGATGGATGGCTGGACGGACGGGACGGACAGATGGATGGATGGATGAATGGACGAACAAATGAGAAGGATGGATGGATGGATGAGACTAAAGGACGGACGGATGGATGAATGGACGGACAAATGAGAAGGATGGATGATGGATGGATGAATGCACGGACAGACGGATGGACGATGAGACGGACAGATGGATGGATGGACGGACAAATGAGAAGGATGGATGGATGGATGGGACGGAAGGACGGACGGATGGATGAATGGACGGACAAATGAGAAGGACAGATGGATGGATGGATGGGACTAAAGGATGGACGGATGGATGAATGGACGGACAAATGAGAAGGATGGATGGATGGATGGGACGGAAGGACGGACGGATGGATGAATGGACGGACAAATGAGAAGGATGGATGGATGGATGGGACGGATGGATGAATGGACGGACAAATGAGAAGGATGATGGATGGATGAATGCACGGACAGACGGATGGACGATGAGACGGACGGACAGATGGATGGATGGATGGACAAATGAGAAGGATGGATGGATGAGATGGACAGATGGATGGATGAGATGGAAGGACAGACGGACAAATAAGATGGATGGATGGATGGAATGGATGAAATGGATGGATGGATGGAAGGACGGACGGATAAATAAGATGGATGGATGGATGGATGAGAAGGATGGATGAGACGGACGTGTGGACAGATGGATGGACGGATGAAATGGAGGGAGGGATGGATGGATGAAATGGAGGGAGGGAGGGATGGATGGATGAGACAGACGGACAGATGCATGGATGGATGGATGAAAGAGACGGAAGGACGGACGAATTGATATATCGATGGAAGGATGGATGGATGAGACGGACAGATGGGTGGATGGATGGATGAGATGGAAGGACGGACGGACAAATAAGATGGATGGATGGACGGATGGATGGATGGAATGGATGGATAAATAAGATGGATGGATGGACGGATGGATGAGAAGGATGGATGGATGAGACGGACGTGTGGACAGATGGATGGACGGATGAAATGGAGGGAGGGATGGATGGATGAAATGGAGGGAGGGAAGGATGGATGGATGAGACAGACGGACAGATGCATGGATGGATGGATGGAAGAGACGGAAGGACGGACGAATTGATATATCGATGGACGGATGGACAAATGAGAAGGATGGATGGATGGCTGTATGGACAGACAGATGGATGAGACGGACGGACGGACAGACGGATGGATGGACGGATGAATGAGACGGACGGACAGACGAATGGATATATGGATGGACAGATGGACAAATGAGAAGGAAGTATGGATGGATGGATGGACGGATGCATGGATGGATGAGATGGACGGACGGACGGACAGACGGATGGATGGACGGAATGGATGAAATGGATGGATGGATGGAAGGACGGACGGATAAATGAGATGGATGGATGGATGAGATGGACGGGCGGACAGACGGATGGATGGATGAGACGGAAGGATCGATGGATGGATGGACATGAAATGGAGGGAGGGATGGATAGATGAAATGGAGGGAGGGAGGGATGGATGGATGAGACAGATGGACAGATGCATGGATGGATGGATGAGACGGAAGGACGGACGAATTGATATATCGATGGACGGATGGACAAATGAGAAGGATGGATGGATGGCTGTATGGACGGACAGATGGATGAGACGGACGGACGGACGGACGGATGGATGGACGGATGAATGAGACGGACGGACAGACGAATGGATATATGGATGGACAGATGGACAAATGAGAAGGAAGTATGGATGGATGGATGGATGGATGGATGCATGGATGGATGAGATGGACGGACGGATGGACAGACGGATGGATGGACGGATGCATGGATGAGACGGATGAAATGGATGGATGGATGGATGGATGAGACGGAAGGACGGAAAGACAGATGGATGGACAGATGAATGAGACGGACGGACGGACAGACGGATGGATGGATGAGACGGAAGGATCGATGGATGGATGGACATGAAATGGAGGGAGGGAGGGATGGATGGATGAAATGGAGGGAGGGAGGCAGGGAGGGAGGGATGGATGGATGAGACAGACGGACAGATGCATGGATGGATGGATGGAAGAGACGGAAGGACGGACGAATTGATATATCGATGGACAGATGGATGGCTGTATGGACGGACAGATGGATGAGACGGACGGACGGAAAGACAGATGGATGGACAGATGAATGAGACGGACAGACAGACGAATGAATATATGGATGGACAGATGGACAAATGAGAAGGAAGTATGGATGGATGGATGGACGGACAGACGGATGGATGGATGGATGGACGGATGAGACAGATGAAATGGATGGATGGATGGATGAGACAGACGGATGAATGAGATGGATGGATGGATGAGACAGACGGACGGATGTACGGATGAGACGGAAGGACGGATGAATGGATATATGGATGGACAAATGAGATGGATGGATGGTTGAGATGGAAGGATGGACAGACGGATGGATTGACGGACAGACACTGCGATTGGCTGGCGACAACTCCAGGCTCGACCCTGCCACTCATCTGAAGATAGCCGGGATAGGCTCCGGCACTTCCGCGACCACCACCATGTTTGACTCTTGGTGGGATTATCTTTTTCTGAAAACCATCCATCCATCCATCCATTTTCTTAGCCGCTTATCCTCACAAAGGTCGCAGGGGTGCCGGAGCCTATCCCAGCTGTCAACGGGCAGGAGGCGGGGTGCACCCTAAACTGGTTGCCAGCCAATCGCAGGGCACATAGAGACCAAAAACAGTCGCAGTCACAATCACACCTTGGGGCAATTTAGAGTGTCCAATCAATGTTGCATGTTTTTGGGATGTGGGAGGAGACCGGAGTGCCCGGAGGAAACCGTGGCAGGGGACATGGGGAGAACATGCAAACTCAACACAGGCGGGTCCGGGATTGAACCCGAGACCTCAGAACTGTGCCTCCCATTTTTCTGAAACGCTGTCCAAAATGGGACCAGAATGCTGTTTAAACCTCTACTTTCAAACGTCTCCACTAACAAAAAATTCAGGTTACAAAATGACTCCTTGGAAAAATGTAGTCCCCAGTTTTGAAAGGAAATTCAGGATTTCAAAGGAAAAAAATAGGCTCCAAACGGAAAACGTCCTGTACTGTATCTTTGCTTGAAAGTGGCACGGAGGGCTTGGAACGGATTAAGCTATTTACATGTAAAATGCGCTTCGACTTCTGAAAAATTCAGGTGACGAAATGTCTTCTGGGACGGATTGATTTCGTAAGTAGAGGTAACGCTTCACCGATTCCGATCGAACCAGGAAATTTATCGGTCCACTCGTCGATTAAACACTTTGAATCTGTTAGCGAACGCTAAGTTTTTAGCTTCATCTGAAATTTGACCCGAATTCCAAATAACCTCTCCGAGGTTCACGTGGTCCTGGACAAAGTTGCTCATTAATTATGAAAACACATCCCAGACCGTTTGCTAGCTCCGCTACTCGTTCCACAACTCCTGATTTTAGAGTTCACCAAAATCATCAGCAGAGGGCGGCACAGGGTCAGACAGTCACCTGACGTGTCCTTGGCGTTAAGAACGTTTCATTTTTCAGTACAATGTAAATATTGTCAAAATAAAAAACGGAAATACTCGTTCAAAGAGGATTGAGACCAGGAACAAGAGAAGCAAAACTGCGTACAGGGAGTTGTGCTCAGAACCCGAGCTACAGCGTTTTGAATGAGTAGCAGCTGTTCAAGGATGTTTTTGAGGAGTCCAGTCAGAAGACCGGTACAAGAGTCAAATTTGAGATTTGGAGATCACGGCTTCATGAAGACAACAGAACCGCATCGTCTGCAAAAAGCAGGGATGCAGTACTGAGGCCACCCGATCGAACTACCTCCACGCCTTGGCTGGATCTAGAAATTCCGTCCATAAAGGTTTTGAACAGAATCGGGTACAAAGGGAAGCCTTGGCGGAGTCCAATCTCACCGGAAAACGAGCCCGCCTAACTACCAATTATGTGGACCAAACGCTGAGACCGGTTGTGCAGGGACCGAGCAGCCAGTATCGGGGTTCTGAACCCCATACTCCCGAAGGACACCGATCAGACTCTTATGTGGGTGTAGAGCTGGTCCACTGTTCTACAGCTCGGATGAAACCACACTCCTCCTCCTGAATTCTGAGATTTGACTTTCCGACAGGCCTTGAAAAGACTCAAGACAACACACCCTTAAAAAAAAGGGGACCACCACCCAAATCTGGCAATCCAAAGTGCACTGTCCCCAAAGTCCGTATGATGTCCGTACGGTGTCCAGATGAGATGCCCCAGCCACCTTATCTGGCTCCTCTCAATGCAGAGGAGCAGCGTCGCGACACTGAGCCCCTCCCTGATGACCGAGGTTCTCACCCCAAGAGACTTCCCAGACTTCCCTTTCCCCAGCCACTTCTTCCAGCTCTTCCGGATGGATCCCGAGGCGTTCCCGAGCCAGCCGAGAGACATAGTCTCTGCAGCGTGTCCTGGGTCGTCCCCGGGGTCTGTTTCCGGTGGGACGTGCCCGGAACACCTCACGGGGAGGCATCCGGATCAGATGCCCCAGCCACCTCATCTGGCTCCTCTCAATGCGGAGGAGCAGCGCCGCAAAACTGAGCCCCTCCCGAATGAGCGAGCTTCTCACCCTAAGTGACTTCCCAGAATTCCCTTTCCCCAGCCACTTCCAGTTTTTACAGAGGGATCCGGAGGCGTTCCAAGGCTGGCCGTGAGACATAGTCTCTGCAGCGTGTCCTGGGTCGTCCCCAGGGTCTCTTTCCGGTGGGACGTGCCCGGAACACCTCACCAGGGAGGCGTCCGGGAGGCATCCGGATTAGATGCCCCAGCCGCCTCATCCGGCTCCTCTCAATCCAGAGGAGCAGCGCCGCGACACTGAGGCCCTCCCTGATGACCGAGCTTCTCACTCTCTCTAAGGGAGAGCCCGGACACCCTGCGGAGGAAACTCTTGTATCCGGGATCTTGTTCTTTCGGATCACGACCCACAGCTCATGCCCATAGGTGAGGGTAGGAATGTAGGAATGACGGACGGACAGATGAGACGGAAGGACAACCAGATGGATGAGATGGATGGACAGACGAACGAGATGGATGGATGGAGGGACGGATGGATGGGCGGACAGATGAGACGGAAGGACGGACAGACGGACCTACGGACGGATGGATGAATGGGCGGACAGATGAGACGGAAGGACGGACAGACGGACCTACGGACGGATGGATGAATGGGTGGATGGACGGACAGACGGATGAGATGGATGGAAGGAGGGATGGATGGACGGACAGATGAGAGGGAAGGACGGAACGACGGACCGAGACACGGATGGATGGGATGGATGGAGGGAAGGAGGAAGGGAGGAATGGATGGACGGACAGACGGATGGACAGACGAACGGGATGGATGGATGGAGGAAAGGAGGGATGGATGGACAGATAGATGAGACGGAAGGACGGACAGATGGATGGAAGGAGGGAAGGATGGACGGACAGATGAGAGGGAAGGACGGAAACGACGGACCGAGACACGGATGGATGGGATGGATGGAGGGAAGGAGGAAGGGAGGAATGGATGGACGGACAGACGGATGAGATGGATGGATGGATGGACAGATGAGAGGGAAGGACGGAAACGACGGACCGAGACACGGATGGATGGGATGGATGGAGGGAAGGAGGAAGGGAGGAATGGATGGACGGACAGACGGATGAGATGGATGGATGGATGGACAGACGAACGGGATGGATGGATGGAGGAAAGGAGGGATGGATGGACAGATAGATGAGACGGAAGGACGGACAGATGGATGAATGGGTGGATGGACGGACAGATGGATGAGATGGACGGATGGACAAACAGGATGGATGGATGGAGGGAGGGATGGATGGACGGACAGATGAGACAGAAGGCCGGACCGACGGACGGACGAGATGGATGGATGGACAGAGACGGATGGGATGGACGGATAGATGAGACGGAAGGACGGACAGACGGATGAATGGGTGGATGGACGGACAGGATGGATGGATGGAGGGACGAGATGGATGGACGGACGAACGGGATGGATGGATGGATGGAGGGAGGGATGGACAGATGAGACGGAAAGATGGACCGACGGACGGACGGATGGACAGATGAACGGGATGGATAGATGAGACGGAAGAACGGACAGAGGGACAGATGGATGGACGGACGGAATGGATGGACGGACAGATGAGACGGAAGGAGGGACAGACGGACCGACGGAAGGATGGGTGGATAGACCCCGGGCCTTGAGTTTGACACCCGTGCCCCAGACCCTCTAAATTGCCCAAAGGTGCGATTTTCAGCACGACCGTCGTCCGTCTCTATGTGGCCCCTGCGATTGGCTGGCGAACCAGTTCAGGGCGTACCCCCACCCTCCTGCCCGTCGAAAGCTTGGACAGGTTCCTGCGGTCCCGCGACCCTTGTGAGGATAAGCGCCGAAATGGAAAAAAAAAAAAAAAATCAAACAATACACAGAAATATACAACAGTGGGAGGAGTCAAAGAATGATTTTACTCCAACTTGCGACGGCATCAAACTGTACATTTTTTTTTTCATGGGATTCTGGGAAAGCAGCGGGGGTGGGGGGGGGGGGGGAGTGCATCGCTTACAAAAGTTCCGGAGCCGACGTCCAGGTGGAAAATACGCCTGTCAAAAACCACTCCAGGGGACGTGCCGGCGGGTGGCTTTCGGTCCGCCTTTGCCAACTGTTTCCGGAGCTGGGCCCGTGTCTCGAAAGCCGCTTTTCGACCCACCCCCCCACCCCTCCAAATCCGTACCGAAATTGTTCTCCTCCCGAGGTCTCATCGAGATTCCGCCTCCAAACTGCCTGCGGAAGTGGACCACGACAGAACCGGGGCGACCCGCCGCGAGCTTTTCTGGTCTTGCAAAAAACAAAACAAAACGAAAAAAAAAATAAAATAAAAATATGATTTTCATCACCTTAACGAAACAGTCCAATGCAGCCGATAGCGCGGGTGAGGACTACGATCCGTTCGGGATCATCAGGAGACCCCCGGCACAGACCATCAGTCCGACCTCTCCCCCCTTAAACCGTAATTACATTGGAATCCAAAACACACGCAACGCCATTCCCGCAGTCTTGCCCGACCCGACCCCCGGAGTCCAAGTCCCTCAGTACATTTTCTGCCGGCTGGGGAGCACGGCCTCCTTGAGGAAGGAGAACACCAGGAGGATTCCGGAGCGTTTCCCCCGCTTGCCCTTGGTGAAGTAATTGGAGACCACGTCATCTAAAAAAAACAAAAAAAAAAAAACAAAAAAAAAATTAAAAATAAAAACCCAATAAAGATCATTTCAAAAGTAAAAATGCTCTATTATATTATCATATTTTTTGCGTGTTTTTTTTTACGGCCACAAGGGGGCACTCGAGCGGAAAAGGTAAGAGTGAGACCAGGTGGAATATATGTGCTGAGGAAGTGACTTTTACCGGCGCTGTTAGCGCTGCGCTAGTGTGTTACTGGTGTGTCTCAATGATTTTTATCGCTAATTTTTTTTTAATCCGGCCCTGTTAGCATTAGTGCGGCGCTAGCTTTAGCATAGCGCTCATGTTCGGGGAAAAGGTAAGAGTGAGACCGGTGGAATATATGTGCCGGAAGTGACTTACTGGTATGATTTCTTTTTTAACCGGCCCTGCTAGCGCTGCACTAGGGTCAGCACTATGCTCGTGTGTTGCTGCTGTGTTACTCCCGTGTCTCAGTGATTTCTACCGGTATGTTTTTGTTGAAGTGCCCCCGTTAGCACCGCGCTCGTGTTAACACCGCGCTAGTGTTAGCGGAAAAGGTAAGAGCGAGACCAGGTGGAATATATGTGCTGAGGAAGTGACTTTTACCGGTCCGGCCCTGTTAGCGCTGCGCTAGTGTGTTACTGGCATGTCTCAGTGATTTTTACCACCAAGTTTTTTTTTTTTTTTTAAACCGGCCCTGTTAGCATTAGTGCGGTGCTAGCTTTAGCATGGCGCTAGTGTTAGCACTAGTGTTAGGGGAAAAGGTAAGAGTGAGACCAGTGGAATATATGTGCAGGAAGTGACTTACTGGTATGTTTTTTTTTTTTTTGACCGGACCTGTGTCTCAGTGATTTTTACCGGTATGTTTTTGTTTAAGTGGCCCCGTTAGCGCCGCGCTTGTGTTAGCACCAAGCTAGTGTTAAGACCGCGCTAGTGTTAGCGGAAAAGGTAAGAGTGAGACCGGTGGAATATATGTGCCGGAAGTGACTTACTGGTGTTTTTTTTTTTATAAATGCTCCAGTTAGCGCTGCGCTAGCGTTAGCACTATGCTAGTGTGTTGCTGCTGTGTTATTGCCATGTTTCAGTGATTTTTACCGGTATGTTTTGAGTATCGGTTGATCGGGAAGACAAGAGGAATACTTCCATACAGATTTGAACCTGTGGCTGTAAGTCATGTTGAATATTTGGATGGTTCTTCGGGTGGAATGAGACGGAGTCTGACTACTCGGAGGTGACCTAAGTGCGTAAAAAAAGGCCCCCGGGAGCTCCGGGACGGTAGCCGCGGATGGTTCTTTGGACGGGAATGACGCGGAGTCCGACGAGCGAGCTCTGGCGGCGGGCCGCGAGTCGAGCTTCCAGGCGGCGGAGGCCGTTAGCCCCAAAACACCGGAGCTAGGCTACAGGGCTCCGCCGCTGCCAAAGGCGGGCCGACGTCCGAGGAGGCCGGTATCCGAGCTTCGGGGGCGGTGGAGGCCTTTAGCCTAGCTTCGGCGTCCGGGGCTAACGGCCTCCGTCGCCTGGAAGTTCAGCTCTTGGACTACCATCGGCAGCGGCAGAAGCCAATTGTCGATAAAAATCTTCCCAAAACACGATTAAATGAGAGAGGATTTAACGTCACATTGTCAAAATAAGGGACATATTACATGACCTATTGGATCCATTTTTCATGCAAAATACTAGATTTCCCCTTTCAAGACTGGACTTTGCACTCTCGTGAGTACCTGCTCCGGAACAGAGCCACTCACCCCCTTGCTGCACGGTGGATGGAAGCACGTTTTCGCCCGCTGATAGTGACACAAAAAACGCAAATGGGATCACCCAGAGGCAGATGGTGAAATATGCCAGGACCTGAGGGTTAATAAAAAAAAAAAAAAAAAAAAAAAAAAAGAAATGCTCAGAGCAAATCAAACAAAATGAAATAAGTATATAACGCGTCACCATTTCTCTGAGTAAATATCTTTCCAAAAGGTGCTAAGGTGCTAACAATTTAGTTCCGGTTCCCCTCAGAGGGCCGTGATGACTGTGAAACCATAAAAACCTTTAATCGCTTCATCATATTTACAGATGAAATTTATGAACCATGTTTGGAATCAGAAATCAAGGGGAATGTTTTTTTTTTAACTATTGTTGATGTTTGAGAACACAAAAATGATTAAGATATCTCAACGTTAATTAGGATATGATCATTTGAAATTTTGGTCCAGATTTGAATGACATGTGATTTGGCTATGCGGGCCAAATCTGGCCCACAGGCCTCGAGTTTGACACCTGTGTCGACAACATTATCATTTATGATATGACAATTTGAAATTTTGGTCCAGATTTGAGCAAGAAACGTGGAGGTTGACACATACGATTTGTGTTTGCGGGCCACATGAAATCATTTGGCGGGCCGGATCTGGCTCCCGGGCCTCGGGTTTGACACCTTTATGATATGACAATTTGAAATTATGGTCCAGATTTGAGCAAGAATCACGGAGGTTGACACATACGATTTGCCTTTGCGGGCCACATAAAATGATATGGTGGGCCAGATCTGGCCCCCGGGCCTCGGGTTTGACACCTGTGTCGTCAACGTTATCATTTATGATATGACAATTTGAAATTTTGGTCCAGATTTGAGCAAGAAACGTGGAGGTTGACACATACGATTTGTGTTTGCGGGCCACATGAAATCATTTGGCGGGCCGGATCTGGCCCCCGGGCTTGACACCTTTATGATATGACAATTTTAAATTAAGGTCCAGATTTGAGCAAGAATCGCGAAAATTTACACATATGATTTGCGTTTGCGGGCCACATAAAATGATATGGTGGGCTGGATCTGGCCCCCGGGCCTCGAGTTTGACACCTGTGTCATCAACGTTATCATTTATGATATGACAATTTGAAATTTTGGTCCAGATTTGACCAAGAATCACGGAGGTTGACACACATGATTTGTGTTTGCGGGCCACATAAAATCATCTGGCGGGCCGGATCAGGCCCCCGGGCCTAAAGTTATCAACGTTATCATTATCATTTATGATATGACAATTTGAAATTTTGGTCGAGATTTGAGCAAGAAGCGTGGAGGTTGACACATATGATTTGTGTTTGCGGGTCACATAAAATCATCTGGCGGGCCAGATCTGGCCCCCGGGCCTCGGGTTTGACACCTGTGTCATCAACGTTATCATTTATGATATGACAATTTTAAATTTTGGTCCAGATTTGAGCAAGAATCACGGAGGTTGACACACATGATTTGTGTTTGCGGGCCACATAAAATCACCTGGCGGGGCGGATCTGGCCCCCGGGCCTCGGGTTTGACACCTGTTGTCGTCAACGTTATCATTTATGATATGACAATTTGAAATTTTGGTCCAGATTCGAGCAAGAAACATACGATTTGTGTTTGCGGGCCACATGAAATCATTTGGCGGGCCGGATCTGGCCCCCGGGCCTCGGGTTTGACACCTTTATGAGATGACAATTTGAAATTATGGTCCAGATTTGAGCAAGAATCACGGAGGTTGACACACATGATTTGCCTTTGCCGGCCACATAAAATCAAGCGGCGGGCCGGATCCGGCCCCGGGGCCTTGGGTTAGACACCATTATGAAATGACAATTTGAAATTATGGTCCACATATGAACAAGAATCACGGAGGTTGACACATATGACACAAAAATCAGACGTGAGCTGGAGTTACCTCTGAGAACGGGTAATACTCTTGCGCGAAGAACTGGAAGGCCATGTAGTGGTTGACCACGACCAGCGCTGCGGGGGGAGGGGCGGCAGAGAACCGTTGAGCAAACCGCCAAATGACGCCCACCTGGATCGGGGGCGGGGGGTGTTTTATCTTTTGCACATACCACAGGAGAGGATGAAGTTGGGCGAGCTCAGGAGAATGTATGGGAACGTCTGGAGCAGGCCGAAGTAGACCAGATTGGTGAAGAGTCCCGTGGCCACCATCAAAACCGGGAAGCTTTCAAAGACGTACAGACCTGCGAGCGCGCCCGTCGAGAACTGCGCGCAAAAAAAAAAAATTCATATTTTTTACTTTTTTTAAATGGGACGTCCGCACATGTGCGCTCAAGCGCGCGTTTTTGACGCTTGCCTTACCAGGATCATGTACTTGATTATTCGACTGGTGGCCACTGTGAACTCTTCGATGAGTTCTGCTAAGTAGTACAGACCAGCAGCTGCGACGAGATCGGAAAAAGGAAGTCAACGGAGTATTAAAAATAACCTCACCCGGTACATGTGGAAAGGAAATACCATTTGGTACACACGTAAAAGCCGCAAGTGCCCGCATTGAAACCCACAGGGCCGGTAAAAAAAAAAAATACTGGTAAAAATCACTGAGACACGGCAGTAACACAGCAGCAACACGCAAGCATAGCGCTAGCACTAGCGCAGCGCTAACAGGGCCGGTTAAAAAATAAATAAATAAATAATAATAATATTTAAAAAAAAAAATATATATATATATATATAATATATATATATATATATATATATATATATATATACACACCGGTAAAAATCACTGAGACACGGCAGTAACACAGCAGCAACACGCTAGTGTCGCGCTAAGGCTAACACTAACAGGGCCGGTTTAAAAAAAAAAACAAAAACATACCATTAAAAATCAGGCAGCAACACTTTAGTATAGCATTAACGCTAGCGCCGAGCTAACGCTAACAGGGCCGGTAAAAAAAACAAACAAAAACATACTGGTAAAAATCAGAGACACGGCAGTAACACAGCAGCAACACGCTAGCATAGCGCGAGCACTAGCGCAGCGCTAACGGGGCCGGTTTAAAAAAAAAAAAAAAACATACCGGTAAAAAAAAAAAAAAAAAAAAAAAAAAAATCACTGAGACACGGCAGTAACAGCAGCAAAACGCGAGTGCCGTGCTAGCACTAGCGCAGCGCTAACAGGGCCGTTAAAAAAAAAAAAAAAAATTATATATATACATACATACATACACTGGTAAAAATCACTGAGACATGGCAACAACACGCTAGTATAATGCTAACGGAGTGCTAACGTGGCTGGTAAAAAAAAAAACAAAAAAAAAAAAACAAAAAAAAACATACCGGTAAAAATCACTGAGACACGGCAGTAACACAGCAGCAACACGCTAGTGTCGCGCTAACGCTAACACGAACAGGGCCGGTTTAAAAAAACAAAAACATACCGTTAAAAAATAGGCAGCAACACTTTAGTGTGGCGTTAACGCTAGTGCCGAGCTAACGCTAACAGGGCTGGTAAAAAAACAAAAACAAAAAAAAAACATACCGGTAAAAATCACTGAGACGCGGCAGTAACGCAGCAACACACTAGTGTGGTGCTAACAGGGCCGGTTTAAAAAACTACTAGTTACTGCCGTGTCTCAGTGATTTTTACTGGTATGTTTTTTTTTTTCAACTGGCCCTGTTAGTGTTAGCGTGGCGCCAGTGTTAGGATGGCGCTAGTGTTAGTGCGGCACTAGCGTTAGCGCTAGTGTTAGCGGAAAAGGTAAGAGTGAGACCGGTAGAATAAATGTGTCGGAAGTGACTTACTGGTATGTATTTTTTTTAACAGGCCCTGTTAGCACTGCGCTAGCGTTATAGTCGTATGTTGCTGCTGTGTTATTGCCGTGTCTCAGTGGTTTTTACTGGTATGTTTTTTTTTTTTTTTCAACTGGCCCTGTTAGCGTGGCGCCAGCGTTAATATGGCGCTAGTGTAAGCGCGGCACTAGCATCAAAATTTAAGAGTGAGACCGGTGGAATATATGTGTCAGAAGTGACTTACTGGTTTGTATTTTTTTAACAGGCCCTGCCAGCACTACGCTAGCGCTATGCTACTGTGTTGCTGCTGTGTAACTTCCGTGTCTCAGTGATTTTTACCAGTATGTTTTTTTTAACCTTAAACTTTGTAAATATCTCGTGTTTCAATGTGGGCACTTGCGGCTACACGGCTGCGACCTATGCATGTACCAAATGGTATTTCCTTTACAAATGTACCGGGCGAGGTTTATAAAGAGGTGTGCTCCGCCGGAACTACGGTAGTTTTCGAATCAGAAATCAAGGGTAACGTGTTTTTCAACCATTTGCGTTTGGTTACACAAATATGCTTGCAATAACTCAACTTTTATCATTTATGATATACGACCATTTGAAATTTTGTCACAAGAATCATTGAAATTGACACCCAGGATTTGGCATGGCGGGCCACATAAAGTCGTGTGGCGGGCCAGATCTGACCCCCGGGCCTTGGGTTTGACACCCGTGGTTTAAGGAAAGGGAAACGTTAAAGCAGAATGAAATGATTCAAAATATTCTATATGTATTTCAGATATCTTGGAAACCCCGAATTCATAATCCCCGCCATCATAAAAAGCGCACATCGGGATTACATAATTTGCCCTCATCTTTCCACGTTTCTCGACCGATTCGAACCGATCCAACCCGAAACGGTTCGGCTCGTTCGGAACAACTATTGAACACAGTCACAGTAGAAAAACGAACCCCGCACCATCCCCACAACCACCCCAAAAACGAAAAAAATTGAATTATGTTTTGCCGTTTTTAATAAATAAGATAGTCAGGCGGCTAACAGTAGCGATAGATTAGCTCATTTACTCGGCCCAGATTCGCAATCTCGAGTACGTACCGATGGCTAAAGTGACGAAGGACACCTGGATCAACAATGACAGCCAGCTCAGGAAATAAATAAACCACATCCTCTCAGCATGAGAAATGACACGTATATTAATAATAATAATAATAAAAAAGACGAAAGAACGTCAATGAATAGCCAGCTAGCCGCTAAATTAGCAATGCTAATGAGTGAACGCGGTTCCGGTCAAAGCTTCCGCTCGAATTCAAGCCGAAGAGAGCCCAAAAGGAGGTCCCGCGGAGGTTTTCTTGATGCCTGCAGCGCCGCCTGTCGTTGGAACGCTACAGCGGTCTGAGCGGTGTGGACGGTCCAATCAAAACGATGCTCGGGAAGCGTATGACTGCAACACAAAAAAAAAAAAAAAAAAGGTCGCGTTTCACATAATTATGTGTAACATTCACACAATTATGTCTAAAACTCACATAATTATGTGTAACGTATCACATAAATATGTGATAGGATTCACACAATTTGTGAAACGATTCACGATTAATTATGCAAATTGTTTCACATAATTGAAACATATCACATAATTATGTGTAACATATCACATAATTATGTGAATCGTTTCACAGATTTATGTGTAAATATTACATAATTCTGTGAAACGTTACACATAATTATGTGAAACGTATCACAGAATTCTGTGATACAATTAATATAATTCTGTGAAACGTTACACATAATTATGTGAAACATATCACATAATTATGTGTAACATATCACATAATTATGTGAATCGTTTCACAGATTTATGTGTAAATATTACATAATTCTGTGAAACGTTACACATAATTATGTGAATTGTTTCACATAATTCTGTGTAAATATCACAACTAAACCTAACCCTAACGTATCACATAATTACGTGAAACGTTTCACATAATTCTGGGATAAGTTTCACAGGATATACAACAATAATACATATTAGTATTAAAAACGTTTTTTTAAATTATACAGCTCAAGTTGTTATTGACCGATTTGCAGAACAGCGACCCATTATGCCGCAGAGATGCTAGCTGTGTTAGCGCTAACACCGAAAACACGATTTTGATCGGACGACATCTAAAAATTTTGTCACGGAAGTAAGTATTAAAAACGTTTTTTTTTTTTTTACTTTCCAGCTCAAGTTGTTATTGACGGATTCACATAGCAGCTAGCTACTATGCCGCATTGATGCTAGCTGTCTTAACGCTAACACAACAAATTATTGTGACATGGATGTAAGTATTAAAAACGTTTTTTTTTCAATCATACAGCTCAAGTTGTTATAGACCGATTTGCAGAGCAGGTAGCCGCTATGCCGCATAGATGCTAGCTGTTTTAGCATTAACACAGAGAACACGATTAAGATCGGCCTACATCTAAAAATTATGACGCGGAAATAAGTATTGAAAACGTTTTTTTTTAAAATAGAGCTCAAGTTGTGATAGACCGATTTGCAGAACAGCGAGCCACTATGCCGCATAGATGCTAGCTGTGTTAGCGCTAACACCGAAAACACGATTTCGATCGGACTACATCTAAAAATGTTGACATGGAAATAAGTATTAAAAACCTTTTTTTTAAATATACAGCTCAACTTGTTATTGACCGATTTGCAGAGCAGCTAGCCGCTATGCCGCATAGATGCTAGCTGTCTTAGCGCTAACACAACAAATTATTATGACATGGATGTAAGTATTAAAAACTTTTTTTTTCAATTATACAGCTCAACTTGTTATAGACCGATTTGCAGAGCAGGTAGCCGCTCTGCCGCATAGATGCTAGCTGTGTTAGCGCTAACACAATTAATTAGTTTTTGAGTTACTGAAAACTGCACAATGTGGACTCGGGTGTGCGTGAGAGCCGCCGCTCACCAGCAAAATCCGTCCCGGGTGATGTCACCATCGATGAATCAGTTCTCACACTCACGCACATCGACTCACAGGCATTACCGTACTCGTTACTTTATTCCAGAAGCCGACACCTCGCCGAGGAAAAATCATAAAAATTTCATGCGGCAGAGTGGAAAGGCGGGGCTAAAGGGCTAAATAAAGTTAAAACGTAATGCGAAACAGCGTGAAGACGTCAAAATGGCGTCTGAGTCCGAGGTGAGAGTCACGCTTTTATGCGACGGCAGAAAGGCCAAGCGGAGATTTCCTCCTCCGCGTGCGGCGTTTGCGCGGAGGTGCGAAAACAAAAGGCGACCCCCGCGGCGTCCGCCAGTCCTTTTCGGGTGAAACGTGTCGATCGCGGCGACGCTCTTATCTCGGGTGAGAGCTTTAAATTGGACCCCGGTCGTCCCCGCCGTCGCTTCTGCCGGGCCGACACCTCGGGAGGGGAAAAAATAAATAAATAAAAAAAAAAGAATGTTGTTTTTTTAATGGCGCCGTCATTTAAGGCGCACTCGAGACCGCTTTAAAGGGGGGGTCGTCGGAGCAGGCGTTAGACAGGTTCGAGTGATTTTTTTTAGCGCTTTGAATGGATCGCGAAATTGCGAGTAAAACTGCGAGTCCGCATTCGCCCTTCTCACAAACAAAAGTAGAAAAAAATAGACCTGGTCCTGGTCCTGGTCCTGGTCCTGGTCCTGGTCCTTGTCCTTGTCCTGATCCTGATACTGTTCCTGTTCTCGTGTGTACTGACCCCTGCCTGTCTACTGACCTACCTTTCACGCCTGTCGATTTCATTCCCGCTGCTTCCGTGGACTGCCCGTTTGGTTCTCGAGACTGGACCGAATAAAGACGTCACCTCTGCGTCTCCCAAGTTGTCCATTTGGGTCCAACCCCTGTTGTTCTGGTCGTAACAAGCTAGATATTTAGATCCTTATCCTTATCCTGGTCCTGGTCCTGGTCCTGGTCCTGATCCTGTTCCTGATCCTAGTCTGGGTCCTGGTCCTGGTCCTGGTCCTAGTCCTAGTGCTAGTCCTGGTCCGGATCCTGATCCTGGTCCGGATCCTGATCCTGATCCTTATCCTTATCCTTATCCTTATCCTTATGCTGGTCCTGGTCCTGATCCGGATCCTGATCTTGGTCCTGTTCCTGTTCTCGTGTGTAGCGACCCCTGCCTGCCTACTGACCTGCCTTTCACGCCTGTCGATTTCATCCCCGCTGCTTCCGTCGACTGCCTGTTTAGTTCTCGAGTCTGGACCGAATAAAGGCGTTTCCCGAACCTCCTCTGGATCTCCCGAGTTGACCATTTGGGTCCAACCCCCGTGTTCTGGTCGTGACAATCTAGATATTTAGATCCTTACCCTGGTCCTGGTCCTGGTCCTTATCCTTATCCTTATCCGGATCCTGATCCTGATCTTGATCTTGATCTTGAACCTGATCTTGATCCTGATCCTGATCCTTATCCCGATCCTGATCCTGATCCTGATCTTATCCCGATCCTGATCCTGATCCTTATCCTTATCCTTATCCTTATCCCGATCCTGATCCTGATCCTTATCCTTATCCTTATCCTATCCTTATCCTTATCCTTATCCTTATCCTTATCCTTATCTTGGTCCTGCTCCTGATACTGTTCCTGTTCCTGTTCTTGTTCTCGTGTGTACCGACCCCTCCCTGCCTACCGACCCCGTGTTCCGGTCGCGCCGATCTAGATATTTTGCACTACTTTCCCACCACCGCTACGGTGCGCCACAAGATCAAAAAAAATAACTGCAGTCCCTTGCTGATCTAAGAACATTCCGGAAAAACCTGAAATCCCTTTTACTCGCTTCAGAGATGAGATGAGTCCGGACGCATCCCACTCACCACAAATACAAAAGGACAAAGGCGCTAAAAAGGGGTGAGTGATTTCCTGTTTGAGGCGTGGCACCATCTCAGCGCCGTGAATGGCCGCTGTTTTCCAAATACACCAAAACAGACAAATAGAAACACACACAAGAGTCCATTCAAGGCAGGGGAGCGGGGGGGGGGGGGGGGGGGCGGAAGAGGTCTCGGACAATGACCTGAGAGGAAAGGGGCCGACCGGTCTTGGGGTTGGGGGGGAGCCTTTCACAGGTAGCGACCCCCGACGAGCCGGGCTTTTGTGCCAATGTTGGCTGCATGGAAGACGCGACGCACAAAAGGCCACAATTGCCGCGCGGAGGTGTCCGGCGAAGGCGGGTCGGCCGTTCTCTTCAGCCCCAGCGATGACGGCTAATTGCGGGGGGGAGCTGATAAAGGAAGCTCCTTCATTAGGGCGGCAGCTGGTCCCCGTGACCCTCTGATGTGGGTACAAGTACGGCGCTTTTGTCCGCCGCGTCTGTGTGCGGACACCTCACGACGGCAGCTTCGGGTTGAAAGCGCCGACGGCACTTAAAGGGGAAATCCGGCGCTTCGACTTTGACACCTGTTTCGTCAACGTTATCATTTATGAGATGACAATTTGAAATTATAGTCAAGATTTGAGCAAGAATCGTGGAGGTTGACATGATTTGCCTTTGTTGGGCCACATAAAATCATCTGGCAGGCCTGATCTGTCCCCCGAGCCTCGACTTTGACACCAGTGTCGTCAACGTTATCATTTATGATGTGACAATTTGAAATCATGGTCCATATTCAAACAAGAGTCATGGAGACTGACACATGATTTTCCTTTGCGGGCCACATAAAATCATCTGGCGGGCCGGATCTGGCCCCCGGGCCTCGAGTTTGACACTAAAGGGGAAATCCGGCGCTTTGCGTGAACAGCGTATCCAATAGTTCATGTAATATTTGACAATGTGACGTTAAATCCTCTCTGATTTAATAATGTTTTGAGAAGATTTTTATCGACGACGACGAATTTTCAGGGGCGCTGCCGTTTTCGCGAGTCATATGATCTACGTGGGGGGATGTGACGTGTACCGGGCCGTTCCAAACGCTGAATTACACGGGACACCGTTTTTGCTCAGCGCCGATTTCTCGGATTTATCCTCATCTGATGAAGAAATCGCAGTTTTGGTTGATCGGGAAGACGGAGGAATAGTTTCATACAGATATGAACCTGTGGCTGGAATTAATGTTGAATATTCGGATGGTTCTTTGGGCGGGAATGACGCGGAGTCTGAAGAGCGAGATCCGGCGGCGGGCCGCGAGCCGAGCTTTCAGGTGGCGGAGGCCTTTAGCTGAGCTTTGGTGGGTGGCGGAGGCCTTTCGCCTTGCTTCGGTGTCCGGGGCTATCGGCCTCCGCCGCCTGGAAGCTCGCTCGCGGCTGCCGCCGGAACTTGTAACACGATTTCAGAAGCTCGCTTGCGGCCGCCGCCGGATTTGTGGCCCGCCTTCGGTGGTGGCGGAGGCGTTTAGCCTCGATCCGGCGTCCGGTGCTAACGGCCTCCACCACCTGGAAGCTCGCTCGCCGCCGGAATTTGTGGCCCGCCTTCGGTGGTGGTGGAGTCCTTTAGCCTTGCTTCGGCGTCCCACTTATCCTCACTGGGGTCGCGGGTGTGGTGAAGCCTATCCCAACTATTATTGGGGCGGAGGCGGGGTACACCCTGAACTGGTTGCCAGACAAGACCATTCGTCATTCTTGTGAGGTGTTCGAAGTCCGAGAATTTTTTGCTGCGCGGATTTTTTTGGGGGTCGAAAACCAATTTGTACCACCGCAGAGGCGGTCCACTTCCGACGTGCCATTGCGCATGTACATTTTAAGTCGCGTGGGTCGTCTCGCGGGCCCATTTGCAGCCCGCCGGCCTCCATTTTGTGACCCCTTTTCGAACTCAAGGTGGATTATGTACCGTATGTGGCAAAGTTGTGTGCCGTTCTATTTTGTTTTGTCACGTATTGATGGTTTCCATAAATGTAACGTGACAGGGGTGGTACTAGCATGCGGATTAAGTTGACTCCAACTGAAAACAACAGGTATGAAAATACCGAGACAGGAGATCCGCTTTATTCTGTCTCACTGCATCATCTCCCCCGTGACGGTAAACTGATGCATATGCGTCAAGGTTTGGCTGCCGGGACCCGGAGGTCAGCTCGCGCTGCCTTGCTTCGGCACGCCTTGGGTGTGAACGGGTGACAAAACACGCCGCCGCGCGTTCGCACCTGGTCGGGGAAGACGTCCGCCGGTCGCCGCAGGGCCTCGCGTGCGCCGACACCCGGAGTACAGTTAGCCCTCGCGATATCACGGTTCGCTTATCGCGGATGCAATGCGCTCTGGATTCCCCCGGTAGGTCAGTGGAGTGCAGTCGCTCACGAGTTTAGCTCTGATCCAGTTGGCTTTATTAGTTACAGTATCGGATTTAAACTTTAAATCGTAACTTCATCGACGACGTCAATGTTGTCATTTATGATATGACAATTTAAAATTTTGGTACAGATTTGAGCAAAAATCTCGGAAATTAATACACACGATTTCGCTTCGCGGGGCACATAAAATTATGCGGCGGGCCAGATTTTACCCCTGGGCCTTGACTTTGACACCTGTGTCATCAACGTTATCATTTATGATATAACAATTTGAAATTTTGGTCCAGATTTGAACAAAAATCACGGAAGTTAATACACATGATTTAGGTTTGCGGGCCACGTAAAATCATGCGGCGGGCCGGATTTGGCCCCTGGGCCTTGAGTTTGACATCCGTGTCATCAATGTTATCATTTATGGTATGACAATTTGAAATTTTGGTACGTATTTGAACAAAAATCACAGAGGTTAATACACAGGATTTAGCTTTGCGGGCCACGTAAAATCATGCGGCGGGCCGGATTTGGCCCCTGGGCCTTGACTTTGACACCTGTGTCATCAACGTTATCATTTATGATATAACAATTTGAAATTTTGGTCCAGATTTGAACAAAAATCACGGAAGTTAATACACATGATTTAGGTTTGCGGGCCACGTAAAATCATGCGGCGGGCCAGATTTGGCCCCTGGGCCTTGAGTTTGACATCCGTGTCATCAATGTTATCATTTATGGTATGACAATTTGAAATTTTGGTACGTATTTGAACAAAAATCACAGAGGTTAATACACAGGATTTAGCTTGGCGGGCCACGTAAAATCATGCGGCGGGCCGGATTTGGCCCCTGGGCCTTGACTTTGACACCTGTGTCATCAACGTTATCATTTATGATATAACAATTTGAAATTTTGGTCCAGATTTGAACAAAAGTCACGGAAGTTAATACACATGATTTAGGTTTGCGGGCCACGTAATATCAAGCAACGGGCCGGATTTGACCGCTTGGCCTTGAGTTTGACACCCGTGTCGTCAATGTTATCATTTATGGTATGACAATTTGAAATTTTGGTACATATTTGAACAAAAATCACAGAAGTTAATACGCAGTATTTAGCTTCGCGGGCCACATAAAACCATGCAGCCGGCATTTGGGCTAACACGGAGGAACAACGAGCTGCCTTCCCGGAGGTGAAACAAATCGAAACAACCGAGTCCGCTTGAGGGCGGTCCCGCCGTGTTCTTCACTTCCTGCTTCTTCTCGCAAACAAATCCCTCGAGAGGATTTTCACTTGCGGGGAGTTACGAAAAGCCGTATTCGTCAAAATCCCGTTTTGTGCGGAAATCATCCTTCCCTGCGCTGTCGCAGTGGTGAACATTGTCTATTGCTAGACACTTAAGCCAACCGTGGACCGGTTGAACGTCGAGACTTTCAGGGATACTTTTGGAACAGTTTCTCCGTAAAAGTCGACAATTCTTAATCAGAAGCCTCCTGAAAATTTCCTCCCTGCTCTCGCGATAAAAATATGTCAAGGCTTCGACGGGAAGGCGCCAGGGCGGGGGTCGACGATCGACTGCGGCGGTGCCGTTTAGCAGCGCGTCGGCGGACGGGGTCTGGGGTCCCAGGAAGCGGTGGAGGAGAGTGCGAGAGAGACGACAGATGGATAACTTTTGACAGCAGGGCCTCGCAGACACGGCTGGCCTTCCGGTGACTCCGCCGCACCTGACATTCGCGCACTTGCACGCTGCCAGAGAATCATCACACATATTCTTTCATCATCATATTTCCGATATTTATCGAGAAGGCCGGCTGACGTGACGTCGTTTACACCAGGGGTGTCAAATTCATTTTTTGTCGCGGGCCGCATTGGAGTTCCCGTTTCCCTCCGGGGGCCGTGATGACTGTGAAACCGGAAAAACCTTGAATCGCTTCATCGATATTTACGCAAATCTGGAATAAGAAATCGAGGGGAGTGGGTTTTTCGACGATTGTTGATGTTTGCTAACACAAAAATGATTGCGATATGTCAACGCGATCATTTATGATTTGCCAATTGGACATTTTGGTCCAGATTCAAACAAGAATCATGGACGTTGACACATATGATTTCCCTTTGTTGGGCCACGTAAAATCATCTGGCGGGCCGGATCTGTCCCCCGGGCCTGGAGTTTGACACCCGTGTCGTCAACGTTATCGTTTTGACAAGACAATTTGAAATGTTGATCCAGATTTGAACAAAAATCACGCAAGTTAATACACATGACTTAGCTTCCTGGGCCACATAAAATAGTTGGTGAGGCCGGATCTGTCCCCCGAGCCTCGACTTTGACACCTGTGTCGTCAACGTTATCATTTATGATATGAAAATTTGAAATTATGGTCCATATGCCAACAAGACTCAGGGAGACTGACACTTATGATCTGCCTTTGCGGGCCACATAAAATCATCAGCTGGGCCGGATCTGGCCCCCGGGCCTCGAGTTTGACACCCGTGTCGTCAACGTTATCATTTATGATATGACAATTTGAAATTTTGGTCCAGATTCGAACAAAAATCACGGAAGTTAATACACATGATTTGCCTTTTCGGCCCACATAATATTATGTGGTGGGTCGAATCTGGCCCCCGGGGCCTCGAGTTTGACACCCGCCGTCGTCAACGTTATCATTTATGATATGACGATTTCAAATTTTGGTCCAGATTTGAACAAAAATTCCAGAAATTAATACACATGATTTGCCTTTGCGGGCCACATAAAATTATGTGGTGGGTCGGATCTGTCACCCGGGCCTCGACTTTGACACCTGTGTTGTCAATGTAATCATTTATGATATGACAATTTGAAATTATGGTTTGTATTCAAACAAGACTCAGGGAAACTGACACTTATGATTTGCCTTTGCGGGCCACATAAAATCATCAGCTGGGCCGGATCTGGCCCCCGGGCCTCGGGTTTGACACTCGTGTCGTCAACGTTATCATTTATGATATGACAATTTGAAATTTTGATCCAGATTCCAATAACAATCACGGACCTTAATACATATGATTTGCCTTTGTTGGGCCACATAAAATCATCTGGCGGGCCGCATCTGGCCCCCGGGCCTCGACTTGGACACCGGCGTTATTAAACCAACAAAATTCTGATTGTCATAACTATCAAATAATGCGAAATATTAGTTTTGTAAATTTCTCCTCACGCGGGTGTCACGCTTGTATCGTTCCCATACCTTCTATGATTTATGCTGTCGCATTTGACCTTTGGGCACGCAAAGGTCGTCGGTTATATGTGACAAAAGAAATGAAAAGACAAATATGGATTTTTTTCATGATGATTATTAGTATTTTTTGTACCTCAGTCAGTTCTGTAGGTGGCGCTGTAACTCTGCCGTGTGCTGCCCATTCCGCGCAGGTTGAGAATCCTGACACTCCCGAACAGATCTGATCCATTTTTTCCAAATATTAAAAAATGTATTCATTTGTTTCATTCTGGATTCTTCTTGTGATGAGTAGTAGACACAAAGTACTTTTTTCCACTCCTTTATGTTCTCCACATATTTACTGACAGTAAAATACTACCATTACTTTACTATTACTGTAGTTTGTACTTAGTTACTGAGTTACTGCACGTCACAGGTGTCAAAGTCAAGGCCCGGGTGCCAGATCCGGTCCGCTGCGTGATTTTATGTGGCCCACGAAGCTAAATCATGTGTATTAATTTCCATGATTTTTGTTCAAATCTGTACCAAAATTTGAAATAGTCATATCATAAATGATAAAAGTGACGAGACGGATTGTCAAACTCAAGGCCCAGGGGCCAAATCCGGCCCGCCGCATGATTTTACGTGGCCCCAAACCTAACTCATGTGTATTAACTACCGTGATTTTTGTTCAAATCTTGACCAAAATTTCAAATTGTCATATCATAAATCATCACGTTGACGACACAGGTGTCAAAATCAAAGCCCGGGGGCCAGATCCGGCCCGCTACATGATTTTGTGTGGCCCGTGAAGAAATCATGTGTATTAACGTCTGTGATATTTGTTCAAATGTGGACCAAAATTTTAATTTGTCATATCATAAAGGATAAAGTTGATGACATTGGTGTCAAAGTCAAGGCCCGGGGGCCAAATCCGCCCCGCCCCATATTTTGTGACCCTTGTTCAAATCTGTACCAAAATTTAAAATTGTCATATCATAAAGGATAACGTTGACGACACAGCTGTCAAACTCGAGGCCCGGGAGCCAGATCCGGCCCTCCAGATGATTTTATGTGCGCCACAAGGGTAAATCATATGTGTCAACCACCACGATTCTTGTTCGAATCTGGACCAAAATTTGAAATTGTCACATCATAAATGATAACGTTGACGACACCGGTGTCAAAGTCAAGGCCCGGGGGTCAGATCCGGTCCGCCGCATGATTTTATGTGGCCCACGAAGCTAAATTATGTGGATTAATTTCCGTAATTTTTGCTCAAATCTGTACCAAAATTTCAAAATGTCACATCATAAATGATAACGTTGACGACACAGGTGTCAAAATCAATGCCCGGGGGCCAGATCCGGCCGCCAGATTATTTTATTTGGGCCACAAAGGCAAAATCATATGTGTCAACCTCCATAATTCTTGTTCGAATCTGTACCAAAATTTTAAATTGACATATCATAAATGATCACATTGATGACACAGGTATCAAAGTCAAAGCACGGGGGCCAGATCCGGCCCCACCAACGATTTTATGTGGCCTCGTAAGATAAATCACGTGTATTAACTTCCATGATTTTTGCTCAAATCTGTACCAAAATTTGAAATTGTCATATCATAAATGATCAAGTTGACGACACAGGTGTCAAAGTCAAGACCTGGGGACCAGATCCGGTTTGCCCCACGATTTCCTGTGGACCGCGAAGCTAAATAGTCTATATTAATTTCCGTGATTTTTGCTCAAATCTGTACCAACATTTTAAATTGTCATTTCATAAATGATAACGTTGACGTCAGAGGTATCAAAGTCAAAGCACGGGGGCCATATACGGCCCCACCAACGATTTTATGTGGCCCAGAAAGCTAAATCACGTGTATTAACTTCCGTGATTTTTGCTCAAATCTGTACCAAAATTTGAAATTGTCATGTCATTAATGATCAAGTTGACTACACAGGTGTCAAAGTCAAAGCGCGGGGGCCAGATCCAGCCCCACCAACGATTTTATGTGGCCAAGGAAGCTAAATCACGTGTATCAACTTCCGTGCTTTTTGTCCAAATCTGGATCAACATTTCAAATTGTTATATCATAAATGATATCCGTGAGGTATTGTGAGCATTTTTTTTTTTTGTGTGTTCCCAAGCAACAATAGCTGTCAAATTGAATTTCCGATTCCAAACCGAGTTCATAAATTCCACGTGGAAATAACGACGAGGCGGTTCAAAGTTCCGTCCGTTTTATTGGACGCTTTGTTGTCATTTTCCGCAGTCTTCGTTGTGCCCCTTCCTCCCCCTTGCGCAGGTGCTGGGGCCCCCCCATTAGTCTTGATGTGCAGAGGCACTGATTCTGTAAAGGTCGTGACCCTCGCAGTGGGCTTCGCCAGGGCTTAGTCCCCTCGCACTCGCACGCCTGAGTCCTCCTCCCCGACCCACTCCCGAGCTGTACAAGCCAAGGTGCTGGCCCGTGGGGGGGGGGGGGGAGGGGGGGAGGGGGGGGGCGAGTCGTCAAGAAAAAAAAAAAAAGGAAATACACACGCACACAAATTCTGAATCTGCATCGGTGGTCTGTGTTTCTGGTCGGATGGGCACACTGAGAAATGTTGGTTCAGGGCCAAAAACTGAATAAATACCTGGTCCCGGGTTTCCAGTCAAGAAACTACTGTTTTAATGTTGGTGATCCTGGTCGTACTTGGAGAGCTAAGAATGATTTCAAACGGTATTTGGTGTCAAAAGTTGGTTCTGCTCTAGTTTACAGTGAGGAAAATAAGTATTTGAACACCCTGCAGTGTTGCAAGTTCTCCCGCGAAAGGCTCCGTCACACCGTGACGTTCCGGTCAAAGTTCTCTGAACATTTCAATCGTTCTATTTTTCAGCGTTCTCAAATGAGGATGACACATCTGGCGTGTGATTAACGTGTGTCTAACGCATGACTAACGTGTAACAGCGACCAAATTAGAGACCCCTAAAAACCCTTAGCGTGTGCTAACGTGTCACTGGCGCGCGACGAGCGATTTGTCAACGTTAGACGAGCGTAACAACCAAGTAACGCTAGAGTAACGACTGAGTAACGCTAGCCAAACGCGTGCAACGCTCGGCGAACGTTATGGCCCCGTCACACCATGACGTTCTGGTCAGCGTTCTATAGCGTTTGAGGAAACGTCGGTAGTCGCCCACGGTCGCCGGGATAGCGCCAAAAGAGCGTCGTTCGAACGCTAGCGAACGTCAACGATCGCCGGGAATCGGTGGAGAACGCCGGTCCGGAAAAACAGTTTTGAACATGCACAAAAGTTCTCACCGACACCGGCGTTCATCAACGCTTAATTTTAAACGCTGCAGAACGTTCAAGAACGTTCGTGGAAGGTTTTACTAATGTTCGCCGAGCGTTGCACGCGTTTGGCTAGCGTTACTCAGTCGTTACTCTAGCGTTACTTGGTTGTTACTTATCGTTCGTTACCATCGGACCGTCATCACTGGGGTTTTCGTGGTGTTTAGGGTCTCCACGCTCGTCTAACGTTGACAAATCGCTCGTCGCGCGCCAGTGACACGTTAGCACACGCTAAGGGTTTTTAGGGGTCTCTAATTTGGTCGCTGTTACACGTTAGTCATGCGTTAGACACACGTTAATCACACGCCAGATGTGTCATCCTCATTTGAGAACGCTGAAAAATAGAACGATTGAAATGTTCAGAGAACGTTGACCGGAATGTCACGGTGTGACGGAGCCTTTAGTAAAACGTTCCACGAACAATCATCGACGTTCACTAGCGTTCAAACGACGCTTTTCTGGAGCTATCCAGGCGACCGTGGGCGACTACCGACGTTTCCTCAAACGCGATAGAACGCCGACCAGAACGTCATGGTGTGACGGGGCCTTTAGAAATCATGGAGGGGGTCTGAAATTTTCGTCGTAGGTGCATGTCCACTGTGGGAGAAATAATCGAAAAAGAAAAATCCAGAAATCACAATGTATGATTCTTTTTTAACGATTTATTCGCGTGATACAGCTGCAAATAAGTATTTGAACACCCGTCTATCGGGGAGAATTCTGACCCTCGAAGACCTGTTAGTCCGCCTTTAAAAGTCCACCTCGATTATCCTGAATCAGATGCACCTGTGTGAGGTCGTTAGCTGCATCAAGACACCTGTCCACCCCATAGAATCAGTAAGACTCAAACTTGTAACATGGCCAAGACCAAAGAGCTGTCCAAAGACACCAGAGACTAAATCGTATTTGAACACCTGTCTATCAGCCAGAATTCTGACCCTCAAAGCCCTGTTAGTCCGCCTTTGAAAGTCCAACTCCGCTCCGTGTATGATCCTGAATCAATCCTGAAATTGGCGTCTCTTCGCCAGGCCGCAGCCATGTCTAATTTAAAGGTTTCTGCCCTTCAGGATATAGAAGTGTGTTTTATGGAACACCTTGAAGTTGAAATGTTTTGAAAGCATCGGGAGGGGTGTATAAGGTGGGGGGGGTGAAGGGTGGGGGGCAAGGTGTGAAATTGGCGTCTCTTCGCCAGGCCGCAGCCATGTCTAATTTAAAGGTTTCTGCCCTTCAGGATATAGAAGTGTGTTTTATGGAACACCTTGAAGTTGAAATGTTTTGAAAGCATCGGGAGGGGTGTATAAGGTGGGGGCGGGGTGAGGGGTAGTGGGGGGGGGCGGCACCCCAAGTTCCACAAAAGTTCTCGCACGTCTGGCGTGTACTTTTTTTTTTTTTTTTCCTGGCTGGTTGACTTCCTCGCCTATACACCCACCGTTGCCCCCCGCCCCCGAACTTCCCGCTCGCCGCTCGCTGCAGTTGGCAACTTTGCGGGGCTCCCCTTTGTCGCCCGGACAAAGGGGGCCACTGCCCTCTCACAGGCTATGTTACAGGCTGTCACATGAGGCGGACACTCTGGGACAGCCCCGCGTTATCTACTGTGACAACTCCGATTACTTCCACGGCCTCCCATCTGATCAGCACATCAAATTCAATTAGTGCCAATTAGTGCCGGTCCCCCCCCCCCCCCGCCCCGACACCCCCCAACCCCCGCCCGGCCCCGCCTCCCGCTGCCGCTGCCTCACCCGCCTGCTGCGTCGGCCCTGAAAAGAATTTTGAAGCAACTCGCTCAACCTGCCAGGCCCGCACGGTGCCCCCCCCCCCCACACGCCCAACCCCCGCCCACCCCTTCCAATTACCCTCACACACACAGACACACACACACACACAATGAGTCATTCACACATTCTCTGGGACCGGATTCAATGTGACACATCACACAGAATTCACACTTTTCTGCACATGAGCCCCCCCGCCCCCCCACACCCGATCCAATCCCGTAACAACACGCGGGCACCTCAAATCCTCGAGAACACACTCCTGCAAAAAAAAAAAAAAAAAATGACATCAATCAATCGTCTGCCACGATCTTTATCATTTATGATATGATCATTGGAAATTTCGGTCCAGATTCGAACGAGAATCATAGCGGTTGACACTTATGATTTGCTTTTGCGGCCCACATAAAATCATCTGGCGGGCCGCATCTGGCCCCCGGGCCTCGAATTTGACACCTGTGTCGTCACCGCTATCATTTATGATATGATCATTGGAAATTTCGGTCCAGTTTCGAACGAGAATCATGGCGGTTGACACTTATGATTTGCTTTTGCGGCCCACATAAAATCATCTGGCGGGCCGCATCTGGCCCCCGGGCCTTGACTTTGACACCTGTGTCGTCAACGTTATCATTTATGATATGATCATTGGAAATTTCGGTCCAGTTTCGAACGAGAATCATGGCGGTTGACACTGATGATTTGCTTTTGCGGCCCACATAAAATCATCTGGCGGGCCGCATCGGGCCCCCGGGCCTCGACTTTGACACCTGTGTCGTCAACGTTATCATTTATGATATGATCATTGGAAATTTCGGTCCAGTTTCGAACGAGAATCATGGCGGTTGACACTTATGATTTGCTTTTGCGGCCCACATAAAATCATCTGGCGGGCCGCATCGGGCCCCCGGGCCTCGACTTTGACACCTGTGTCGTCAACGTTATCATTTATGATATGATCATTGGAAATTTCGGTCCAGATTCGAACAAGAATCATGGTGGTTGACACATATGATTTACCCTTGTGGCTCACATAAAATCATCTGGCGGGGCGGATCTGGCTCCCGGGCCTCGAGTTTGACACCTGTGTCGTCAAGGTTATCATTTATGATATGACAATTTAAAATTTTGTTCCAGATTTGAACAAAAATCACGGAACTTAATACATACAATTTGCCTTTGTTAGGCCACATAAAATCCTTTGGCGGGCCAGACCTGGCCCCCGGGCCTCGATGTTGACACCTGTGTCGTCAACGTTATTGTTATGATGTGACAATTTGAAATTTTGGTCCAGATTCGAACAAGAATCATGGTGGTTGACACATATGATTTACCCTTGTGGCTCACATAAAATCATCTGGCGGGCCGGATCTGGCTCCCGGGCCTCGAGTTTGACACCTGTGTCGTCAAGGTTATCATTTATGAAATGACAATTTAAAATTTTGTTCCAGATTTTAACAAAAATCACGGAACTTCATACATATAATTTGCCTTTGTTGGGCCACATAAAGTCCTCAGGTGGGCCGGATCTGGCCCCCGGGCCTTGATGTTGACACCTGTGTCATCATTTATGGTATGACAATTTGAAATTTTGGTCCAGATTTGAACAAGAATCGTGGCATGATTTGCCTTTGTAGCCCACATAAAATCATCCGGAGGGTCAAATCTGGCCCCCGACCCCCGAGTTTCTCACCTGAGTTGTCAACGTTGTCATTTATGATATGACAATTTGAAATTTTGGTACAGATTTGAACAAAAACCACGGAAGTTGATACACATGATTTGGGTTCGTGGGCCACATAAAATCATCTGGGAGGCCGGATCTGGGCCCCCGGGCCTTGACTTTGACACCTGTGTCGTCAACGTTATCATTTATGATATGACAATTTGAAATTTTGGGACAGATTTGAACAAAAAGCACGGAAGTTGATACACATAATTTAGGTTCGCGGGCCACATAAAATTATGCGGTGGGTCTAATCTGTCCCCCGGGCCTCGAGTTTGAAACCCGTGTCATCAACGTTATGATTTATGATATGACAATTTGAAATTGTGCTTTGACCGGCACAGGCGGCGATGCCCCCGCAACACTCGGAGCTGCCGCTGATGTTCTCGGGGAACAAAAGCGCCATCATTAACTTTTTGCTCTGACGGAATGCTGACACGCATGCCCCCCCCCCCCCCCGCTTCCCTTTCAATTCGGCCTCATTTGCCAAAGCCAGGTGTGCGGACCCACACACGGGGGGGGGGGGGGCGCTTGGGGGTTCGGGGGGGGGGGCTTAGGGGTGTTAAGGAGCCATTCACGGCTCCATTTCTCAAGGTTGTTATTTGGTTGTTTGTCGTGCTTTGGTTTTGTTTTGTTTGTTTTTGTTTTGATACGCTGGAGGCGCGGGGGCCAGATCCGGCCCCCCAGAGGATTTTATGTGGCCCACGAACCCAAATCATGTGTATCAACTTCCGTGATTTTTGTTCAAATCTGTACCAAAATTTCAAATTGTCATATCATAAATGACAACGTTGACAACTCAGGTGAGAAACTCGGGGGTCGGGGGCCAGATTTGACCCTCCGGATGATTTTATGTGGGCTACAAAGGCAAATCATGCCACGATTCTTGTTCAAATCTGGACCAAAATTTCAAATTGTCATACCATAAATGATGACACAGGTGTCAACATCGAGGCCCGGGGGCCAGATCCGGCCCACCTGAGGACTTTATGTGGCCCAACAAAGGCAAATTGTATGTATTAAGTTCCGTGATTTTTGTTCAAATCTGGACCAAAATTTTAAATTGTCATATCATAAATGATAACCTTGACGACACAGGTGACAAACTCGAGGGCTGGGGGCCAGATCCCACCCGCCAGATGATTTTATGTGGGCCGGAAAGGCAAATGATATGTTTAAACCACCATGATTCTTGTTTGAATCCAGACAAAAAATTTCAATTGTCATATCATAAATGATAATGATGACGACACAGGTGACAAACTTGAGGGCCGTGGGCCAGATCCGGCCCGCCGCAGGATTTTATGTGGCCCGCGAAGCTAAATCATGTGTATTAACTTCCGTGATTTTTGTTCAAATCTGTACCAAATTTGAAATTATGATGAGGCAAAGATTTTTTTATTATTTCTCTTTCGCTCTCGGTTTCATTTTTACAGGAAACCTCAACCGCCTACGGGCCTTATTTTTGACACCTGTGGCTTTCCCTTCACGCCGAGCGGTCTCCGCCGAGCAAGACTGTGGGAAATGACATTCACGGGATAAACTCTTTGGCCAAGTCAAGGAAAAAAGGCTTTTTCAGCACATCGCCCCGACCCCACTCCCGCCCTCGGCCCCCCCATCATAAAAGCCACCCGAACACGCCCGCCTTCCCTGCAGGCCTTAATGCATGCTGACAGCTTCCCTCCGTAATTGCTGATCACACCCAGATGGACGCGTCCTTCATTTGAGGCTTCAAATGAATCTGGCCAGTTCACTGGAAAAGGGGGCAGCGGGGGAGGGGGGGGGGTGTTTTTGTGTCAATGTGTGTGTGTTGGTTGGGGGTGGGGTGGGGGGGGGGGATCACTGATGATTTGTTGGTTATAGATACAAGCGCGGTAAACACCCCGGGCTGCGGTCCGCCAGTTCGGCCAAGCTTTTGTTCACACGTCGGTTGAAAAGAAATAAAAGGCCTCCGCCTCACTTCCACTCCCCGACCTTCTCGAGCGCCCTCTGTGTGCGTACGTGTGCACGCGCCAAGGGGAGGGACCCGGGAATTTCGTGGGTATTTTCGGTTTTTCCATTTTTTTTTTTCTTCGAAGCAAAAAAAAAAAAAAAAAAAAAAAAGCAGCACGAAGATCCGGAGGTTGGAGGTTAGCGTACGGTTGTGTGTGGTCTTTGTGGATTTTTTGGGGTGTGCACGGAGGGGGCGAGCAGGGTGACGGACTGACCCCCCCTGGTACTAATGAGGGCAACCTGCCGTGACCCCTACAAGTGAGGCGCTTGAATGTTGGTTAAATAGAATGCCTTTCAGCGAATCATTTTCTTTTTCTCCCCTCTTTCGGTTTTCATCTCTCCGTCATTAGCCCCACCCCCTTTTCTTTCAACTGCTTTTCTGGTGCTTGTGTTTGGCTCACCGATTTGACTTGGAACTGTTTTTCGTCGTCATTTGGCTTCACCCGGATGCTTTCAACGCACCCGAGTTGACACGTTTAAACTTGTAAAAACACACTTTAAAAAAAAATGCATAAATGTGCGTATATGTATATATATACAATTTCAAATAATTTTCTTAACCTAGACTTTAAAAACATCAACAAAAACAGCATGATAGCTAAATGCTGCTTCACCATGTTTGCTTTGGACTCTGCACTCCAATATTAGACCTGTTGATCTCAGAGTCCAATTGGGTTCACACTTCATTCGCATTTCTTTCATGTATTCGGGACCTCAACCATATAGTGATTTATAAACCAGTACCAGAACTTTAAAATCGATTCAAAAACTGACTGGAAGCCAGTGGAAAGACTATTCTGGTCTGATTGCTTTGTTCTCGTCAGAACCAAAGCTGAAACTGCGAAATACTCTTCTTTTTGGGAGGCCAGTCAGAAGACCATTACAATAGCCAAGTCTTCTTGAAAGAAGGGTTAGCTGCGCCTTGGTTTTGCTGGCTGATTGCGGCAGGTGCGTGGCGCCTCGGGGACTGGTACGGCCAGGACAGGGACCGGCAGGGCCATGACAGCCAGTGGAAAAACTTTAGAATTGTCCGGTCTGACCGCTTTGTTCTAGTCGGAACCCAAGCTGCAGCTATGAAATCGGGTGTATAATACTGCAGTGCAAATGCGTGGGGGCCCGAGGCGGAGCCAAGGCAGCCTGGAATCGGGGAATTTTGACGTCTTCAAGCTCCGAAAAGTAAGCGATGCGGCTTCTCCTCATCCGTCCGCGCAGAAGGGCAAAAACACAATGCGCAATCTCGTGCGCGGGCCGAACATTCATTCAGCGCCTTTGAAAGCTCGACAAATTGGAATGTGGCACCAAAAAAATAAAATAAAAAGTCATAATAAAATAAAACGGCCGCTGCGGGTCAGGCTCCAATTCTCGGTCTGAAAAGGCCCGTTTGTGTCGACCCGCGCCGGGCCTTGATAAGGCAGGATTCTGGCCTGAAAGTGTGCCTTTTCAAATACTTTTCAACCGGGCGAGGGGAAAAGCAAGGCTGCTGCCGCGGCGCCGCTCCGCAAAAAAAAAAAAAAACACAAAGGCCAACTGTTCAATGACATGATGAAAGCCGCGTTTGTAAATATTTTAATGGAAATGGTTTCTATTCATCGAGCTTCGGTTCCTCCGGCTGGAAGGTGCTTTGGGTCACAGGAATGCAGCCAGGAATCTTTTTCTTTTTTTTTTTTTTTTTTTAATATCAGTCGAGTCTTGTGTGAAAACTGTCAAAACAAGCCTGCATCGATGGCGGGGGGGGTCGGCCGGATCCTCCTCTGTGCTGTCCCACCTACCCGAGGTAACCTGGCAATTAACCTCTGACCCGGCCATCTGAAATCCCTCGCGAGCCGTCTTGCACCTTTAAGCGCTTGTCTTTCTTTTTTTGCAGGTTTTTCGAATTTTTTTCATTAAATATTTTATATATATATAAACATTCTGAAGTTAGCAAGTACGTGGTCTTGCGCGCTATCAATCTAGACCGGGGGTGTCAAACTCATTTTTGGCGCGGGCCACGTTGTTAATGTTCTCAGTGAAACCATCAAAATATTTCATCACGCCATCATCTTGTGAAATCCATCAGAATCCCAATTGAAGGCTAATAGTCGATCGTTGATATTATGAAACGTTCAAATGCTTGCAATATCTCGTTATAATTTATAGGATGAAAATTTGAATAAAAAATCATGAAAGTTGCCGGCCACGTAAAATCATCTGGTGGGCCGGATCTGGACCCCGGCCTCCAGTTTGACAACTGTGTCATCAACGTTATCATTTGTGATTTGACAATTTCATTTGATAATTTGAAATTTTGGTCCAGATTTGAAAAAAGATCACGGAAGTTATTACACATGATTTCGGTTCGTGGGCCACAAAAAAATCATGCGGCGGGCCGAATTTGGCCCCCGGGCCTTGACTTTGACAACTGTGTCGTCAACGTGATCATTTATGATACTACAATTGGAAATTTTGGTACAGATTTGAACAAAATTCTCGCATGTCAATAAACTTGATTTAGTTTTGCGGGCCAGATAAAATCATGCAGCGGGCCGGATCTGGCCCCCGGGCCTCCAGTTTGACAACAGTCTCGTCAACGTTATCATCTATGATTTGACAATTTGATTTGATAATTGGAAATTTTGGTACAGATTTGAAAAAAAATCACGGACGTTATTACACATGATTTAGCTTCGTGGGCCACATAAAATCATGCACCAGGCCGGATTTGGCCCCCGGGCCTTGACTTTGAGAACTGTGTCGTCAACGTGATCATTTATGATATGACAATTGGAAATTTTGGTACATATTTGAACAAAAATTTCGCAAGTCAATAAAAAAATTTAGTTTCGCATGCCACATAAAATCATGCAGCGTGTCGTGAACGTTATCATTTATGATATGACAATTGGAAATTTTGGTCCAGTTTTGAACAAGAATCATGGAGGTTAACACATATGATTTGCCTTTGCTGGCCACTTAAAATACATGGCGGGCCAGATCTGGCCCACGGGCCTCGAGTTTGACACTTGTGTCGTCACCGTTATCATTTATGATATGACAATTGGAAATTTTGGTCCAGATTTGAACAAGAATCATGGAGGTTGACACAAATGATTTGCCTTCGCCGGCCACTTAAAATCAAATGGCGGGCCGGATCTGGCTCCCCGGGCCTGGAGTTTGACACCAGTGATGTAAGCTGTTTTAAAATGAGATATGTATATATATTTTTTTAATGTACATTTCATTAAAAATTTCAACAACTGAAGCTTTGCTGACAAGGGGCTAAGATTCATATTGAAAAAAATAATAGTAATTAATACTTTAAGATCGGCTAGCTATGCTCGTGGGGGCAAAAGTGTTTTCGCATTATATGTAGCTAAGCTAGTGGGGAAATGTCGACACGTTCCGTGTTTGTGGCTGTGAAATCAAAACAACACCTTCTCTAAAAAACCAACAAACCTGAAAATCAATTTATTAGTCAATTATCCCAAACTGAAAATACCCCAAATTTGTCCATTTTTGACTTGTTTAAGTCAGCTGCCCTCCCATTTAGAAAGTGAGCAAATAAATGTGTTTTAAAGAAATGTAAATGCATTATTTAATTTTTATTTTTTCGTTGTTCTTTTTTTTATTCATCATGAGAGCGGTACATATTTTACATTTTTTTTATTTTTATTTTAAAATTAATATTTAAATCCATTTAAAAGTCTTCACTTTAGTAACAGAGTGGCTTCAGGTAGTTTTACTTTTCCCAGACTTTTTGGGGGACAAGTATCAGTACTTTTACTGTAGTACCGATCCTAGAGCAGATGCTAATATTATTAGCCATGATATCAGCACAGCATGATCAACACTGTACTGATCCCAGAGCAGACGCTAATATTATTAGCCATGAAATGAGCGCAGCATGACCAAAACTGTACTGATTCCAGAACACACGCTAATATTATTAGCTGTGAAATCAGCGCAGCATGGTAAACACTGTACTGTTCCTAGATCAGACGCTAATATTATTCACCATGAAATCAGCGCAGCTTGATCAAACTGTACTGATCCTAGATCAGATGGTAGTATTATCAGGCATGAAGTCAGCGCAGCATGATCAAAACTGTACTGTTCGTAGATCAGATGCTAATATGATCAGCCATGAAATCAGCGCAGCATGATCAAAACTGTACTGTTCCTAGATCAGATGCTAAATATTATTTGCCATGAAATCAACAAGCATGATCACCACTGTACTGATCCTAGATCAGATGCTAATATTATTAGCCATGAAGTCAGCGCAGCATGATCAAAACTGTACTGTTCCTAGATCAGACGCTAATATTATTAACCATGACATCAGAGCAGCTTGATCAAACTGTACTGATCCTAGATCAGACGCTAATATTATTAGCCATAAAATGAGCGCAGCTTGATCAAACAGTACTGATCCTAGATCATATGGTAACTGTACTGATCCTAGATCAGATGCTAATATGATTAGCCATGAAGTCAGCGCAGCATAATCAAAACTGTACTGTTCCTAGATCAGATGCTAATATTATTAGCAATGAAATCAACAAGCGTGATCAAAATTGTCCTGTTCCTACATCAGACGCTAATATTATTAGCCACGAACTCAGCGCAGCTTGATCAAACTGTACTGATCCTAGATCATATGCTAACTGTACTGATCCTAGATCAGATGCTAATATGATTAGCCATGAAGTCAGCACAGCATGATCAAAACTGTACTGTTCCTAGATCAGATGCTGATATGATCAGCCATGAAATCAGCGCAGCATGATCAACACTGTACTGATCCTAGAGCAGACGCTAAATATTATTAGCCATGAAATCAACAAGCATGATCAAAATTGTGCTGTTCCTACATCAGACGCTAATATTATTAGCCATGAAATCAGCGCAGCTTGATCAAACTGTACTGATCCTAGATTAGATGCTAACTGTACTGTTCCTAGATCACATGCTAATATTATTAGTCATGAAATCAGCACAATATGATCAAAACTGTACTGAACCTAGTTCAGATGCTAATATTATTAGGCATGAAATCAGCGCAGCATGATCAAAACTGTCAAATTCCTGACATACATATTTATAAATAAGTAAGATAATAAAAACCCTAAAGTATGTTTTTTTTGGGGGGGGGGGGGGATCCGCTGAAGTCAGAGCAACGGCGGCGAAAAGGGATCATCGCTATTTGGGGTATCGGTTTTAAACGTCTGTCAGTCGTACTTTATTGTGAAAAGAACGCAAAATTCCCGTTCGGTGTGTCCACAACGCTTGTCAATTTGGGATCGACAGCTCTTTTCCAAAAATAAAGCCCCGCCCCCTCCCAACCGACCCCCCACCCCCACCCGTGACTTGTTCCTTTATTCTGGATTTCCTGCCCTTTTCTACGCCTTCTCAATCCAACTAATCCCAACCCTTGACCTTTGCGCACCTCTTCGATTGTCACATGACCACGCAGGTGTGGAGGGGTCTCTGCCCCAGCCGACCCCCAATTAGTGACCCTAATTAGGCGAGGCCCCCAGCCGCCCACCTGCTGGGAAAGCTGGGCTGCTTCGGAGGGGGGGTGGGCTGCATTCCTGAAGGGTTAGCAGCGCTCCGAGCTGACTCGAGCGTCGCGCTCCGAAGCGTAATCCCCGCCGGTGTCAAACTCGAGGCCCGGGGGGCCGGTTCCGGCCCGCCACGGGATTTTACGGGGCCCGCAAAGGCAACAATAATTGGAAAACCTCGATTTCTGATTCCAAAACGAGTTCATAAATTGAGGGCGATGAAATATAACAATTTTGAAGATCTTGACTGTTTTTCCCAAATAATTGGATCCATAATGGGAAAGACACGGCGGGCAGAATTTCTTTTTGAAAATGGATTCATTTTACTGAAATGAATATTTGAATTATTGCTAATTGTTATCCATCAAAAGGTAACAAAATATTATTAGAAACATAACAGGTATAAAATTCTTTAAGACCGCGATATATATATGTATTTTTTGCTAAAGTTTAGACCCGGATTTCGTTCCTGACTGGATTTAAGCGGGCTTGGGACCGGCCGACGGGACTGGACTGGTTAGTTCACCTGCCTCGCGGTTCTGAGGACTTGGGTTTCATTCTCCCGTGTTGTTCCACGGGTACTCCGGTTCCCTCCCGCGTTCCAAGAAAACACAAGTTAGCTGAAATGAAGGCTCAAAATCGCAGGTGTCAAACTCAAGGCATGTGATTTGACGTGGCCCGCGAAGGCTAACCATCTGTCAACTTCTTGTGAAAATCTGGACCAAGGTTTCAAATTGTCATACACCATAAATCATAACACTGATATATGAGAAGCATTTTTGTGTTATATTACCGTAATATCCGGCCTAAAAGCCGCGACGCGATTTATGTGGTGACGCGGCGCTAGCGTTTGCGCCGCGCGAGCGTTAGCCCACCTGGTTACAAGTCTCGGCACACCGAAAGAGTTTAGCATTAGCGCACCTGGTTTTAGGTCTCGGCACACAGAAAGAGTTTAACGCTAGCGCTAATGCTCATGCTAATGCTAGCACCGCGCTAGCATTGGATAGAAGTTCAGGGAATATTTACAAGAAAACTAGACGCTTGTTCTTGTCACTAACGACCGATCACCGAAAATCTTATCGTAACCTTTCGAAAATACAACTTTTAAGCGTGCCTGTTTTACCACGGGAGACATTTCCTCAAATCCAGCGACTGAAATACATATTTAACCCCGCATCATTTTTCTCAATAACTACTGTATATTTCCAAAGGTGCTACTGACCAGAAAATGTCACCAGACGTTGGTAACAACCCAAGTAATCATGCGTACAAGGAAAGTAGAACAATTGAGCGCAGAAACTAAGTGTAATAATGTGAAATGATGCAGGGAATAAGTATTGAACGCGCCAGCTGATACTTATTTAACACTCTGTACAAAAGCTTTGCTTCCAATGACGCCGTGAAGGACACTCCTGTGTGGAGAAACTAGTCGCATGCTCTAGTGCAGGGGGCGTCACATACATGTTAATCACGAGTTTTCGCTGTTGCAGAAGTGGATCGGGTAGGGGGGCGGTTTGGCTGTGGCGGTGCTGTCGCTCGTGGCTGTGGGCGGCGTTGTTTATCGCAGTCGCAGAGGTGGATCAGACGGGGAGGCGGTTTGGCTGCGGAGATGTTGTCGTTGCTTGCGGGCAGCGTTGTTTATTGCTGTTGCAGAAGTGGATCGGGCAGGGGGGTGGTTTGGCTGTGGCGTCGTCGTCGCTCGTGGCCGTGGGCGGCGCTTTTTATCGCAGTCGCGGAAGTGGATCGGGCGGGGAGGTGGTTTGGCCGCATACGGTTTACCCATGATCTGCATATCATCTAAAAATGCCCCGAAACGACAGGGTAATATTTCCCCGTAGCTCTCGGACATCTCTTCTGATTATTCCTTGCACTCTTTTGTCAGAAATAATCCGAGGAGCACCAGATCGAGGCAAATTTGCGGTGACGTGATTGGATGGAAAAATCCGTCACGCAGTTTCTACCGTTGAAAAATGCTGAATATCGGCCCGATTATCGGTATGCGCGTACCCACTTCAACATTTGCTCAAGAGAGACCGGAAAATGAAAATCACTAAGTCTTTTTTTTATTGTTTGTTATTTTTCCGGGAAAAAACGTTCAACGACGCCCACCCGATAGGAAGTCCATTTGTGCGCTGACAATGTTGTGATCCGTTTGACTGAGGCCGGGGGGCTGCAGAAAAAGCCCACCCATCGGGTCCACCCCCTTTCTGCGGGCCAGTCCTCCCTCAAATAGAGGCGGCAATCACCGTAATTGGCACCCAGCCGCTCGATTGTCCCGGCGCGGATCAGAACCTCATGCCGGTGTCCGGGCCGAGAGAATGTGCGAGTGCCTGCGTGCCTTGTCCGTGTTTATCCGGCAACATCGAACATCTGGTATCATTTTCAGAAAATAAATAAATAAATAAAATAATAAAAAATAAAATTATATATATATATATATAATATATATATATATATATAAATTTACAAACTTTTAAAAATATATAAATGAAAAATTTAAAAAAAATATATATATGTATTTTTAATGTTATTTTGAAAATAAAATTATATATATATATATATATATATATATATATATATATGTATTTTAAATTTTATTTTTCGTTTATATATTTTTAAAAGTTTGTAAAAAAAATTTTGATTTATATATTTTTTAAATTTAAAAAAAAAAAAAACCTTTTCAATCTTTTTTGAAAATGTGATCCACTTGCGACGTGGGGGCCACGCCACAGGTGCCAAACTTGAGGCCCGGGGGCCACGTCCGGTTTAGGATTTCACGTGGCCCGCGAAGGCAAATGATATTTATGCATTGTGAATCTTTAAATTCAAAATTTGAAAAAAAAAATATACATTGAAAAGGTAAAAATGGGAATAAAAGTTTCGCCCCCAAACAAGAGAATCGTAATTATAATCTGTATAAAAGATTATTATTGTTATTATCTTGCTGGCTGATATAAAAAAGTACTTTCCAATAAAACGCATTTAAAAAAAATTAATTTCATATCTGAAATGAAGACTCAAAATCACAGGTGCCAAACTCATAATAATAATCTCGATAAAATATTATAATGATTATTAATTATTATTATTATTATTACTATTATTGGCTGGCTGATATAAAAAGTACTTCCCAATAAACGACATTTTGAAAAAATTCATTTCATATCTGAAATGAAGACGCAAAATCACAGGTGTCAAACTCAAGGCCCGGGGGCCAGGTCTGGCCTGCCGCGCGATTTCATGTGGCCCGCGAAGGCAAATCACGTTTATGCATTGTGAATCTTTAAATTCGAAATTTGAAAAAAAAAAAGAAAATATTGAAAAGGTAAATATGGGAATAAAAGTTTCGCCACCCAAAAAATAGAATCATTAATAATAATTTGGATAAAAGATTATTATTATTATTATTGGCTGGCTGAAAAAAAATTATTTCATATCTGAGATGAAAACCCCAGATCCGGCTCGCTATGCGATTTCATGTGGCCCGCAAAGGAAAATGATGTTTATACATTTTGAATCTTAAAATTCAAAATTTGAAAAAAAAAAATTAAAATATTGAAAAGGTAAAAATGGGAAGAAAAACGTTTCGCCCCCCAAAAATAGAATCATAATAATAATCTATAATAATAATAATATAATAATAAAAGACATTTTAAAAAATTAATTTCATATCTGAAATGAAAACACAAAATAACCTGTGTCAAACCCGAGGCCCGGGGGCCAGGTTTGGCCCACCGCATGATTTTATGTGGCCCGCGAAGGCAAATCACGTTTGTGCATTGTGAATCTTAAAATTAAAAATTTGAAAAAAAAAGAAAATATTGAAAAGGTAAAAATGAGAAGAAAAAAGTTTCACCCCCAAAAAATAGAATCATAATAACAGTCTGGATCAAAGATTATTATTATTATTACTATTATTGCCTGGCTGATATAAAAATTACTTATCAATAAAAGGCATTTAAAAAATAAAATTAATTTCATATCTGAAATGAAGACTCAAAATCACAGGTGCTAAACTCGAGGCTCGGGGGCCAGGTCCAGCCTGCTGCGCGATTTCACATGGCTCGCGAAGGCAAATGATATTCATGCATTGTGAATCTTTAAATCCAAAATTTGAAGAAAAAAACTGAAAATATTGAAAAAGTAAAAATGGGAATAAAAATGTCACCCCCAAAAAATAGAATTGGAATAATTAACTGGATAAAAGATGAAATTGGCGGGGCGATATAAAAATTGCTTTCCAATCAAAGGCATTTAAAAAATAAAATTAATTTCATATCTGAAATGAAAACACAAAATAACAGGTGTAAAACTCGAGGCCCGGGGGCCAGATCGGGCCCGTCGCGTGATTTTATGTGGCTTGTGAAGGTAAATCACGCTTATGCATTGTGAATCTTAAAATTTAAAATTTGAAGAAAAAAAAAAGAAAATATTGAAAAGGTAAAAATGGGAATAAAAGTTTCACCCCAAAAAATAGAATCATAATAATAATCTGGACAAAAGATTATTATTATTATCTGGCTGGCTGATATAAAAAGTACTTTCCAATAAAAGGCATTTTAAAAAATAATTTCATATCTGAAATGAAAACACAAAATAGGTGTCAAACTCGAGGCCTGGGGCCCATATCCGGCCCAGCGCGCGATTTCATGTGGCTCACGAAGGCAAATGATATTTATGCATTGTGAATCTTTAAATCCAAAATTTGAAAAAAAAAAAGAAAATATTGAAAAGGTAAAAATGGGAATAAAAGTTTTGCCCCCCCAAAATAGAATCATAATAATAATCTATGATAATAATATAATAATAAAAGGCATTTAAAAAATTTATTTCATATCTGAAATGAAAACACCAAATAACAGGTGTCAAACTCGAGGCCCGGGGGCCAGGTCCGGCCCGCCGCGTGATTTTCTGTGGCCCACGGAGGCAGATCATGCATTTTATACGTTTTTTATTTTCAGGTCTTGAAGACGCCAAATTCCCCGATCCAAGGCCGCCCGGGCTCCGCCTCGGGCCCCCTTGCACATATTCGCTGTGAAGTTATCCACAAGTGTCAAAACAAAAGCGTGGAGGATAACGTCGCACGGGAAAGAAGAGGCAACATGACAGAGACATATATTTATATGAATAAAAGTACATACAGAGTCATGTTCAGTAGCACGGCTGAATGCGAGTAGAAAGGCCAGCGAGGAAAATCCTTCTTTAAATAAGTGCAAAATGTTAATGAGACGACTGTAAAGTGTATTTATAAAGGATTTTGTTTTGTTTTGTCCTCCTCAATTCACAAAGAAAAAACAACTTATATATATATATATATATATATATATATATATATATATATATAAGGACACTGCACATACATTTAAAGCTTTGTACAAGAAAAAAAAAAGTTAGTGTTAGAAGTACTGCTCAAACCAAAGTGATGACTGCGCAGGGCAAAGGTCAATGTCGTACTGCGACTACTTCAAGGGAGTATTCCCGATGGCCTCCCGCGTAGAACCGAAACGCTCCCGCAGTCAGACCCGAAAACCCTCCGGTGCGACAAATCTGAAATTGAAAAAACTGCATTTCGGGAGTATGCGGGAAAGCATTCCAGTAGCGTGTACTGTGTACAGTACTGGACTGTACTTTATTGCACATCGAAACCGAGAAACCCGCGAGATGCGTTTAAAAAAAAAAAAAAATCAACTCATTAATTAATTAATTCCCGTGATTTTTGTTCAAATCTGTACCAAAATTTGAAATTGTCATATCATAAATGATGACGTCGACGACACGGGTGTCAAACTCGAGGCTTGGGGGCCGGATCCGGCCCGCTGACATGATTTTATGTGGCCCGCGAAGCTAAATCATGTGTACTAACTTCCGTGATTTTTGTTCAAATCTGTACCAAAATTTGAAATTGTCATTTCATAAATGATCACGTTGATGACACAGGTGTCAAACTCAAGGCCCGGGGGCCAGATCCGGCCCGCCAACATGATTTCATGTGGCCCGCCAAGGCAGATCGTTGCGTTTCCATAATTTTTTTGTACCAAAATGTATTCTGTAGTGTGTGTTTCATATTTCACCCCCCAAAAAATAAATAAGTCAGGTGATCAATTTGGAAGTTAATAGCGCATTTAGTTGGTGCGAGAGTAAAATAAACGGTGCGGGAGAACATTGAGATTTCTGCGGAGTACGAGCGTTTTAATTGTAAATGGAAGTTGAAAAATGTAAATTTTTCTGTAAAACTGTAAAAACTTACTATAAAAAAATAAAAATAAAATATGGAAAATGACATTTTTTACTGTTCATTTGAAAAATTCCTCATTTCTTTAGCAGGTCTTGTTTTAAGGATCTTATCGATTCAGTTCCTGACTTACTGCATTTTTTTTTTCACGGACAAAAATGTCTTGCTTCAAATGCGCCAAAAAAAATAGATAAATAAAAATAAAATAAGATATGGAAAAAACATTTTTTACTGTTCATTTGAAAAATTCCTCATTTCTTTAGCAGGTCTTGTTTTAAGGATCTTATCAAGTCAGTTCCAGACTTACTGCGTTTTTTTTTTTTTCCTGGACAAAAATGTCTTGCTTTAAATGAGCAAAAAAAAAAAAAAAAAGAAAAAGATAAATGAAAATAAAATAATATATGTCCTCTGAGCTCCATCACTCTAATTCATATTTGATGGCGCTGCGTGTGAATAATGGATGGGCGCTTATCGGTCATGATACCCCGTTGGGCAAACAGCGAAAAAGAATCACTAGCGATGAAAGACACCCCCCCCCCCCCACCCCTCCGCCAAGCCGCGAAAAGGAGCGTCGGAACAACACCGTTGAAGTGGCGGCGAGTAGGGCGAGAAAAAAATCATAATCATAAAATTGAGGCCAAAGTGATTTCAATTGCGCTTGTGAATGACGGCTGAGGCCGCGTCTCCTCGGAAAACAAAAAACTGCATTTGATCGGAGACTAACGGGTTCCGATGGAGGTTCGTCGAGGCGGCGCATAAACATAAAGTGCTTTTGAACGGTGGGGTGGGAGGAAGGGGTCATGCTTGAGATGGGCCGAGATGAGTGGTTCCGCTAGTAGGAAGTACCGTAATTCCCGGCCTGGTTATATCGCCGCATAAAAGTGTGTGTGTGTGTGTGTGTGGTGTGGGGGGGGGGGGGGCTTGTAGGCCGGAAACTAACGGTAAGTCAGAGCGATGCATCTTAGCGGTTTTGAGGATCTTCGCGAGGGTCAGGGGAGGAGCTAAACTCAGCCTGGGCCAAACGATGCTAGCGCAGATTTTTTTTTTTTTTTTACTCGACTGAGTAATGTTAGAGAGATAAAGTAACGTTTGGAACGGAAGTAATGAAAGTCGTTTGCGGTAAAACGATTCGACTGGGGCGCAGGGTGTCAAACTCGAGGCCCCGGGGGCCAGGTCTGGCCCGCCGCATGATTTTCTGTGGCCCGTGGCGGCCATGATTTTGGTGACACTGTTCTAAATTTCTCAGTCGCGTATCTAAACGGTTACAACGAGATGTTATGAGCATTTTTGCGGAACCAAACGTGAACAACGGCTGAAGAACACGTTCGCGTTGTGTTCTGATTCCAAAACTATTTCAGGGGTTTTGTGTGTAAGTCCGAGGGCGGTGAAAGATTTTTATCCTAAACATTTGACGGCATCATTTTTTTTTAAAGGTTTAACTGTACAAACAAAGACCGCGGTTCGGAGACACCATGTACCAAGTAACCCAAGACCAGTAAATTGGGGTCAGAATTCAAAACTCTGCCAGCCAAAGCAACTTCTGGTATCTTTAAAAAGAACTAGCGCTACCACATTATTATTTCACTCACAAAAACAAGCAAATCAACCACAAACATATTTAAATAACATGTTTAAATGCTACACTTTTTTTTTTTTTTTTTTTTCCAAACGCAGGCTGTGTTCGGAATCATACGCACATTTCCGCCCGTGAACTGCACGGGGACCGCACGGCGGTCTGACTGGTGAGCAAATCTGCCTCACGTTCCGAGGACCTGGGTCCAAATTCGGCCTTGCCTGTGTCGAGTGTAGATTTTTTAACGATTTGTTTGCGTGATCCAGCTGCAAATAAGTATTTGAACACCTGTCTATCGGTTAGAATTCTGACCCTCAAAGACCTGTTAGTCCGCCTTTAAAAGTCCACCTGTATTATCCTGAATCAGATGCACCTGTGTGAGGTCGTTAGCTGCATAAAGACACCTGTCCACCCCATAGAATCAGTAAGACTCAAACTTGTAACATAGACAAGACCAAAAAGCTATCCAAAGACACCAGAGACTAAATCGTATTTGAACACCTGTCTATCGGCTAGAATTCTGAACCTCAAAGACCTGTTAGTCCACCTTTAAAAGTCCACCTGTATTATCCTGAATCAGATGCACCTGTGTGAGGTCGTTAGCTGCATAAAGACACCTGTCCACCCCATAGAATCAGTAAGACTCAAACTTGTAACATAGACAACACTAAAAAGCTGTCCAAAGACACCAGAGACAAAATTGTACAACTCAACACGTCTGGAAAGGACTACGGAGAAATTGCCGAGCAGCTTGGTGGAAAAAGGTCCACTGTTGGATCAATCGTTAGAAAATGGAAGAACCTGAACATGACGGAGTGGACCCCCATGCGAGATATCACCTTGTGGGGTCTCAACGGTCCTTAGAAAGGTGAGGAATCAGCCCAGGACTACACGAAAAGACTTGGTCAAGGCCCGTCCTAAATGTGCCAGTGACCATTTGGATGATACAGAGGAGTCACGGGAGAAGGTTTTGTGGTCAGATGAGACCAAAATGGAACTTTTTGGTCATAATTCCACGAACCGTGCTTAGAGGAAGACGAATGACGAAGAACACCATCCCTACTGTGAAGCATGAGGGTGGTAGCATCATGCTTCGGGGTTTTTTTTTCCACACATGGGACAGGACGACGGCATTGGATTAAGGAGAGGATGACCACGGCCATTGATTGGGAGATTTTGGGGAACAACCTCGTGGTTGGGTCTTTCAACACGACAATGACCCGAAGCACACAGCCAGGAAAACCAAGGAGTCGCTCTGTAAGAAGCATATCAAGGTTCTGGGCGTGGCCTAGCCAGTCTCCAGACCTAAACCCAAGAGAAAATCTTTAGAATGGAGCTGAAACTCCGTGTTTCTCAGCGACAGCCCGGAAACCTGTCTGATCTAGAGAAGATCTGTGGTGAGGGGTGGGCCAAAATCCCTCCTGCAGTGTGTGCAACCCTGGTGAACAAGTACAGGAAATGTTTGACCTCTGTAATTGCAAACAAAGGCTACTGGACCAAATATTAACATTGGTTTTGTCAGGTGTTCAAATACTTATTTGCAGCTGTATCACACAAATAAATCGTTCAAAAATCATATATTGTGATTTCTGGATTTTTCTTTTTAGATGATCTCTCCCAGAAATTTCAAATTTCAGACCCCTCCCTGATTTCTAAGTGGGAGAACTTGCTGTATAGCAGGGTGTTCAAATACTTATTTTCTTCACTGGATGTTCTCCCCCATGTCGAGGTAGCTTTTCCTGGTTTCCTCGCAAATCCCTGCCCAAAAATTTGGTCGCCAGGTGGATTCAAGACTCTGTTGGCGTGATTGTGAGTGCGAACGGTCGTCCAGTTCTAGGGGTGTAACCGGAACCTCTCGCCCAGAGTCTGTCGGGATGGACTCCGCCGCTTCCGTGACCCTCGTGAGCATAAGCTGCTTGGCTCACGGACGTTTGAAGTTGAGGCGAGACGATTTCGAAATACTGCTCCCTCGACCGGAGTGGGTCGCAAAACGGCACGGGGGACTAGGAAATGGTTTCGAACACAGCCTCCGTGGTTTTTTCTCAAATTTCACAGCACGAAAAACCACTTGATGCTGTTGCCGGTTCTCATTCAGACAATGACCTCACACACATATAAAAACAGCACGGAGAGTCTATTATTTGAGTCACGTAATCCACCTCGTGTCCCAGGAGTCGTTTTTAGGAAACTGTTTTCTTCCCGCCAATATCTGCCTCCTTCCGGTCCATCCTCATATACGGCTCAAAGGCCGAAGACCCGCAGCCGTAGGCCGGGGTCAGCTCGTGGTGAGCGGCGCCCAGGAGAGGGACGGAGAAGCACAGGGAGGGCGGCGGCGGGACGGCCAGCCGAGGGGAAGCCGCGGTGCTGCCCAACGTGGGTAGGGGCAGCCCAAACGGCGCCCCGGGGGGAGCGCCGCTACCGCCGCCGCCGCCGATCCCAGGGGAGGCGGAGGAGCCGCCTCCTGGGATGCTCAGCAGAGATCCGTTGGTGGGGTGCTGCTGAGGAGCCAGGAGGGGGGTCGGGGCGGGCGGCGCCGGGCCCGACAGGAGGCGTCCCTGCTCCAGGAGACGGAGGATGTTGCAGGTGGCTAAAGACTCGGAGGAAGAGGACATCCGCTTGTCCGAATCCTTGCTGGTGTCCTTCTTCTGTTTAGTCCGGCGGTTTTGGAACCACACCTTTACCTGCAGCGACGACCAGTCAAAATAAAAAATTAGTCACCGTTTGCAGTTAAAAAAAAAAAAAACACCAAGTGATTTTATCCTTTTTTTCTAGTAATTCTATTTTAATTTTTTTTTCATTTTAATTTATAGTAAGACAATTTCCGATTTCTTCATTTGTTTTCGGGACATGTTTTAATTTTTTTTTTTTTTTATTAAAATGGAAATGAAAGCAAGGAAACAAGGCAGAAAGTGTTTGAAATGTGTTGAAAACTTATTGAAGAAGTGGGGTGCCAGTGGCTCAGCGGGAGACAGGTCTGGACTCCAGGGAGGCCAGTCTAGTACCCGCAGTCTTTTCTCAACAAAGTCAGGCGGCTGTACCACGTGCAGAATGTGCTTTGGGATTGTCTTGCTGTCATAAGCAGTGGTGTCCATGAAAAAAAATACGGTCGCTTGGATGGCAGCATGTGTTTCTCCAAGACCTGTGTGTACCTTTCTGCATTATTGGTGCCTTCACAGATGTGTAAATTACCCACGCCGTTGGAACTAACACGGCCCTGTACCATCAAAGATGCTGGCATGTGAACTTTGCATCCAAAACAGTCCGGATGGTTCTTTTCCTTTTTGGCCCGAAGGATACGACATCGACAATTTCCCCCAAAAATTATTTGAAATGTGGGCTTGTCGGACCACAGTACACTTTCCCACTTTGCAGCAGTCCACCTTAGATGAGCTCGGGCCCAGAGAAGCCGGCGGCGTTTCTGGACGTTGCTGATAAATGGATTTCGCTGTGCATAGTAGGGTTTTAAAGGTCAAGTGTCATCCCTGTAAATATTGTAAAATAGATATTGTAATGAAAAACACATTATTCACTTCGATGTCGATAGGAAAAAATAAATATGAACGGAGACCGCGTCATCCATGCGCAAGGTTGCGGAAGTGTCATTCGACAACATCCAAGTGGTCGCCATATTGGCTGCATCCCCTGTCCGTGACCTCACTCGGACATTCGCCAATGAAAACACGCGGCAATATTACACTATTGTTTCGAGCCATAATCAGATGATATGCGATCACGACCAAACCGCCTCCCCGTCCGATCCACTTCCGCGGCGGAGATGAGCCATCGCGGCCCGGCGCCGCGTTGAGCCACCCCGGCCGACAAGGCCGGCGGCCGGCTGCGACGAGCCCCCCCCGTCTGCTGGCCTCGTTGGGGTGGCTCATTTTCGGCGCCGAGGTGGCTTATCATGGCGCCGAGCCGGGCCGCTTTACGGCATTGTTCGTAGCCGGCGCCGTCCGCGATGAACAACACCGTCGAGCCGGGGCGCTTTACGGCGTTGTGGTTGCACGAGGCTGAGTGCGGCATTGTCGGCAGCGTTCTTCAGAGCTGCCGCCGTCCGCGAGCCCGACGCGCAGCCTTCGCCGAAGCAAACGGCGTACGCGGCACCTCGGCCGAGGTGGCTTAACGCGGATCCCAGCCGGGGTGCTTTACGGCGTTGTCGTCGTACGTGGCAGAGTGCGCCATTGTCGGGAGCGCACATCGACACGTTTAGCACGCCTCTCATACCTACGTGGATCTTTTGTCACGTTACGAAAGACCGATTACGTGGTCCGCCCCAAACTATTATTTTTTTTAGTAGCTGTATACACAACCGACCGGTCATTTGCAATCCATTTTTCACGACGAACCGGATCTGTTGCGAACCTACGAAGGGTAAATCCGTCCTCCCGAGCGTTCGAGCGATGTCCAGCGATGCAACGAGCCGGCATTTCGGCTAACACGAAGGAACGACGAGCTACCTTCCCCGGAGGTAAAACTAATCGAAACAAACGAGTCCACTTGAGGGCGGATGTAGCGCCGCACTCTCTTTATTGGCACCGGTTTTCTGAAGTGTTGCTGAGGCCATGTGACAGTACCACACAGACATCAGTTTTTGATGCGGTACCACCTCAGGTATCAAAGGTCCCGGGAATTCAATGTTGGTTTTCAGACTTGCCCATTTTGTCCAGATACTCTGAACCTTTTGATGATATTGTGGACGCTAGATGACGAAATCCCTAAATTCCTCGCAATTGTACGTTGCGGACTACGGTCTTGAAACCGTGGTGAGTCACCCAACGCGTAAAAAGTCGATCCAGAACGACGGGCAGACATCGAACCTTGCCCGGGCAGGATAAAACGATTATGTGAGACGCGATCAGTATGCGGCGAGGGCGGAGTCACCGGGAAGGCCCCTTCCCCGGCAAATGAGCTCATGAGTCCGCCAGCGGCGGCCATGACACGTATAATAGGATGGCGGGGCAGCTTGGAGAGCCGAAAAACCAATGCCAGGGAAAAGTCCACGAAAGCCGAGGTTCCGGAAAAAGCTCTTACTACGCAATCCAGACGGGAGGGAAATTGATGAGCGTGGGGGGAAAAAAAAGCAAAGCTGCCTTTGGTACATCTACACTATTGAGTGTAAATCCTTTTTAATGGGATCCAGGGTTCACCACTGGAGCACAGATTACCAGGGGAGATCTGGATCCGGCGTGACCTGGATTTCACCCCGGGACCAACTGCCCTCGCAGACAATCGCCAGAAAAATCAGCGGTGGGACAAAGTAGCTCCTGATGGTGTATTATATTTGAGAATATTGCATTTATATGAATCTTGAATCTTGGGAAGCGGGAACTCAAAGCCCGAAGGTAACAGGATTCGTTGCAGTAATATTTTCAGATACAATACTGTCATTTTTTTAAAAATCAAGCTAAACGTTGCTCTTGCCCCTCACTTGAATCTGTGGATTTGTCAAGCGGAGGTCGGTATGTGTTTAGTCATTTCATAAACCCTTGTGAGGATAGCCGGCTCAAAAAATGGATGGATGGATGATTAATCAAGTACACATGATATGATGTATATGTACGGATGAATTTTCATATCTCAAGGGTAATAATATTAATTGGACACTCTAAACAGGTGTGAGTACGGTTGTTTGTCTCCATGTGCCCTGCGATTGGCTGGCAACCAGTTCAGGGTGTACCCCGCCTCCTGCCCGTTGAAAGCCGGCACTCCCCCGCGACCCTCGTGAGGATAAGCGGCAAAGAAAACAAATGGATGGACAGATATGACAATTTGAAGTTTTGTCACAGATTTGAACAAAAACCACGGAAGTCGACACACGTGGTTTGCCTTTTGCGAGCCGCATCGAATCACGCAGCGGGCCGGATCCCGGCTCCCCGGGCCATGAGTTGGACACCCGCGAGCCGGTATCCGTGACAGAGGCAGAAAAATATTTTACATATTTGAAAAACACTTTCTTGGACATACTGCTAACGGCAACAAAATGGTGAACTGTGAGATTGTCCAGTCATAGAAAACCCGAGGCCAGCACTGACAAAATTTAATAAGCAAGAAATTAAAAAAAATACAAAAAAATAATAATCATAATAATAATCTCACGGGCAATTTTTGGCCCGCGGACCGCCAGTTTGAGACCATTGTTTCATATATAGCCAGCGCTTTTGGTCAATTAAATACTCAGATATGAAATCATGAAATCATATGAAATCATATTTTTTTAAGTACAAAAGGGATATTGCAATTGGAATTAAGGTCCTTTTATTTTTGTAGAATTTAAGGTCTAATTTTTCATAACTATACAGGTGGTACAATTTATTTTTGTTTTTAGAGATTGTGACTTTAATAGAATGACTTTACCGTGGAAAAGTACTACTTTATTGTGGGAAGATTAAGCCTCGGACTTTGTACCCTGACAAAAAACAGCTCTTTGTTCTTGTAAAGATTAAAAATGATATTATTTTAACAGTACGGCTTTTTTGACTTTATTCGAAAATAGGCCACTGCTTAATTCCAATGGCATTTCGGGGTATGTGTAATTACATTGTAATTACATTGTAACTACATTAGTACATTGTAGGTATGTGTAGGTGGTTTTAGGATTATGGGGGGGGGGTATTTTCCCCTGGGCCCAGAAAGTTTAGAGCACCTGATCGAGTGCTGCCACTTTTCATCCCATTAAAGAAAATTCTGCGATTGGGCAAATTGTGGCTCATGAATACAAAATGAAAATCCTCAACGCACAAACTCTACAACAGATGTACCGTGATATAGAAATGTATATTTTTTCTGTATGTAATATTATAATGAAGCGAGGATAACTATTTGGTCTTTCGTGGCATTGCAGGGGTGGGTGGGGGTTGGGGAGGGACTTGACAGTTTCACAACCTTTCAAGATCTCATTGTGATCGGTCGCCATCAGAGCAGCCAGGTTCAGCTGGGGGTTAACCCCGTCTTATAGAATGGCTGATAGATATGGCCGCCCTAATCCCTCCTTAGCACAAATACACTTGGGACGGTTATGAGGCCCACTCCCCCCCCCCCCCCGCTTCACAGTACAACACACTGTAGGGGGCGCTCTCGTGACATACACCCGCTCAGGTGATCCTGGTCTTGACCACGTGACCTTCTTGGCGCATCTGGGACTTTGCCTACCGATTAAGAAAACAAAGATCCAGACCAAGGCGTACGCGCCTGCCAGGACCAAATAGCTGTCAACAAAGCCTGAAGAGTTCGGTCCGCGTTACCGGTAATAAGTCGGACTTGTTTCCGGTGAGAGTTGGACTCCGCCAAGGCTGCCCTTTGTCACAAAATCAACTTTTATGGATAGAATTTCTAGGCGAGGTGGAGAGGGTCTACGGTTTGGTGGCCTCGGCGCCGCATCTCCGTTCTTTGCAGATGATGTGGTTCTGTTGGCTTCGTCAAGCCGTGATCTCCAGCTCTCACTGGAGCGATGCGCCGCCGAGTATGAAGCGGCTGGCATGAGAATCGGCACCTCCGAATCCGAGACTATAGTCCTTGGTCAGAAAAGGGTGGCGTGCACTCTCCAGGTCGGAGATGAGATCCTGCCCCAAGTGGATGAGATCTGATTCGGATGTCTCCTCGGCATTGAGAGGAGCCAGATGAGGTGGCTGGGGAATTCGGATGCCTCCCGGACGCCTCTCTGGGGAGGTGTTCCTGGTATGTCCCACTGGAAAGAGACCCCGGGGACGACCCAGGACATGCTGGAGAGACTATGTCCCTCGGCTGGCTAGGGAACGCCTCAGGATCCCTCCGGAAGAGCTGGAAGAACTGACTGGGGAAATGGAAGTCCCGGTATCCGTGGTGAAGCTACTTCCCAAATACGAGACTATAGTCCTCAGTCAGAAAAGGGTGGCGTGCCCTCTCAGGTCGGGGATGAGATCCTGCCCCATGTGGAGGAGATCTGATTCGGATGCCTCCCGGACGCCTCCCTGGTGAGGTATTCTGGGCTTGTCCCATCGGAAAGAGACCCCGGGGACGACCCAGGACACGCTGGAGAGACTTCGACCCTCACCTGGCTTGGGAACGCCTCAGGATCCCTCCGGAAGAGCTGGAAGAAGTGGCTGAGGAAATGGAAGTCCGGGTATCCGTGGTGAAGCTACTTCCCAAATACGAGACTATGGTCCTCGGTCAGAAATGGTGGCGTGCCCTCTCCAGGTCGGGGATGAGATCTTGCCCCAAGTGGAGAAGTTCAAGTATCTTGGGGTCTTGTTCACGAGTGAGGGAAGAACGCAGCGGGAGATCGACAGACGGATCGGTGCAACGTCTGCAGTGATGCGGACTTCGTATCGGTCTGTTGGGGTAAAGCGGGAGTTAAGACAAAATTTGAAGCTCTCAATTTACCAGTCGATCTACGTTCCTACCCTCACCTATGGGCATGAACTGTGGGTCGTGACCGAAAGAACAAGATCCCGGATACCAGTGGCCGAAATGAGTTTCCTCTGTAGGGTGAGAAGCTCAGTCATCCGGGAGGGGCTCAGTGTCGAGCCGCTACTCCTCGGCATTGAGAGGACCCAGATGAGGTGGCTGGGGCATCTGATTCGGATCCCTCCCGGACGCCTCCCTGATTAGGTGTTCCGGGCATGTCCCACCGGAAAGAGACCCCAGGGACGACCCAGGACACGTTGGAGAGACAATGTCCCTCGGCTGGCTTGTGAATGCCTCGGGTATGGTATTTTAGGATGGAACGGATTAAGTGCATTTTCTTTCATTTTAAATGGGAATTATTTCTTTGGTTTGCGAACCGAATCAGAATATCAATTAAATCTAGTTTACATAAACATTGGGGGGCGCAACGGTTCACAAAATCCGCAGTTCGTTTTGTGGTCACAGTTTTTGGTTCGGCTCGGTCCAAGTTGACTTGAGAAAACCAATCATTGTCTACTTTTTTCTATATTTACTTGTTCAAAAAATATGCAGAAAATATATCCTCACCGCATTGGTATTGATTCTTCTTTTTGTACAAATACTGAACGCGTTTTGGGACACAGAGGACGATTCAATCATTCCATTGGAGTTTATTTCCGCTTCCACAACTTTGATGCTTTGCATGTTTTTCTTTGGCCTCTTTATTCACCATTCTCATATTTTTGGGCTCTAAAAAAATGATATTAAATCAAACAGACAAAAAATGTGCTTTTAACTGCAGATTTCTAGCTTTAATTTGAGGCTACTGACAACCAACTGCGCGAAACAGTCCGTCACGATCGACAACATGCGAGATAAATAGAGCACTAGAAAAATACAGACATTATAATACATATTTACAGATTATTTTGTGAATATTTAAGGGGTTTTTTTATTGTTCTTATTGCTCCACCGTGCTACCATCTACCTCAGCTCATCCAGGGTCAGGTCACGGGGTCAGGAGCTTTGGCAGAGAAGCCTAGACTTCCCTCTCCAAAGCCGATTCCTCCAGGTCTTCCGAGGGCTTCCCGAAACATGCAGAGGGAAAGGGTATTCCGGGGTCATCCCCGGGGTCTCCTCCCCGTGGGACGTGGTCCAGAACACCTCACCAGGGAGGCATCGGGGATGAATTCGAATCACATAACCGAGATTAGTCATCTGGGTCCTCTCAATGCAGAGGAGTCCTCCGAGCTTCTCACCCTGTTTCTAAGGGAGGGCCCAGAAACCCGGCCAGGATCTTGTCCTGTCGGTCACGGGCCACAGCTCGTGACCGTTGGTGAGGGTAGGAACGTAGATCGATCGGTAAATTGAAACCTTTGCCTCGCGGTTTAGCTCATTCTTTCCCACGACGGACCGATACAAAGTCGGGATCACCACAGACCCTGGGTGGGTACTGAGTTTCTGCTCCCTGGGATCGGGACACACTGCATCCGACCCCTATGACGCCTTGCACAGGTGGTGAACCCATAGGACGGCGTACCTACGCAACCTTTTCGAGACCTTTTTTGGGATTTGGGAGGAAACCGGAGTCCCGGGAGAAATCGCATAGACACCCCCCCCCCCCACCACACACACACATAGAGACGAGGCAGGATTTTGAACCCGGGTCCCCGGAACCGTGGGGCCCGACGTGCCCACCGCCTCGAGGCCCGCGTGGCGTCCATGTGGTCCTGGGTAGAAGATTAGTCTGACACCACCCGGGGCCTGGATGATATTCAGTACACCACTTAGTCCTGTATCACTCGGAGTCTGCGAACTGACCTCGGTCCTCGGTTGGAGCCAACAAAATGGAGGCCCCAACCCGAGCCGGCTCTCGGCTCTCACCCGACGTGGTCACAACAAGGCCTCAGTCTCGCTTCCTGTCGCCGGCGTGGGGGACAATCGCGCCACTATGCGTGGGGACGACAGTACCCCCCGCCCCACAACCCCGCCAGACGTGATCCGCGACGGAGGACAATAAACGGCACAGATTGCGTCGAGACACGAGACTCGCGTCATGTCGCATTCGGGCCGGAACGGAACGCCGCCGCAACCGCGCCCCCCCACCCCCCGTGATGTCACCGACAACCCCGCCCAATCCGTCATCCGCGCTGGCTTCCAGCTCGAACGTCAGGAAAAGCTCGGAGAAAGTCATTTTCCGATAATTTCATCAATGACGCTACAGATATGGGCCAAAGAATTTCCTCTTGCCCCCCCCCAAAAAGATTGACTTCAATGAGTATTTTGCATTATTATTATTATAATATTTTTTTTATTATTAAATGGATTTAAAACTTTTTTCAAGCCAAAACATATTCACTGTTTAGGTCGCAGGTGTCAAACCCAAGGCTCGGGGGGGCCAGATCCGGCCCGCCAGGTGATTTTACGTGGCCTGTGAAGGGTTAAATCACGGGTGTCAACTTCCACGATTCTGGTCCAAATCTGGCACCGATTTTCAAATTCTCACATCATAAATGAAAACTTTGACGTATTGCAAGTATTTTTGCGATACCAATGATGAATGATGAATTTTCAAATTTTTGGAGAAGTTCTGACGGTTATTTGTGCGCAGGAGTCGAAGGGACAGACAAATGATGCATACACAGCGTATATAAAAACTCCGCACACCCCTGTTCAAATGTCAGGAAAAGCCAACTAGAACATTACAGATCTAAATCTAAACGGCCCAATTACTTTTTCTTATATAAATAGTATTTTACAGAACAATATATATATATGCAGTATTTTTTTAAGAAATGAAAATCACGCATACGCATCGGATATAATAACTCCGCACACCCCTGTTCAAATGTCAGGAAAAGCCAACTAGAACATTCCAAATCTAAACGGCCCAATTACTTTTTCTTATATAAATAGTATTTTACAGAACAATATATATATATATGCAGTATTTTTTTAAGAAATGAAAATCACGCATACGCATCGGATATAATAACTCCGCACACCCCTGTTCAAATGTCAGGAAAAGCCAACTAGAACATCTGAGCTTGATTGGGTGGGGCTGTGTGAGGGGGCGGTATTCAGAATCACTTTTCAGAGGCGGTTTGTTTATTTGCATTCCTTATTTATTAATATTTATAGTCTCTTTTGTGTGTGCGTTCAAGGGACCCCCTAATAATTTTAGCCAATTAAATATTATTCCCATGTTTAGCCCTAAATTGCCTAACAGTAATTTAAAAGTGCCCTATTTTGGAGGGGGGGGGTGCTAAAGTTATCCAAATAAATTATATTAGTAATTTAACAATAACAGTAGATAAGCAGATTTTACTTGCATGAACATTAAATATAGAAATATAAAGTAATAATAAAAATAAATATATATAAATTAACAGCGATTTACAGCAGTATTTTATTGTTTTTGGTAATAAATAGGCCTTGCATGTTCATGTCATTTAACAATAATAGTAAATAACTCATTTAATAGGATAACATAACGGGGGAGGATTAATATCTGTAAATGTACATAAAGTACACATTTAAGCAGTATCAATATGCTTTCGTCCAAAGTGTACACACACAAAAAAAAAAAAATCACAGCTAAACTACAACAATGTACTGGGATCCAAAATACACACACAAAAAAAACCCCATGCATCGAATTATTAATGTTGAATTACGGTCGTGTACTGTCATCCAAAATATGGCACTGCAGTAATATTGTGACCATAAATGACTATCGATGGACAGTAAAATAATTGTAATTTACAGATGTTATATTATGCTGCTGATTTAAAAATATGTTGCACACGCGCTACAAATCATACAATGAGCATAACACATCAATAAACTATGAATGATTATGAAGCTGGCGTCATGGTTGTTTATTTTTTAGGGGATTGTATTAAACAATAAAAAGTGTGCGTGTGTGTGTGTGTGGAGGGGGGTTATGACTATTATCTGGCTGTTGATTATAGGCATTTATTTTCTATTTTTGTTTTGTCGTGTTGAGATATTACCATGAATAATAATAATAATAATATAATAATAATTGGCTACTTTTATTATTTGAAGTCATAGGGGGCGTCTGACGCAATAAGAGCAAAAGCCAATCAGGAGCGCCGTGACTCGGTGCGGTGGGCGTCGTCTATCACCTGGGTCTCCGACAGGTTCAGCTGACGGGCCAGCTCGGTCCGTTCTCGGCCGACCACGTACTGGCACCGCTGGAACTCCACCTCCAGCCGGTACAGTTGCTCCGCCGTGAAGGAGGTCCGGGTTCGCTTGGGCCGGTCCAGGTCGAGCCCCTTGGGCAGGACGATCTCCCGGATGGTGCCTTTGGCGTCTGCGCGCGTGGGAGGAGAAGAAGAAGAAGTAGAAGAAGAAGAGGACGAAGAACAACAACAAGTAGAAGTAGTAGAAGAAGAAGAAGAAGAAGAAGTCAGGAAGAGGATAACGATAATCCACCGTTCCATCCGTTTTTCGTATACCGCTTATCCTCACTGTAGTTTTGGTAATAATAATGTTTATATTTAGAATAATAATAAGAATAGTAGTAATAACGAAAATATATATTTTATCTGCAACTATTAGGAAATATAATAATAATAGTAAATATGAATAATGCAGCAATAAAAATAATAGTACTTTCAATAATAGTTGTGGAAGTACTTGACGTCGTGATATAAAATCTGTATTATAATATTAATAATACTAGTACTTTTTTAAATAATCCCAATTAAACTGCCGTTACTACTACTTTTATTAAGTATAATAGTATACATATATTATGACTACAATCACCACGATTGTATATGTAATAATGGTGAGGATTGTTATTTTTATTATTATTATCATTTATCGAATCTTGTGAGCATAAAGCGGTACAGAAAAATGGATAGATTGGTTATTATATGTAATAATACTGTAGTAGAAGCAGGCTCGTAAATGTGATTTCAATGTATAGGATTGTGATAGTACTCGTAATAATTTTTCATCAATAAATTAATAAATTTCTTACTACTACTGTCAATGCAATTGTATGTGTAATAATAGTGAGGATTATTATTTTTATTGATATCATTATCAAACCTTGTGACGATAAAACAGTACAGAAAATGGATGGATGGGTTGTTATATGTAATAATACTGTAATAGCAGCAGCTGCCTACCTACTATTTCAATGTATAGGATTGTGATTGTAGTAGCACTCATAATGCTTTTTCCATCGATAAATTCATAAATGTATTCCTACTATTATCACTGCAATTGTATGTGTAATAATCGTGAGGATTATTATTTTTATTAATATTATTATCATTATCAAACCTTGTGAGGATCAAACAGTACAGAAAATGGATGGATGGGTTATTATATGTAATAATACTGTAATAGCAGCAGACGCATAAATATTTCAATGTATAATATTGTGATAGTTGTAACACTCGTAATACTTTTTCATCGATAAAATCATAAATGTATTACTACTACTATCACTGCAATTGTATATGTATTAATGGTGAGATTTATTATTTTTTATTAATATTATTATCATGATCAAACCTTGTGAGGATAAAACAGTACAGAAAATGAATAGATGGGTTATTATATGTAATAATACTGTAATAGCAGCAGGTGCATAAATACCATTTCAATGCATAGGATGGTGATAGTAGTAAAACTTGTAATACTTTTTAATTAACAAATTAATAAATCTATTACTACAATCACTGCAATTGTATGTGTAATAGTAGTGAGGATTATTATTATTGAACCTTGTAAGGATAAAATGGCACAGAAAATGGATAGATTGATTATTATATGTAATAATACTGTAACAGCAGCAGGTGCATAAATACCATTTCAATGCATAGGATGGTGATAGTAGTAACACTCATAATACTTTTTCATCAATAAATTAGTAAATGTATTACTACTACTTTCACCTCAATTGTATATGTAATAATAGTGAGGATTATTATTATAATTATTGAATATTGTGAGGATAAAATGGCACAAAAATGGATAGATGGGTTATTATATGTAATAATACTGTAGTAGCATCAGGCGCATGAATACCATTTTAATGCATAGGATTGTGATAACAGCCGTAATACTTTCTAATTAGCAAATTAATAAATTTATTACTACTATCACTGCAATTGTATGTGTAATAGTAGTGAGGATTGATTATAATTATTGCAAGTTGTGAGGATAAAATGGTACAGAAAATGGATAGATGGGTTATTATATGTAATAATACTGTAGTAGCATCAGGCGCATGAATACCATTTCAATGCATAGGATTGTGATAACACCCGTAATACTTTCTAATTAGCAAATTAATAAATGTATTGCTACCACTATCACCACAATTGCATGTGTAATAATGATGAGGATTATTGTTTTAATTATTATTATCAGTGTAGAACCCCTGTGATGACAAAACAGTACAGAACATGGATGGATGGGTTATTATATGTAATAATACTGTAATAGCAGCAGGTGCATAAATACCATTTTAATGCATAGAATTGTGATAGTACTAACACTCGTAAAAGTTTTCAATTAACAAATTAATAAATTTATTACTACCACTATCACCACATTTGCATGTGTAATAATGATGAGGATTATTGTTTTGCTTATTATTATCAGGATAGAACCCCTGTGATGACAAAACAGTACAGAAAATGGATGGATGGGTTACTATATGTAATAACGCTGTAATAGCAGCAGGCGCATAAATACCATTTTAATGCATAGGATTGCGATAGTAACACTCACGATACTTTTTAATCATGAATAACAATGTTATTACTGCTGCAACTGCAAACAACCATCATATAACTAATCAGGCTACACGAAAATGAAAATGTACTTATTCATTATATTTTCGTCATTCCGTGTATACATTATGTAAGGCGACGTTTTGTTTCTATATGATAAAAAAAAAATGGGGGGGGGGCGGGTTGGGGGCACTTTGTACAGTGCATACATATATTTTCGCCGAGAACAGGAATACATCTATGCGGCCATTTGTTGATATTGGTCAGACAGAGCTCCTCTTTGTCCACAGGTTTGAAGTCATGAAATATGAAACATATGCACTAAAAAAAAAAAAAAAAAAAAAACTAGAGCCGCCCCTGAATTAAATATGATAGAAGCAAATAGCCAAGATAGATAGATAGATAGATAGATAGATAGATAGATAGATAGATAGATAGATAGATAGATAGATAGATAGATAGATAGATAGATAGATAGATAGATAGATAGATAGATAGATAGATAGGATAGATAGATAGATAGATAGATAGATAGATAGAACGCGTGTGCGCAGACAGGAGTTGAACTCTCCATGACCTCCCCGGAAACGAGGGGATGAAGAAAAAAAAAACAGAACAGCAAACGAAACCCAACACGGGAGCTCTCCTTCATCAAGTTCGGAGCAATGGCGACAAAACCGAACCGACCGGACCCACGAAAGTGGAGCGATAAGCGCGATAAGTCGTTTCGGAGCGTAATAACACTGTAATAATTTGGATTCATCGAATGATATACCCCCCCCCCCATAAATAAATAAATAAATAAATAAAATGAAAAGAACACGAGCGCGTTTGTGTTATTATTATTAACAAATGAGATTCTTCCGGTGTGCAAATTGCACGTAAACGCATCACGTGTAAAATTATCTTTAGTTTGTGTTATATTTTATTTCGACGTTCGAGAATTTATTTTAATTTACGTTTTTTTTTAGTTCCCTCGCTTTGTTTTGTTCTTCATTTTGATTGGACTGTATACATAAATATCTTTTTAGTTGCAAATTGATATATTTTGTTTCGTTTTCCTGTCGAGGTCTACGTTTATTATATTTGAGATATATTCACAGATTGTATTTTTTTTTTTGTAATTGTATTTAAAAAAACATTCCAAATTGTTTTCGGTAAATCTGCCCAAGTTGTATTTTATTTCACTTCAGCTGTTTTGAATCTGTTGTGTGGTCGTTTTTATTTTTCTCGCGATGATGAAATTATTTTATGTTCCGTCGTGTACTGATTACTTTTTTTTTCTTTAGCTCTTCTTTTTATTTTGTCTGCTATGGAAATTAAAAAAATAAATAAAATTCAATTCCAATGACTTTTTGTTTTCGGTGTTGTGGCGGTTTCTCGTTCATGAGGGCGTGGCCAGATGAATGTTAAATTAAATATAGTATTCATTAACATCTCGCTGCTTGCACACAAAGACCACCAGGCCACCTTTATTTATTAATTAGGGTGGGTTGATTATTATTTTATTTTTATTATATTTTTCGCTGATGAAACGTTTATTGTTACACAGAAAAAATTTAATACTGTATTCGGTTGAATATGATTGAATTGTTTTAAACTAAGGCAACCCCCCCATTTTTTTGTCCTCGAAAATAATCAAATATGTCCCTTGAATACTTTTTAAGTCAAATTATGTCAATTCAATATTATGTATAATAATAATAATAATAATAGTTCTGATGCCGCGATGACGACATTGTAGCGATTTAAATCTATTCGATGTGCTAAAGACATATTCGATTATTATTTTTATTTTTTTTTTTTTTTAATAAGTGATGTTGAACTGCTCCACTCACCCCTGACCAGGATCCTGCGGCAGTACTCGGGGTCCACTCCTAAAAGTTTGTCGTGGCCGTCCTCGCTGGAGGACGACGACGTCCCCGGGGTGTCCGAGGAGCTGTGGGCCGGCGAGCGGCACTTGGCGTCCGGCCGATCCGGACCCCGCAGCGGCTGCCTGGCTCCGCAGCGGCGGTGGCTCCCATCGCCCATTGCGGCCTGATCGAACATCATGTGCGACTCCCTCCCGTCTTCCTTCCTCCCCCCCCCCAACCCCCCCCTCCCTTGGTCTTCCTTCTCCTTACTCCTTGCGGAGGGGCGCGGGGGGCATGGCCTCCGCTCGGCTAAACGCAACACCTGCCAACACGATCGGATCGGACCTCAGGTGTGTCGCCGGCATGACGCGGAAGTCCGGTTTAAACTGGGAGCCGAGCCCGAAGGACTACGGAAGCCGACTTGTGGAGAAGGAACCACGGGCAAGGTGCAAAGGTGGGGTTGAGGTGTGGTTAGGTGCCCCCCCCCCATCCCCATCCCCATCCCCACTCCTCCCACTCAAGTCTCCTAATACTTGAATTGAAAACGCAATGCACTCCCCCGCATATTTTTTTTCCGGGGGGGGGGGGATTGGTCTTGGTTTTTTCAGTTGTAAAGCCAACTAAGCCGGTTCCTTTGACGTCACGTCCGGTTATCCCCTGATTGGCCATCAATCGGAGCCGTGCTGATAAAGGCGCGAAGGAATGACACCTTCGGTGGTCCGCAGTCGGAAATCCAAATACGGGCCGACCGGGATTACACCCCCCCCCTCCGCCCACTCCCCCATCATCCTCCAAATACACGTTTCCGGGTCCGTCGTAAATCGAGGACCGCCGTACTCTCTAATAAAACACTACTTTTTTTTTTCTTGTACACACCGATGAAACTTTTATCTTTCCGAAAATATTTGAATTAAAAACAAAATATATATGCCGTATATTGCTGCAGTGAGTAGATTTTTGCCTCCATTTTTATATTTCATACGTAGCAATTTATGTAATTATGTAAAATCATACACAGTTCAGCCGTCCACATCCAATTGGAATTTGATACAATATGATTTTGAAAAGCGTTTTGTAATTGAATATAATTTCATATTTATGCAATTCAATCCCACCCCCAACATACACACACACAAAATATAATATATATATATATATATATATATATATATTTTATATCAAGTGCAGTTAAAAAAGAAAACCTGCCTTGATTTAATTTTGGCTGATTAAGAAAACAACAAAAAAACACCTCACGAATCATATTCCAATTTATGAAACTACATATTTAATACTACACAAGTCAAAACTTTGGACAGACCTTCTCATGCTATTAAATAAACTAAATAATTGACTGTGAGATTACAAAATGAATAACAAAAATTTACCCAGACTCCATGTGAATAAATATTATACCGCATTATTCCACATATTAGCTAGCGGTGTACCCGTGTCACCTATGAAATCATTTTTCATTTTGCTACAAGGACAACGCACACCCCTCCCCGCCCCCCCCAAAAAAAATGTAGCGTTACAATCAACAACAATCTCTAAAAATCATTCATTCTGCCAAATAATTGCAAATTTCATTCCCGAAGCGATCAAATCTCACCCCACTTTTCCGATTATTCCCGAAAGGGGGGGGGGGGCGCCGGAAGTGAAATTTCATCGGCTTTGCAAACGATTCCAAAACATTTTATTTTAATACACAAGCAATGTGTGATATAAATAATAACAATAAAAAAAAACTTATAGACACGAGTGGGCTTAGTGGGCTTGTTATCATATGCTGTGATGCCTTGAGTTGATTTTGCACCCGCTGCGCGTTGTAAGCAAAACAAGCGGTTTTGTATAATTATGTAAATATATATATATATATATATATATATTTGTTTGGTTTTTGTGTGCGTGTGTGAGAGTGTGTGTGGGTGTTGTCCTCCTCCAAGGTCGTAATTACTGCACGCATCCTTTTCCCCTGGCCTCATCTCGGCCGCCATCAATAGGAGCTGTCAATCACAGGCCGCACTCAGCAGAGACAAGAGGAAGGCTGATTGCAACGCAAACACACACGCACGCGCGCGCGCGCGCACACACACACACACACACCACACAGGTGGACGCACGCTCACGCGCACGCACGCGGACACGCACACGAGCGCCATTTCACGTTGCAGCAATTTCGCCGCATCGGAGTTTTTGTGAAGACGCAACGCCGCTCGGAGTTCTTTTAGCCATTTTGTGTGTGTTTGTGTGTGTTTATGTTATTCACACCCACCCACCATCACTGTGTTTACACGCCGTAAATTGCTCCTTTTGTCGAAGCTTTACAGACCAGAAGGTTTCCGGACGGTTATGCATCAATTACTGCCCCTCCTCCCCACCTGAAAAGAAAATCAACTTTTTTGATCCGCTGCTTTCATCGTATTATTATTTTGTTTGCTTTTGTGTGTATGTGTGTGTTTTTTTTTTTAAAAAGATCCTGAAATATATATAAATATAAAATTCAACGGGCGCGCGTGAAACTGCAAACATGCCTAAAAATGAACGCCAGCCGTGTTCATCAAACACATATTTAATTTTTTATGAGTATTTCCATTTATTCCACGGGAACGACACACACACACGCGCACACACACGCGCAAAAATAATCGTTAATTTTAATCATATTTGTCGGTAGCACATGATTAAAATGTTATTCCCCTAAAGAATAAATAGTTGAATTTTAAGAGTAACCGATGTTTATGTTCGTACTATAATTCCAATTTTTATGTAGAAGACAGTTCTTGTGACGTATTTAAAGCAGGTTTCCGATTATCTTCCCACTCCACGCCACGCTTGAACTCAATGGCGGCTATTAACATATTTTCTGCAGCCGTGTACTTAATTTTCCATTTTTTTAATTTAAAATCTCGCGGATCAGATGCCATTCAAATAAAAAAATATTTCAATTTGATGATTAAATGTTTGGTTTGTCACCTTGTTGGAGCCCAATAGGGTTTTTTTTGTGTTTGTGATTAGAGGAGGGGGAAGAAAAAAATAATCTTCTGTAATTAATATAATTGTGAAAAAATAACAATCGGTTATTGAAGCATAACGCAGCCGTCGAAACCATCACAAGTAATTACTTCGTGGAGTAGTCTTAGTGGGCAGGTGCGGGACTTTCGGTAGGCCACAGCGACACTCGGCGGCCACACGAGGAACTGCGCGGCCTGGAGGACGCAAACTGACAACTTTTTTTCATTTTATTTTGTTTTTATTTTTATTGGAGACGACGTACAAATTACAACAGGTCGGGGGGGGGGGGAGAGGAAGGCACTTCGAGGATCGGGAAACCGACATTTTGTTGTTTGTGTACAAAACAGTTGAGTCACGTAAGTGCCGCCGACCCACCGAACCTGATCGCGATTACTTTCCAGAAGAGTCGCAACACAGGAAAACAAACAAAAAAAAAAAAGTAAAAAAAAAACAACAATGAAGTTAAGTTCTTCTGTCTTGCTGAATATTAAAAAAAAAAAAAAATCAACATGGTCTTAAAATTGTAGTAAAATGTTTACATGAGGAATCGGGATACATTCACAAGGTTAAAATTGGTGTTTTGGGCATTACACATACACATTTCCACAATTCCACCATATTTGATATATTTGGTGAAGATCCTCTTGCGCAGTTTTATGGAATTTGCTCCTTTGCCCGCCAAAATTTTGCCAAATTATGCATTAATTGCTCCAATTTTTAATTTTTTTTTCTACAACAGCTCAACTTTTCCTCATTTTTCGCGTAAAAATTGAAACACTCACAAATACTACTAAAATATGAAATATTTAACTGTAGTTGCAGTATTAGAGCTTTTTTAGTAGTAGTATGCGTGTTTCAGGTGCACATTTAATGACTTAAATCGTAGGTGTCTAACCCAAAGCCCGGGGGCAAGATCCGGCCCACCGCGTGATTTTACGTGGCCCGCGAAGCCAAATCTAGTGTCAATTTCCACGATTCTTGTAAAAATCGGTGCCAAAATTTCAAATTTTCATGTATCATAAATGATTACGTTCAGATATTACAAGCATTTTTGTGTGACCAAATATGAATAGTTGCAAAAAAAACCCAATGATTTATGATTTCAAAACTAGTTCATAAATTCATGATGTAAATATGATGAGACAATTCAATATTTTTGTTTCACAGTCATAACGGGCCGCTGAGGGAAACCAGAACTACAATGTGGCCCATTAGAAAGTTTGAAACCCCTGACGTAAATGTTAGCATTTTCCCCTCGTGAGCATGGGTCATTTGATACAGTTTGTTCAATAGACATTTATTTTTTAATTTTTTATTTATTTAATATTATTTTTATTGATTTAAAGACGTTTATTGAAAAAAAATGGCAATTTTTTTTTTTTACCCCGCTAATGACAGCTTGGTTTTACATGTACGGGTAAATATCGCTTATGCTGAAGTCCTATTTTCCAAAAGTTATTGATTCCAAATTGTAGACATCCAAATTTAAGATGGTGGTGGCCCACAAATAAATTTTTGCATAACACTGAAGACAAAAAACTGCTTCGTAAAAAGCGCACGAGCCGCTAAACCTGACCTTAACCAGCCAAACCTGGTACACTTGACTTTATATGATCGTGATGTGCAATGTTTATTTTCTTAGACACAATGATGAGGTTTTGATTGATAACTGCCAATATTTCTGATATTCATGTCCACTAACGTCTTCGATTTGCACAAGGAAAATCGGGGGGGCCACGGAATTGCCACGAATTTTATGAAAACGAGGGGTATAAAATGAAAGGTGGTTCCAGACTTCCTTTGCCGATTCACTTCCCAGTCCAGGGAAATCCAGCGCCTCTGAAGAGCGCTGCTGCCCCCGTGTGGCCAAATGTGGCAAACGCAAGAGCGAGTTGGGGCGGGGGGGGGGGGGGTACAAAGGGGCGGGGGGAAAGAGATGCTGGTCACAGTTGTCGTCTCGGGTCCGCCGGTTCCCCCTCGGAGATTCAGTCGAAGCCCTGCCAGTCGCTTTGCTCGGAGTCGTACTCCAGCTCCATGCCGATGCAGCGGACGCCCTCCAGCAGCATGGGTGTGCCGTGATGGCGGTCTGGAAAAGACAGCGTCAAAGCGGGCGTGAACGATGCCGTGGTTGTCGTAGTGACCCTAAACGCCAGCAGGTGGCAACAGTACATATACAGCGAAGAAAATAAGTATTTGAACACCCTGCATTACTGCAATTTCTCCCACTTTGAACTCATGCAGGGGTCTGAAATTTTCCTCCTAGGTGCATGTCCACTGTGAGAGTGATCATTTAAAAAGAAAAATCCAGAAATTACAATGTATGATTCTTTTTAAAAATTTATTTGTGTGATACAGCTGCAAATAAGTATTTGAACACCTGTCTATCAGCTAGAATTCTGACCCTGAAAGACCCGTTAGTCCGCCTTTAAAAGTCCACGTATTATCCTGAATCAGATGCACCTGTGTGAGGTCGTTAGTTGCCCACTATTACTCTGAATCAGATGCACCTGTGTGAGGTCGTTAGCTGCATAAAGACACCCGTCTACCCCATACAATCTGTAAGACTCGAACTTGTAACATGGCCAAGACCAAAGAGCTGTCCAAAGACACCAGATACTAAATCGTATTTGAACACCTGTCTATCAGCTAGAATTCTGACCCTCAAAGACCTTTTAGTCCGCCTTTGAAAGTCCAACGCAGCTCCATGTATTATCCTCAATCAGATGCACCTGTGTGAGGTCGTTAGCTGCATAAAGACGCCTGTCCACCCCATACAATCAGTAAGACCCAAACTTGTAACATAGACAACACTAAAAAGCTGTCCAAAGACACCAGAGACTAAATCGTATTTGAACACCTGTCTATCAGCCAGAATTCTGACCCTCAAAGACCTGTTAGTCCGCCTTTAAAAGTCCAACTCCGCTCCATGTATGATCCTGAATCAGATGCACCTGTGTGAGGTCATTAGCTGCATCAAGACACCTGTCCACCCCATACAATCAGTAAGACTCAAACTTGTAACCTGGCCAATACCAAAGAGCAGTCCAAAGACACCAGAGACTAAATCGTACAACTCCACACGGCTGGAAAGGGCTACGGAGAAATTGCCGAGCAGCTTGGTGGAAAAAGGTCCCGTGTTGGAGCAATCATGAGAAAAATGGAAGAACCTGAACATGACAGAGTGGACCCCCATGCGAGATATCCCCTCGTGGGGTCTCTACGATGCTTACAAAGGTGAGGAATCCGCCCAGGACTACACCACGGGACTTGGTCAATGACCTGAAAAGAGCTGGGACCACCGTTTCCAAGGTGACTGTTGGTAATACACTAAGACGTCATGGTTTCAAATCATGATCCCCTGATTAAACCAGCACATGTCAAGGCCCGTCTTAAGTTTGCCGATGACCATCTGGATGATACAGAGGAGTCCTGGGAGAAAGTTTTGTGGTCAGATGAGACCAAAATGGAACTTTTTGGTTACAATTCCGCGAACCGTGTTTGGAGGAAGAAGAATGATGAGTTCCATCCCAAGTTCCATCCCTACTGTGAAGCAAAGGGGCGGTAGCATCATGCTTTGGGGGTGTTTTTTCACACATGGGACAGGACGACTGCACCGTATTAAGGAGAGGATGACCGCGGCAGAGTATTGTGAGATTTTGGGGAACAAGAACATTGAAGATGGGTCGTGGCTGGGTCTTTCAACATGACAATGACCCGAAGCACACAGCCAGGAAAACCAAGGAGTGGTTCCGTAAGAACCATATCAAGGTTCTGGCGTAGCCTAACTAGTCTCCAGACCGAAACCCAATAGAAAATCTTTGGAGGGAGCTGAAACTCCGTGTTTCTCAGCGACAGCCCGGAAACCGTTCTGATCTAGAGAAGATCTGTGCGGAGGAGTGGGCCAAAATCCCTCCTGCAGTGTGCGCAAACCTGATGAACAACTACAGGAAATGTTTGACCTCTGTAATTGCAAACAAAGGCTACTGTCCCAAATATGAACATTAGTTTTCTCAGGTGTTCAAATACTTATTGCAGCTTTATCACACAAATAAATTGTGATTTCTGGATTTTTTTTAGATCATCTCTCTCACAGTGGACATGCACCTACGATGAAAAATTCAGACCCCTCCGTGATTTCTAAGTGGGAGAACTTGCAGTGTAGCAGGGAGTTCAAATACTTATTTTCTTGACTGTATCGCCTTCAAAATAAGGGAATTGATTATTCATGTTTACAGTGATACCTCTATTAATCTGTTCCAGAAGTCGTTTCATAACGTGAATTTTGCGTAAGTAGAAGCGCATTTTACATGTAAATTGCCCAATCCATTCCAAAAAAAAAAACCCCAACAAAAACTCACAAAAAAGTTGTACTCTTCCAATCTGTGCTTGCGTGATTTGGTGACAGTCGACAGTCCAATGGGAGAGCAGCTCTACTGCACCACACATACTAAGATAAAGGAAGTGCATGATGGGTAAAGATTGACTTCCTTCCCAACCAATGGGACGTCAGGAAGATACTACGATGATAGCCAATGGGAGAGCAGCTCTATCGCGGCACACAAACCAAGATACAGGAAGTGCATTATGGGTAAAGATTGATGTCCCTCCTAGCCAATGGGATGCCAGGAACATGCTCCAGCGATAGCCAATGGGAGAGCAGCTCTATCACACCCCACAAACCAAGAAACAGGAAGTGCATTATGGGTAAAGATTGATGTCCCTCGACCCAATGGAATGCCAGGAAGAAGCTCCGGCGATAGCCAATGGGACAGCAGCTCTATCGCGTCACACAAATCAAGAAACAGGAAGTGCATGATGGGTAAAACTTGACTTCCTTCCTAACCAATGGGACGTCAGGAAGATACTACGATGATAGCCAATGGGAGAGCAGCTCTATCGCGGCACGCAAACCAAGATACAGGAAGTGCATCATGGGTAAAGATTCATGTCCCTCCGAGCCAATGGGATGCCAGGAAGATGCTCCGGCGATAGCCAATGGGTGAGCAGCTCTGGAGTAGTCAATGTATTGTTGTCACTCCACCATTAACATTTATTGCATTATCACCTGCTTATATATAAAAAATATTAATTGACAAATATGTATTATTGTTCGATGTATATTGCAGCTGATTTTTTTGGGGGGGAGGGGGGTGATCTGGTAGTATTGTGTGCCACTGTAAACATTATACTACTCATGCATTATATTCATCTGTTCTATGAGTGAAAAAAAAAAATGGCGGCTGAAGGTGCGAAAAGAATCCTACCCATGACTCTGGCGTGAACTTTGACCGTGACGCAGACGTCGTCGTTGGCCTCACTCAGCAGCTGCACCTGCTCGCACAGCACCCCCTCCTGCTGAGCCATGTACTCGCACGTGACCTTCAGACCTCCAGGGGGTGGGAGTGGGGTGGGGGGTGGACAACAGACACGCAAGGGATAAAAGATTCAGCATTATCTCTTATCTGGCATGTGCACACATAACCATGAGGTGGTGCTCAGACACCTGCACCTGCTATTCCTAATTGGACTCCCGTCCAATTACTAACCAATCGAAGATCAGATGAGATCGGGCAGTCTCAGGGCAGTCCCCCCCCCCCTTTTTTTAATGTACATTTTAATATATTTTTCAATTGAGTCTTCCAGGTCATAGGTTAACGGTGTCAAAATGTGAGGCAGAAAAGCTTCAAATTTCCCCAAAAATGCTCCCAGACACGATCCACCATTGTTGTTATTGATGTTACCGCAAAATTATGTAAGAACTGCGGACTACCGTCTCAGGAAACACGCATTTCCATGGGGGTGGGGGGGCCTGTTTTCAAATGGATTTACTCTGGAATCGGGTTCAAGAAATGATTCCTGTCCAAACTCCCAACAACACCGGTTTCGTGTTTTCGAAATGAAGAAAATAATAGAACCCCCGCTTCCGTGGACTGACTTCAACCGGGTGGCGCGTCGATGCGGTCTCAGCTGCAACGGCGCTCACCTTCGGGAGCCGGCGAGACGTCCACGACCCGGAGGTGGGGGCTCGGCGCCGGCGCCAGAAAAACGTCCTTCCCGAGAGCCGGGACCTCGGGGAGGGTGAAGGCAATCTCGTAGCGGTGCTGAGCCTTCAGGAAGCCCACCTGGACCGAGACCCGAGCGGAAAAGGTAAAGACCGGAATATACGTGCCGAGGAAGTGACTTTTACCGGCCATGCTAGTGCTGCGCTAGCGTGTTGCTGCTGTTTTACTGGCGTGTCTCAGAGATTTTTTACGACGGTTGCCACGGCAAGGTTGCCGTCACCTTCACCAGGAAGCTGCCGTCGTCCTCGGCGGTGACCATGATAACGGAGTCGTGCAGCTTGTCATCGAAGTGGACGTGCGAAGGGGCGCCGGCCCCCCCCGGGGGGTCCTCGGAGAAGCGAACGCCGCCTCCCCCCTTGGCAGAGCCTGGGGAAGAGCAAGGAGGGACTTTGAGATCATTTTTTTTTCTCCCCGATTCCATTTGGAGCAAGTCTGGGGAACACCAAAAAAAATAAAAAAAGGGCAGTCCAGAGTGAATTTAAAGAACGGAAAAGTCAGCTGGAGCCTGTTTGAATGGATAACAAAGGGCAGAAAATATTCAATATTTAGACTAGACTAACTCGAGTGCAAATGTGCCCTTTGTAAAATGTCAAACTGTTTTTTGTCGCGGCCCACATTGGAGTTCCGGTTTCCCTGATCGGGGAATTATGACTGTGAAACCAACAAAATCTTTGACAGTCTCATCATATTTCGACATGGAATTTCGAAATCAGAAATCAAAAATGCTTAGAATACATCAATGTTAATATACATGATATGACAATTTGAAACTTTGGTGCAGATTTGAACAAAAAGCACGGAAGTTAATACACATGATTTAACTTTGCGGGCCACATAAAAATTATACCTTGGGCCAGATCTGGCCCCCGGGCCTCGAGTTTGGCACCTGTGTCGTCACTGTTATCATTTATGATGTGAAAATTAGAAATTAGGTACAGATTCGAACAAAAAGCACAGAAGTTAATACACATGATTTAACTTCGCTGGGCACATAAAAATCATACCTTGGGCCATATCTGGATCCCGGGCCTTGAGTTTGACACCCGTGACGTCAACGTTATCATTTACGATATGACAATTATAAATTTTGGTACAGATTTGAACAAAAAGCACTGAAGTTAATACACATGATTTAACTTTGCGGGCCACATAACATCATGCGGTGGACCACATCTGGCCCCCGGGCCTTGAGTTTGACACCCGTGTCATCAACATTATCATTTTTGATATGACAATTTGAAATTTTGGTACAGATTTGAACAAAAAGCACTGAAGTTAATACACATGAATTAACTTTGCGGGCCACATAATATGATGGGGTGTGCCGGATCTGGCCCCTGGGCTTTCAGTTTGACACCTGTGTCGTTATCATTTAAGATATGACAATTTGAAATTTTGGTACGGATTTGAACAAAAGCACAGAAACTAATACACATGACTTAGCTTCGTGGGCAACATAAAATCAATCACACGGGTTCGATTCCCAAACCGAAAGACTCACCCTTTCCTTTCGCAGCAGCGGCGGCGGCAGCCATGATGTCGCCGAGACCGAGGCGGGGCACCGTCTCACAGCCTGGCCATCACCCACAACGGGGTCTCACCCCCCAAAAAAAAAAAAATAATATTAACGATGGAGTCATGGAATGAGATGCTAGCGAGCAAAGCGGGAGCGTATTTGTAGAGCAAAACAAGTAGATAAGAGGATTAGCTGAGTGGGGGGAAGGGGGGGCACATCCCGTAAACAACAACATAGCTCTCACTAGAATAGGGATTACTAACTTCATTATATCTATGATGTGGTGTATTTCGTGGATTTGTGGGGCCACCGCCATCTTGAATCGGGATCCGACAATTTTAAAATCAATAACTTTCGGCACGGTGGCGCAGCTGGAAAGCGTTGGCCTCACAGTTCTGCCGACCGGGGTTCAATGCCTGCGTGGGTTTTTCGTTGCCTGTCTCCATGTGCCCTGTGATTGGCTGGCAACTAGTTCGGGGTGCACCCCTGCCTACCGCCCGCTCCCTGTGAACCTTGTGAGGATAAGCGGCTAAGAAATATGGACGGGTGGATGCTGCGGCCCAGCCTGATCCAAACTCTGCCTCGAGCGGTCCCAAGGTAAATTAAGTTCGAGACCCTTGGTTAGGGGTCCCCGAACCGGCGGCCCGCGGGCCATTTGCGGCCCATGAAAAATTATTTTGTGGCCCTGACCTTAATATGAAAGTTTAATGTTAGTGCGGCCCTCGAGTTTTATATGATGGCTGCGTCCGGAGCCGAGGAACCGACCAATCACGGGGGAGGTAGACTGTTCTCGGGGGTGTGAACAACGACCCCAGCAGAGAAACCAGTTTTTTTTTGTTTTTAGTAGTTTTTATCCTCATCTGATGAAGAAATAGCAGTGTCGGTTGATCGGGAAGACGGAGGAATACTTCCATACAGATTTGAACCTGTGGCTGTAGATAATGTTGAATATTCAGATTGGTTCTTCGGGCGGAATGACGCCGGAGTCTGACTACGCGTAGGTCTCCGCGCGGGACGAAAGTGTGTAAACCAAGGCACCCAGAGCCCCGGGCCGGGAGACGCGGATGGTTCTTCGGACGTGAATGACGCGGAGTCTGACGAGCGAGCTCCGGCGGTGGGCTGCGAGCCGAGCTTCGGCGTCCGGAGGAGGTCGCGAGCAGAGCTGCGCCTCGCGGCCCGCCGCTAGCAGAGCTGCGGCTCGCGGCCCGCCGCTAGCAGAGCTGCGGCTCGCGGCCCGCCGCTAGCAGAGCTGCGGCTCGCGGCCCGCCGCTAGCAGAGCTGCGGCTCGCGGCCCGCCGCTAGCAGAGCTGCGGCTCGCGGCCCGCCGCTAGCAGAGCTGCGGCTCGCGGCCCGCCGCTAGCAGAGCTGCGGCTCGCGGCCCGCCGCTAGCAGAGCTGCGGCTCGCGGCCCGCCGCTAGCAGAGCTTCGGCTCGCGGCCCGCCGCTAGCAGAGCTGCGGCTCGCGGCCCGCCGCTAGCAGAGCTGCGGCTCGCGGCCCGCCGCTAGCAGAGCTGCGGCTCGCGGCCCGCCGCTAGCAGAGCTGCGGCTCGCGGCCCGCCGCTAGCAGAGCTGCGGCTCGCGGCCCGGCGCTAGCAGAGCTGCGGCTCGCGGCCCGCCGCTAGCAGAGCTGCGGCTCGCGCCCGCCGCTAGCAGAGCTGCGGCTCGCGGCCCGCCGCTAGCAGAGCTTCGGCTCGCGGCCCGCCGCTAGCAGAGCTTCGGCTCGCGGCCCGCCGCTAGCAGAGCTTCGGCTCGCGGCCCGCCGCTAGCAGAGCTTCGGCTCGCGGCCCGCCGCTACCAGAGCTTCGGCTCGCGGCCCGCCGCTACCAGAGCTTCGGCTCGCGGCCCGCCGCTAGCAGAGCTTCGGCTCGCGGCCCGCCGCCGGAGCTCCCTCGTCAGACTCGCGTCATTCCCGTCCGAAAAAGCCAAAAAGTAAGTTTGGTAAGACAGATAAAAACATTTAAAAGACAAAAGAATTATTATTATTTTTAAATGATGAAGAAAAATTGGAATGAGTCTTGTCATTTTTTTTTGTATCTGTAAAAGAAGAAGCGGAAATTCAGATTATTTGAACACATACAACGTTCTCTTATTAAATCTTATTCGTAGGTTTCCAGTGATGTCACCACCACCCTTAACCAATCGGATAAATTAACGGTGGAAAAAAACTCCACGCTTCACCAATCACCTGTGTTCTCTGACCTCTGTGGCACACAAGATGGCGTAATTGAAACCCCATCCATTGTGAAATGCAGCCCGATTTTTATTTAGGAAATGAGAACATTACACATGTCTGTCAAAACATGTTTTTATTATCCTCTAATATCATATATCAATGGCATTAAAAAAAGGGGGCGGGGTATCACTTTAAATCTGTTTTTTTTAAATGAGATTAATATGCATTGTTTGGTTATCTACACGCAGAACATAGATATCGTTGGTTAGGCACTGTATTACGGCGATACTTGTCGAGTCGATACAAAATACTGCACATAATCAGCATAGTAAAAGCGGATACAAAATATCATTTAAAAAAAAAAACCACTTACAGATTGTAGAAGGTCAACGTGGGGGCTACGCAGTGAAGCTAACATCCGGGAAATCCTTAATTTCCGTACGTAACACAAATATACGTTATGTTTGTGTTTGTCTGGCTGTCCAGCTGAACTCAGCTTTTTCTCCTCAGAGCTAGTCGCCATTCCATTTCCGCATTTGCGGGGATCACGTGACCTGTCTGGACAAATGGGGATGTGGCGCCTCGCGCTGGCGATTTTTGGTCATCCCAGGCTAAAATAAAATAAAATAAAATAAAATAAAATAAAATAAAATAAAATAAAATAAAATAAAATAAAATAAAATAAAATAAAATAAAATATATACTTTAGCATGTTTTACACACTCCTTGTTTTATCTAGGTAAATTGTTGTCTGTTGTCATACTTGAGCGGCTTTAAAGGGCCACTGTCATGAAATGGATGATTTTTAGTATATTAATGAAAAAACGGCAGCCAACATGAACCCATGCGTTTCTTCACCACAAAATAGGATTTTTACGTATACAGTTTGTTGTAACTCCCGCCATGAAAATCCTCTCGAGGGATTTGCTTTCGAGAAGAAGCAGGAAGTGACGTAAAGGACAGCGGCGCCCCCAAGTGGACTCGGTTGTCTCTATTAGTTTTACTTCCGGGAAGGTTGCCCGTTGTTCCTTCGTGTTAGCCAAAATGCCGGCTCGTTGCATTGCTTGAACACTAGAGAGGATGGATTTACCCTTCATAAGTTGCAAGAGACCTGGTTCGTCATGAAAAATGGATTGCACAGGTGCAAAAGACGAGAGCTCCGTGGGTTCCAAATGACAGGTAGGTGTGTAAATAATAGTTTGGGGCGGGCCACGTAATCGGTCTCTCTCATAACGTTGCAAAAGATCCGCGTACATATCACAGGGGTGCTAAATGTGTCGATGTGCGCGTCGGACGGCTTCTGCCTTTGCCGGCTTCGGCACCGCGTCCCTCAGTCACAGCTACGGTGCCGCGTCCGCCGGTCACGGCTTCGGCGCCGCCTCCACCGGTCACGCCTTCGGCTGGAGTGGCTCATCTCATCCGTGATAAGCCACCTCGGCGCCGAGCCGGGCCGCTTTACGGTGTTGCCATCGCACGCGGCTGAGTGCGCCATTGCCGACAGCGTTGTTCATAACTGCCGCCGTCGTCTGCGATGAACAACACCGCCGACGGCGGCAGTGGTAAACAATTGTTTATGGCGCACTCAGCCGCGAGCGACGACAACGCCGTAAAGCGGCCCGGCTCGGCGCCGTGGTCAGCCACTTCGGCGGCGGAAATGAGCTGGCCGCCGGCCGCCGGCCCCTTGACAGCTGGGGTAGTCTCCAGCACTCCCCGCGACCCTCCTGAGTATAAGCGGCAAAGAAAATGGATGGATGGAGTGTGTATGAGCCTAGCGTGAGTTACGAGCGACTTGTGAGTATTTGTCTCGTTGCCACGTCCACCACAGCAGCGTGTCCTCCACCTTGTCTCGTGCTCGTGACCGAACGAACTGACCATGATTATCCTCCACCCCTGACCTGTTCACCTTCAAACAATTTATTAGACCTTGGATTTTTCTGATTTTGGCGAGGACCTGGACTTATATAACCACCTGCCCGATTCTGACTGATTAGATTTTTTTCCCCACCCTATTTTTTTTTACCCCAAATCAATTACCGTGACCACTCCCCGTCTATAGCCCCCGTGTGTCTCAGCCCAAATCTTCTTCTCGACCTTTTCTGGGGCACGCGTTTGGCATTGTATCCGGGTCCCCCTCGTGGTGGGCAGCGGAGGCGTCCAAGTCGTTATACCTCCCGGTTCACTCCTACCAAGGCTTGATGGCACCAGGCTGAGGAGACCCAACTCCCACTCATGCCACGGCGGTGCCTGACCCCGAGCCACAGAAGCCGCCGCCTCTCACCAACGCCTCCACGGTGCCCAAGGCGCGGCAGCCGCCACCACTCGGCCACGCCTCTGGTGGTTCTCGACCAGCATCCGCCGCCTGTCGGTCCCGCCTTGGTGGTGGCTGAGCCGCAACAACCGCTAACTCTCTCGGTGGGGAAGCCGCTGCCTCCGTCAGTTCTCGACCAGCATCAGCAGCCGCCTGTCGCTCACGCCTTGGTGGTTCCTGAGCCGCAACGACCGCTAACTCTCTCGGTGCAGAAGCCACCGCCTCCGTCAGTTCTCGACCAGCATCAGCATCCGCTGCCGCCTGTCGCTCACGCCTTGGTGGTGCCTGATTCGCAACGACCGCTAACTCTCTAGGTGCAGAAGCCGCCGCCTCCGTCAGTTCTGGACCAGCATCAGCAGCCGCCTGTCGCTCACGCCTTTGTGGTGCCTGAGCCGCAACAACCGCTAACTCTCTCGGTGGAGAAGCCGCCGCCTCCGTCAGTTCTGGACCAGCATCAGCATCCGCCTGTCGCTCACGCCTTTGTGGTGCCTGAGCCGCAACAACCGCTAACTCTCTCGGTGGAGAAGCCGCCGCCTCCGTCAGTTCTCGACCAGCATCAGCAGCCGCCTGTCGCTCACGCCTCAGTGGTGCCTGAGCCGCAACAACCGCTAACTCTCTCGGTGCCGAAGCTGGCGCCTCCGTCAGTTCTCGACCAGCATCAGCATCCGCTGCCGCCTGTCGCTCACGCCTTGGTGGTGCCTGATTCGCAACGACCGCTAACTCTCTAGGTGCAGAAGCCGCCGCCTCCGTCAGTTCTGGACCAGCATCAGCAGCCGCCGCCTCTCCCCTACGTCTTGGGGGTGTTTCACCCGCAGCGGTTACCCGTTTTTGTTTGGGTCCTGCTTTGCCATCGAGTCCCTCCTCACGGATGTCTGCCTGAGTGGCCCTGTAGGGGAACCCCTGGTGCTTGCCGTCCGAGCTGTTCTCCTGACCTGCCCTGCAGCCACCGGACAGACTCGGGTGGGGGGTGTCTGACGGTTTTAACATACTTGCCCAATAAATACACACTTAATTGACTTTGAATAAATCTGTTTGAAACAAGCATCAAAATACTGTAAAGTGTTCTCATCATAAATTTTGAGCGAGGTTTATCAATAAGTTTGACACCTGTGCTGCAAACCTAATCACGCAAAACTATGGAAAACACTCCCATCTACAGTCAAGAAAGCGCAATTGCAGTATCTTCAAGGCGAATCGAGAGGGTTCAGGGTGAACCCGGTCCGATTTTCTCTCCCCCCGCGACCGTGCGGGGAGGGTTCTGGGGCGGTTTGATGCTGGACGTGGGTCGTGGGGGTGTTTTTTTTAATGAATCAATTAATTAAAACATTTAATTTTTTTTTAACGAGGATTCCCTCGGTAACGGCAAGCGAAGAGGGAAAACCCCGGCGTCGAATCCCCGCGGGGAATGTAATGGACGGGAAGGTCGCCGTCTCGGGGAAAACTGAAGCCCCAAAATGCCCCCCAGGCAGTTCAGCGCCATTTTCCTCTCCAAAAACCGGTTCAGTAGTTTCCCTCTATTACTTAATATTTTCATAATCCAGTTTGTCCACTGTGTTGGTCCGTGGCGGAATGAATAATTCCTTGGACTAAAGTTTCTGTCACGTGCCACGTTGGAATTCTGGTTTCCCCTCATCGGGCTGTAATGACTGTGAAACCATAAAAATCTTTGATCGCCTTATCATATTTCCACATGGAATTTATGAACGAGGTTTGGAATCATACATCAAGGGGAATGTGTTTTTCAACTATTGTTGTTTGCTAACACAAAAAAATGCTGAAAATATCTAACTGTTATCATTAATGAGATGGCAATTTGAAATTTTGGTAAAGATTTGAACAAAAGTCATATGATTAATCTTCGCGGGCCACATAAAATCATGTGACGGGCCGGATGTGGCCCCGGGCCTTGACTGTGACACCCGTGTCATCAACGTTATCATTTATGATATGACAATTTCAAATTTTGGTACAAATTTAAACAAAAATCACAATCGTGAATACATATAATTTAGCTTCGCGGACCACATAAAATCATGCGGCGGGCCGGATCTGACCCCGGGCCTTGACTTTGACACCTGTGTCGTCACCGTTATCATTGATGATATGACAATTTGAAATTTTGGTCCAGATATGAACAAAAAGTACGGAAGTTAATACACATGATTTAACTTCGCGGGCCACGTAACATCATGTGGGAGGCCGGATCTGACCCCCGGGCCTTGACTTTTACACCAGTGTCATCAACGTTATCATTTATGATAAGACAATTTGAAATTTTGCGACAAATTTGAACAAAAATTACAAAAGTTAATATGCATGATTTAGCTTCGTGGGCCACATAAAAATCATACCTCGGGCCGGATCTGACCCTGGGACCTTGACTTTGACACCTGTGTCATCAACATTATCATTTATGATATGACAATTTGAAATTTTGCTTCAGATTTGAACAAAAGTCACAATAGTTAATACACATGATTTAGCTTCGCGGGCCACATAAATTCATGCGGCAGGCCAGATCTGGCACCCGGGCCTTGAGTTTGACACCCGTGTCGTCAACGTTATCATTTATGATATGACAATTGAAATTTTTTGTCTGGATTCGAACAAGAATCATGGTGGTTGAAACATAATTTGCCTTTCCGGCCCACATAAAATCATCTGGCGGGTGGGATCTGGCCCCCAGCCCTCCAGTTTGTCACCTGTGTCGTCAAGGTTATCATTTATGACATGACAATTTAAAATTTTGGTCCAGATTTTAACAAAAATCACGGAACTCAATACATATAATTTGCCTTTGTTAGGCCACATAAAATCCTTTGGCGGGCCAGACCTGGCCCCCGGGCCTCGATTTTGACACCTGTGTCGTCAACGTTATTGTTATGATGTGACAATTTGAAATTTTGGTCCAGATTTTAACAAAAATCACGGAACTTAATACATACAATTTGCCTTTGTTGGGCCACATAAAATCCTTTGGCGGGCCAGACCTGGCCCCCGGGCCTCGATTTTGACACCTGTGTCGTCAACGTTATTGTTATGATGTGACAATTTGAAATTTTGGTCCAGATTCGAACAAGAATCATGGCGGTTGACACATGATTTGCCTTTCCGGCCCACATAAAATCATCTGCCGGGTGGGATCTGGCCCCCAGCCCTCGAGTTTGTCACCTGTGTCGTCAAGGTTATCATTTATGATATGACAATTTAAAATTTTGTTCCAGATTTTAACAAAAATCACGGAACTTCATACATATAATTTGCCTTTGTTGGGCCACATAAAGTCCTCAGGTGGGCCGGATCTGGCCCCCGGGCCTCGATGTTGACACCTGTGTCATCATTTATGGTATGACAATTTTAAATTTTGGTCCAGATTTGAACAAGAATCGTGGCATGATTTGCCTTTGTAGCCCACATAAAATCATCCGGAGGGTCAAATCTGGCCCCCGACCCCCGAGTTTCTCACCTGAGTTGTCAACGTTGTCATTTATGATATGACAATTTGAAATTTTGGTACAGATTTGAACAAAAAGCACGGAAGTTGAGACACGTGATTTAGGTTCGCGGGCCACATAAAATTATGTGGTGGGTCTAATCTGTCCCCCGGGCCTCGAGTTTGAAATCATACATCAAGGGGAATGTGTTTTTCAACAATTGTTGTTTGGGAACACAAAAATGCTTCCAATACCACAGTGTGATCATTTATGATATGACAATTTGAAATTTTGGTACAGATTTGAACAAAAATCACGCACGTTAATACACAGGATTTAGCTTCGTGGGCCACATAACATCATGTGGTGGGCCGGATCTGACCCCCGGGGCCTTGACTTTGACACCTGTGTCGTCAACATTATCATTTATGATATGACAATAATTATCATTATAATAATTGTCTTTTTTTTCTGTTTTTTGTGCTGTCTATTTCTGCCCTGAAGGTTTTACGGCTCACGGGTGTCCCGAACCTTGAATGTTATGGTATGTTTGGACGACTCGCGAGTGTTTTATGTTTTCCATATTTCACGCAGTGATACTTTTATGATTTTGTGTGTTTTTGTGATCTATTTCATAGCTCAAGAGAGTACTTTTTATTATTATTATTATTATTTTTTGCTTAGATATGACCTTAAATATGTAATCAACAGATAAGGCGTTGACAAGAATGTGTTGCGCAACGTGGCGGCTGTCCTTGATCTTTGTACATACAAAAGCAGCCAATGACATCCTCCTCGCCCAGGCGTTGCCGTGGCGACGAAGGACACCAGATAAGGAGTGGAAAGTTACCCGAGACCATACTGGGAGGGGCAGCCATCTTTACCCATGGACCCATACATATAAAAACCTTGTTCCCGGGCAGTTTTTCTCTTCTTCTTTGGCCTAGCGGATACCGAGCTAAAACACGGACGTCTGTATTGCATTAATTGGTGATAAATCCATTTGCTAATAACTCATCTAATCATCGGTCATCTTTTCCTCGATCCCAACTCGCAAATCCCTCCAACCGGTAAGTGTGTTTCAGTTCCACCTTCGTAATTCATCATTATAATTATGAATATTCATGTCGCTAGGGATCCAAAACCTCCAAAGTATATAGATTAATCGCATCGTTTACCGTGCTTTTTTTTTTTTGCCCTGACCGGAAGTCAGAGTCCGTTGACCATGGCGGAACCAATGTCGGATGCAGAGTGCGCAGTTTAGTTTATAATTCTACGTCATTCCAGCTAACGCTTGTAGTCGGGAGGGTGGCCTGCCGCTTTAAATATTTATTCATATTCATACATGTCCGACTTGTTAGGATGGTCGCGCTTCGGCTAAATCTTCCCGAATTTGGACTGAATGTTCGGAATCCTCGACGGGGGACGCCCCTGGTCACTGACTACTGCAGTGGACTCAAAACATCCTCCGCGTGGGTCTTCTAATCCTAGTTTAGCATAGCTTGCTAAAAAAGTGAGACGTTCAAGAGCAACACTTCGCTCAGTACAAATCAAGCGTGAGGTAAAGTCGTCTTGTTTACTCAACTAACTAGTACGGAACCGGAACCACAAAGCGGGCTTCATTGTAGTTCCGGTTTCCCTCAGGGGGGCCGTTATGACTGCGAAATCCATTTTCTTTTGTCGCGCATCCTCACAAGGGTGGTGGTGAGTGCTGGAGCCTATCCCAGCTGTCAACAGGGCAGGAGGCGGGGTACACCCTGAACCGGTTGCCAGCCAATCGCAGGACGCGTAGACACCCTCAACCGCACCTTGGGGCAATTTCGAGTGTCCAATCAATGTTGCACGTTTTTGGGTTGTGGGAGGAAAACGGAGAACATGCAAACTCCAGCAGGCGGGGCCGGGATCGAACCCGAGGTCCTCGGAGCTGTGAGGCCAACGATTTGCTGGCTGAATCCACCATGCTGCACATTTCCATCCATTTATGAACTATTTTTTGGCAATTATTGCCGAGGTTTGGGAACACAAAACTGCTTGCGATGGTCATTTATGATGTGACTGATTGCAATTTTGGTACAGATTTGAATCAAAATCATAAAAAAAAAAAAGTTGATACACGAGGTCCCTTTGTGGGCCAGATCAAATCATATGGCGAGTCGGATCTGGCCCCCGGGCCTTGAGTTTTACACCTGTGGCAATGAATATTCATTTTTAAATACTATTATTATATATAATATAATATTGTCTTATTTTTTAAAATATTTATATAATTATAAAATATGTTATTAAAATTATATATATATGTATGTATATATATATTTAAAATATTTTAAATATAATTTAATAAATTAATATTTCATAATTTTATTTTACTTGGAGTGTGTGTCAATCTTATGTAGGCCTAGATATTTTACAAATTTTTCCAATGAATATTTATTTATTATTATTTATGATTTTTTTAAAAAAAATTATTACAGTTTGAAGCTAAATCATGCCTATTAACTTCTGTGATTTTTGTTCAAATCTGTACCATAATTTCAAATTGTCATATCATAAATGATGACGTTGATGACACAGGTGTCAAAGTCAAGGCCTGGGGGCCAGAACCAGCCCGCCGCATCATTTTATGTGGCGCACGAAGATTAATCATGTGTATTAACTTCTGTGATTTTTGTTCATATCTGCACCAAAATTTCAAATTGTCATATCATAAATGATAACGTTGATGAAACAGGTGTCAAAGTCAAGGCCCAGGGGCCAGATCCGGCCCGCCGCATGATTTTATATGGCCCACGAAGCTAAATCATGTGTATTAACTTCTGTGATTTTTGTTCAAATCTGGACCAAAATTTCAAATTGTCAAATCATAAATGATGACGTTGATGACACGGGTGTCAAAGCCGAGGCCCGTGGGCCAGATCCGGCCCGCCGCATGATTTCACGTGGCCTGTGAAGGCAACTCATGTGTATCAGGGTTCGACACCTACGTACAAATATCTAAATGTAGTCCAAGAAACCTTAATAATGAATAATATCCCATTACGATTATTTTCAGAATCGTCACGATCTTGATCAGGATTCTGGACTCCTTTTGTAGAATGTACAAATGATCCCGTACGCATTTTGCCGTCCGCAGTTTAACCCGCAATCTCCAAAATGAAGTCCCGCCACACTGCGATTGTTGCACACGTCCGATTTTATCGCTTTGCTTTTCTCATCCCCGCAACGAAAAGCGGGAAACTGCGAACGGCGGATGAAAAATGTGCGCAAGGAGGGCGGCGGCGTACGAGGAACGACTTTGCGGACCAAAAGAGGAGAAGGAGCCACGACCTCAACTCCTGGACGCTGTGTTCAGTCTGCAGCCCCGAATTGTGCGACGCAGAGGTGGGCTCACTTGTTTTATGATGCATTTATTATAATACAGTGAAGAAAATAAGTATTTGAACACCCTGCACACATCGAACAATAATACATATTTGTCAATTAGTAATTTATATATATAAGCAGTTGATAATGCAATAAATATTAATGGTTGCGTGACGACAATACATAGACTACTCAAGAGCTGCTCACCCATTGGCTATCGCCGTAGCATCTTCCTGGCATCCCGTTGGCTCGGAGGGACATCACTCTTTACCCATAATGCACTTCCTGTATCTTGGTTTGTGTGGCGCGATAGAGCTGCTCTCCCATTGGCTATCGCTGGAGCATGTTCCTGGCATCCCATTGGCTTGGAGGGACATCACTCTTTACCCATAATGCACTTCCTGTATCTTGGTTTGTGTGGCGCGATAGAGCTGCTCTCCCATTGGCTATCGCCGTAGCATCTTCCTGGCATCCCGTTGGCTCGGAGGGACATCATTCTTTACCCATGATGCACTTCCTGTATCTAGGTTTGTGTGGCGCGATAGAGCTGCTTTCCCATTGGCTATCGCCGGAGCATCTTCCTGGCATCCCATTAGCTAGAAGGGACGTCAGTCTTTACCCACGATGCTTTGCAATCGACTGTCACCAAATCACGCAAGCACAGATTGGAAGAGTACAACTTTTTTGTGAGTTTTTGTTGGGGTTTTTTTTTTGGGAACGGATTGGGCAATTTACATGTAAAATGCTCGTTACGAAAACGTTACGAAACAACTTCTGGAACAGATTATTAGAGGTACCACTGTAAACATGAAGAATGAATTTGCATGTTTTGAAGGCGATACAGTCAAGAAAATAAGTATTTGAACACCCTGCTATATTGTAAGTTCTCCTACTTAGAAATCATGGAGGGGTCTGAAATTTTCGTTGTAGGTGCATGTCCACTGTGAGAGAGACCATCTAAAAAAAAATCCAGAAATCACAATGTATTATTATTTTTTTTTTTAACGATTTGTGTGATCCAGCTGCAAATAAGTATTTCAACACCTGAGAAAACCAATGGTAATATTTGGTACAGTAGGCTTTGTTTGCAATTACAGAGGTCAAACATTTCCTGTGGTTGTTCATCAGGTTTGCGCACACTGCAGGAGGGATTTTGGCCCACTCCTCCGCACAGATCTTCTCTAGATCAGAACGGTTTCCGGGCTGTCGCTGAGAAACACGGAGTTTCAGCTCCCTCCAAAGATTTTCTATTGGGTTTAGGCCTGGAGACCGGCTAGGCCACGCCAGAACTTTGATATGCTTCTTACGGAGCCACTCCTCGGTTTGCCTGGCTGTGCGCTTCGGGTCATTGTGATGTTGAAAGACCCAACCACGAGGTTGTTCCCCAAAATCTCCCAATCCATGGGCGCGGTCATCCTCTCCTTAAAACGGTGCAGTCGTCCTGTCCCATGTGCAGAAAAACACCCCAAAGCATGATGCTACCACCACGATGCTTCACAGTAGGGATGGTGTTCTTCGTCATTCGTTTAGTGGACAGTTACGATCGAATTCAGGCTGCGTTCGATTGCTCACAGAAACTTTCTAAAAACTAAATATGACCGGAGAGCCTGTCATCCCATGCGCAAAGTTGCGGACGTGTTTGCGGAAGTTTCTCCAAGACCTGTGTGTACCTTTCTGCGTTATTGGTGCCTTCACAGATGTGTAAATTACCCACGCCGTTGGAACTAAAGTCGAAAAGCCAGTCTAATACCCGCAGTCTTTTTTTCAACAAAGTCAGGTGGCTGTACCACGTGCAGAATGTGCTTTGGGATTGTCTTGCTGTCATAAGCAGGGGTGTCCATGGAAAAAAATACGTTGCTTGGATGGCAGCATGTGTTTCTCCAAGACCAGTGTGTACCTTTCTGCATTATTGGTGCCTTCACAGATGTGTAAATTACCCACGCCGTTGGAACTAACACGGCCCTGTACCATCAAAGATGCTGGCTTGTGAACTTTGCATCCAAAACAGTCCGGATGGTTCTTTTCGTCTTTGCCCTGAGGGACACGACATCCATAATTTCCCAAAAAACTATTTGAAATGTGGGCTTGTCATACCACAGTACACTTTCCCACTTTGCAGCAGTCCACCTTAGATGAGCTCGGGCCCAGAGAAGCCGGCGGCGTTTCTGGACGTTGCTGATAAATGGATTTTGCTGTGCACAGTAGAGTTTTAAAGGTCAAGTGTCATCTCTATAAACATTATAAAATATATATTGTCATGAAAAATACATTATTCACTTCAATGTCGATACGAAAAAATAAATATGAGCGGAGAGCGGGTCATCCTTCCAAACAACAACAACCAAAAAAAGGATCGACGAAAGCAAAGATTTACTTAGTGATTATCATTTTCCGGTCACTCTTGAGCAAATGTTGAAGTGGGTACGCGCATCCGGATAATCAGGCCGATATTAAGCATTTTTCATCTCTTGAGAGCAACGTTAGAAACTGCGTCACGGATTTTTCCATCCAATCACATCACCGCAAATTTTCCACAATCTGGTGCTCTTCGGATGATTTCTGGCAGAAGAGTGCAAGGAATAATCAGAAGAGATGTCAGAGAGCTTAAAAGGGACTAGGAATTTCCAGGTACTCTTCTACAGTGCGTAATGTACTCTGCAAGTGAAAGGTCAAGTGTCATGCCTATAAACATTCTAAAATAGTTATTGGAATGAAAAATACATATAACATTATTCACTTCAATGTCTATACTAAAAAATAGAGCCGAGAGCGCATCGTCCATGCGCAAACTTGCGGAAGTGTCATTGTACGACATTCAAGTGGTCGCCATATTGGCTGCATCCTCTGTCCGTGACATCACCCAGACATTCTCCAATGAAAACACGAACACGCCCCTTCTGACACGGAAGCTCTTTACGCCGAAGAGAACATCTCATAACCGAGTGAAGTGACCGGGGAAATATTACCCTATCGTTTCGAGGCATTTTTAGATGATATGCTGATCACGGCCAGACCTAATTGACAGGGGAGGTTGCACAGAACTGAGATTTCACCCGCGTGTTTGTCTTGTGATTTGCAGATGTCTGTGAACGTCTCGGTCCTGAGCGACAGGCGCCGAGGTTCCTTCACGTTAAAGCGGAAGTGGACGGTAAAGAGCTTTCCCGCGTTCAAGAGGAAGCGGAGTCGGAGCCCCCCCGCGTCAAAGAGGAGCCGGCGCTCTCCGGCGTCAAAAGAGACGAGGAGGAAGAGGAGGATACGACCACGTTGCCGTCCACTGGTGTCCATTTGAAGAGCGAAGATGATGGTCAAAGTGGGAAAAGCGGAGGGCCGGAGCTTCCCAGCGGCAGCTCGCGTCACCACATGACAACAGGAAGTGACCGCCAAGCAGACGGCCTCTTTCCTCCGCTATCAGATAGCGACGACCCGTCACACTCGCCTGACTGTCATGACAGCAAACGCTGGAAATGTTTCCAGTGTGGAAAAACGTTTCCTTATAAGAGCCGCGTGAAGCAGCACATGAGAATCCACACCGGGGAGAAACCATTTGCCTGCCCCATTTGCGGGAAACGAATCGCTTCAAGGCAACGTTTAGCGTTGCACACGAGGATCCACACAGGTGAGAAACCGTTTGTCTGCTCACTTTGCGGGAAAGGGTTCTCTGATAAGGGATACTTGAGACGGCACACAAAAGTGCACACTGGAGAGAAACCTTTTGCCTGCTCACATTGCGGAAAAAGGTTTTCTCATAAGGGGCATATGAGGATTCACACAAGAATCCACACTGGAGAGAAACCCTTTTCCTGCACAGTCTGCGGCCAGAGATTTTCCGACAAGGCAATTTTAAAAGGTCACGCGGTAACGCACACCGGTGAGAAACCCTTTTCCTGCTCGGTTTGCGGGCAAAGATTCTCCGATAGCGGAAACCACGCACGACACATGAAAACCCACGCCGGAGTGAAACCTTTTTCCTGCTCAGCTTGTGGCCAAGGATTCTCTCGGCGGTACGAGGTGAAGACGCACAACTGTGTCGTTCGATGACCAATCATCAGTGAGCGATGAAGTTTTATTATCTGAACTGGGTTCTTCGGTTCCGGAACCAAAGATCTTTTAAAAGGTCTCCTGTGGGCGAGAGTTGAAAATCAGCACTGACTTTGAAACACAGCAATGCGTATGGTTTCTCCAATATTTTTGTGATGAAAAAAAAAAATAAATCAAAGAAAATGTATTTTTATCAAACTATTGAGAGGTCATTTTTTTGGGAGGTCAAAGGGTGTGACCTTCAGGGGGTTTGTTTTGGTCTTGTGGTGTGATTTCAAGATGGCGCCGTGGCACGTCATCCCCGGTCCCGTTTACGACTTGTGCGTTTTTCGGTCGTCCCGGGACTACACAAGAAAGGACTTGCTGATCAGAGAGTCTTCTCCAGATTGGCGTTGTGGCGCCGTTTAGCTATCCAGCTTTCATGTTTTTCCCGAGCGGACCGCAAAGCGGCGCTGGCGCGGAAGTCGCAAGGCGGCGGAATTCGTAGCAATGACAAACGGTGCGCGAACGTTACGCAGCTCAGCGCCACTCTTGTAGTCGTCGTTCTTGAACTGTAAACCGTTGTACTCGCCTCTTTCACACTTGTAGGTGTTTACATTCCACCTCAAGTTAGCATGAGCGCGGCACTGCTAGCGCTCGCCGAGCAGGGAGACGAGATTATCCGTGGAGATTTTAAATTTAACCAGGTGGCACGGTGGATCAGCTCTCAAAGTGGAAGTGTTAATTAATTCATTCACTGTGTATATTACTTGCCATCAATCATCCATCCATCCATCCATCCATCCATCACAATCAGCTGTCCATCCATCCATCCATCCATCCAACACAATCAGCTGTCCATCCATCCATCCATTCATCCATCCATCCATCCATCACAATCAACTGTCTTTGCATCCATCCTCCATCCATCCATCTCAATCAACACCATCCATCATCCATCCATCCATCCATCCATCACAATCAGCTGTCTTTCCATCCATCCATCCATCCATCCATCCATCCATCATCCATCCTCCATCCATCAATCCATCCATCCATCCATCCATCCATCTCATCAACTGTCTTTCCATCCATCCATCCATCCATCATCCTCCATCCATCCACAATCAGCTGTCCATCCATCCATCCATCCATCCATCCATCCTCCATCCATCCATCCATCACAATCAACTGTCTTTCCATCCATCCATCCATCCATCCATCCATCCATCCATCCATCACAATCAGCTTCCATCCATCCATCCATCCATCATCCATCTCAATCAACTGCTTTCCATCCATCCATCATCCATCCATCCATCCATCCCCATCCCAACACAATCAGCTGTCCATCCATCCATCCATCCATCCATCACAATCAACTGTCTTTCCATCCATCCATCCATCCATCCATCTCAATCAACACCATCCATCCATCCATCACATGAGCTCTTTAGACATCCTCCATCCATCTCAATCAACTCTTTCCATCCATCCATCCATCCATCCATCCATCCATCCATCCCAATCAACTGTCTTTCCATCCATCCATCCATCCATCCATCCATCCATCCATCCATCTCAATCACACCATCCATCCATCCATCCATCCATCCATCACATCAATCAGCTCTTTCACATCCATCCATCCATCCATCCATCCATCCATCCATCCATCCATCCATCCATCCATCTCAATCAACTGACTTTCATCCATCCATCCATCCAACACAATCAGCTGTCCATCCATCCATCCATCCATCACATCAGCTGTCTTTCCATCCATCCATCCATCCATCCATCCATCCATCCATCCATCCATCCATCCATCACAATCAGCTGTCTTTCCATCCATCCATCATCCATCCATCCATCATCCATCCATCCATCCATCCATCATCCATCCATCCATCCATCACAATCAGCTGACTTTCCATCCATCCATCCATCCATCCATCCAACACCATCCTCCATCCATCCATCCATCCATCCATCCATCACAATCAGCTGTCTTTCCATCCATCCTCCATCCATCTATCCATCCATCCATCCATCCATCCATCCATCCATCCATCCATCCATCCATCCATCCATCCATCCATCCATCCATCCATCCATCCATCCAGTGTTTTATGTGACTGGTTGCAACTGACCCCTCCGTACAGGACACTCAACCAGGCCTTCTGAAGTTACGTCACCCCACATGTGCTAACCTCAGACAAATAATTAGCAAAAACGGCGGCGCGAGAAGAAAAGACTAGAGCAAAATTATACGATTTACCAGCTGGTTTCTCACTCGCATTCTTCGCGAATAGTGAAATATCGTTGAAAAGCAGACAGCAGGGCTTCAAGTATTTCTGCGAGGGGTATTTCAATGGTATTTCCATGCATATCAACGGAGAAACCATTGATATTAGCGCGAGATCTTTCCGGAGTCTGAGGACGACCGAGAAGCCACATAATATAATATATTATAACCCAAAGACGAATCCGTCATTGAAAGTTTCCTATTTTCGTGTTACATATCACACTTGTGTGCAGAATCTGTATAGCCGTTTGTGAACCGCTGTATGAAGGAAAAGAAGGCGAGGCTTGATTTACGAGTTGTTTCTCTCGTTTTCTTTGTGTAACGTCACGCGCTCCCCTCAATAATTATTCTTGAATTAGTGCCGAACCTGCGCAAGTCCCGACCGAGTACGACAATCACTACTTTAGTGTCCTCAAACATCCTTCCTTCAGTCTTGGTGTCTCTGTCCACGTCGAAGGCTTTTAGGACTGCGAGTCCGGTTTAGCTTAGCTCATTAGCCGCGAACGAAGGGACACGTTTGTGCAGTCAGATCATCGCAAAATATCGCTCAACACAGATCAAGTGTGTCAATCATTCACACGTCGCTATGTTATGCGAGCGAAGAACTGCTAATTCATTTATCTGAGACATGTATTGAAAATCAAATATAGGACTTACCCTTCGTGCAAACATATCTGTTCCGGTTGATGGATTCAGTTGATCATGCGGTCTTCCACAAAGTTTGATCCATCGACGACATTTTTCGTACTGGGTCTTCGGTTTTGGAAAGGGTACGAATCGAACTCCACCAACTAGCCTTTCAGGATACCTGTCGTCACTATTACAAAGTCCGTGACTACACCTCTTAACCATATCTATTGTTAAGGAACCCAAAAACGTGATAAAACGCTAATAAAAGCTATAATGGACCATGCGACTTTGTCAGAGGTAATGGCGGACGCCAACATTTATGCAGATCTTTGGCCTCTGATGGGTCAGCGACGCCGATGACGCAATTTCTACGGAGGGGTCAATTACTGGATTTCACTTTAACTTTTCAATGTTAACAAATTTGGCATATACAGATAAATTCAACATTTCAAAATTCAATTCAATAATATAAATTCAGTGTAAAAAAAAAAGAAGCCAGGGTTACTTCAGGTCACAGACATGAGCAAAGGACACGAGAACGCAAAACGTGCAGTCACGTGACTACAAAAGCATGACAGGATTGGCTGGGTGTTGGGTTCACACATTTTTCTCTCTCTCATTGCACTCCTGCATCTGTTTGCCTTCACAATATCGATATGAGGTGTGAAATCGCGAGTAGGAACACATTTATCAATGTCATTGAAGTCTTTATTTGTCAACCTTTATTATGATTAGGATTATTATTCATTCGGCAGAAGACCTGTTCACAAAGATGAGCAGTCCCAAACTCGGATAGAACCTTTGCAGCCATGGCTGCTAATTCGGGGTAACCTGGCGCGAGATTTCGATATAACGCATCCAATCCCACCGACCCAAATTCACCCTTCGAAGCGGGCTCGCACTGCAAGTCAACAAGCTCGAGTTCAACGTCAGACGGCAAATTAAATGGCGAGCGGGTACAAAAAATAAATCCATGACATCATCTTTACATTTATCCAAATGATGCTTGGGACGGTCCGGCGCAGCTGTGAGATGAGAGTCTGGACGAGTGCAAATACTTTGTTGCTGGATCTCTTTTCAATCAAGAATAAATCACACATAGCGATGCAGCCACTCGGATTTTTTTTCAATACAAATACGAATATTTAAATAAATGACCCTTGATTTTACACAAACTCACAGTCATTAACTATTATTGGGGGGACGGGACATCGAGTCGGCTGCTGCGGTCACAAGTTAAACTTCGGTAAACCTCTCCGCGACAGACGTTTTATTGAAATATTTATTTATTGAAATATGCATCGTTCTCAAATGAGTCCAATGCGTAATTTAAAAAAGAAAAATAAACCGATCCTCAAGTGGACTCGTTTTGTTTCGATTAGTTTTACTTCCGGGAAAAAAAAGGAAAAAAAAAGAGGACGTGAGAGGCTGGTTCAGAACGTGTTTGGAGACTGGAACCGGCCTGTCTCTCACGTCCTCCTGATCAGAAGAAAGACGACTTCTTGTCCGTTATTTGCGCAATTATTCCAGCAAGTTAGGGGATAAACCTAACAAGAGAAGCATATTCAATCCCTTATGGAGAATATAATTAAAGAGTTCAGACGCAAACGCAGATTTATCCATTTTTGTTGTTTCTGTAAATTCTTTGATTTCAGAAACAACAAAAATGGATACATCTGCTTTTGAGCCTAGGAATTCTTCCTTATAAGAGTCACGCAAGATGTAAAATCTTCATTTCGAACAGGTACGAGATAAATGCCGTCCCACGTTGTGTTCAGCTCGTACAGAGTGCCTCGAGCCGTTTGCGGATCGGTTCTAGACCAGTGCAATGGCAGTTGTGCAAAGGGAGCGGATTAAAGTGACCGATCTGGCGATCGTCTACAAAAATATATGATGAATACGAATATTGACTGGACCAGCGGGATGTGACTGAGGGTCCTGACATAGCACAAGGTAGAAAAAAATAGTAGGTTGCCTGATAAAGAATTTCATGAATTAAATAAAGAAAAAAAAAAGAATAAAAATATAAATAATGACAAAATAATACATAATAATAGATAATATAAATAAAAAATAAAAATATAAAGAATTTTCAAAACATTTTATTTTATATATGTTCATTTTTTTTTTTTTTATTTCCATCACCAGAGGGAAAAATGGATTGCAACGTTGACACTCGTGATGATATCCAAAGCAACACTCCGACCACCCAAGTGAAAGGTCGAAAATCCTCGAGTTGATATCGCTTGGCAAAGCTGCCGCTGGAATGAAGGAGCCAACATTTATTACAATAGTGAAATTTAAGTACAAATAAAACTAATGTAATTGCAAGGCTTTCATATTTCTTGACAAACAAAAGGAAAGATCATTTCCCGATTATTGATCATTTGATCAATTCATTAACAGGAGTACGACCCAAGGATGATTGTAAATATGCAGGGATGAAATGTACGGTCAAAAGAAATTCACTGTGGCACACGAGGGGCAAGGAAGTCGAAGTCCGAAGCGCAGTTCAAAGTACGAGTGAAAACCGATTGAAGAGCGAACGCCTTCCTGGTGCAAAAGTCCTTCTTCCATAGTCTGGCTTGTTATCGTTCCCATCTTTCAGTTTTTGCACTCCTGCAGCCATGGACGCCACTACTTCCCCACTGTTCATTCATGCATGTCATGATTAATATCGATGTTGAGTTGTATTTTTATTTTTTTTTACTGGGTTAAGAGTTGGGTTCTATATGAAGGGAGAAATTGGAGATCCGTGTCAGACCGGATCTGTTGTTAGTGTTTGGATCGAAGTAGCATAACGACTGTTCATGTCTTTAGAAAACATTTCAATGGTTAACCCAATTCCCCCCCCCCCCTAAACCAAGATCTATTACTCCAAATAGATTAATCTGCACTGCAATAATATATTTTCCACATTCACAGTTATAATAATTCATTAGAAAGGTTACACTGAATCACACTTACCGGTGAAAAGTTACTTCTTTGCGACCGCCTGCACGATTTTGACAGCCAACGGCGCAACAGGAATGAACCATATTGACACCGAAAAATTGAAAATGTTTTGTTTCACAATGTACAATTGTAAGGATGTCAAAGGACGTCAACTTTCACGTGAACTAGCACCCGCAGCAATGTTTTGCCCTGACCGGAAGTTGGAGCCAAATTGCCACGTGAAAGGGGGTGGTTGACAGGCTCCCTCATATTTCACGTCTTGGTTTAGCGCAACGAATAGCGCATTTTGAATGGGGGGGGGGGGGGGGGGGCGGCCCTTTGCGGTTGGCGTTGTGACGCAAACTGCCTGCAAGACAAGTGTTTGCAAACACATGTGTTCATTGTTTCAGACAAGCGACTTATTCAATAAATTATGGCTTGAAACTCTCTTTATAAAAAATACACACACACACACACACACACACACACACAACTTTGGTCCAAAATTTTGTTTATTGCCACACACATTTTTTTATTTAAAACAAAACAAGGTTCCGTGAAATTTCGACATCACATGTATCTGGTAAAGTACTTCACAGTCAACAAAATTAAAACTGAGATCAACACTTCTTTGTTCATTTTTACCTCTTTGTCCTTACACTGCAACTCATAATTTTGGGGGGGTTTGTGAGCTCACGGTCTAACTATGAAAGGATGTGTAATATTTCAATGAAAATTCTCCATCATTGCACAAGCATGTGACGAATCTCCAAGTCCTATGAGCAATGTTTATGAATGTAAATTTGTGAACCATTTTTTTTTTTTTAACAAGGACTTACATATTTACAATCGATTGTATGGAGTAAAAGGGAAAGTTCCAAGTTTGGCGGAACGAGATGCATAATTGTGTGTCAGCAAGGTGCAACTCTGACGCGGGCCACATTGGAGTTCTGGTTTCCCCTCGTCGGGCCATTTATGAATGTGAAAACGTGAAAATCTTTGATGGCCACATCATATTTCCACACGGAATTTCGAAACTCCTTTTGGAATCATACATCAAGGGGACTGTGTTTTTCAACAATTGTTGTTTGGGAACACAAAAATGCTTCCAATACCACAGTGTGATCATTTATGATATGACAATTTGAAATTTTGGTACAGATTTGAACCAAAATCACAGAAGTTAATATGCAAGATTGAGCTTCGCGGGCCACATAAAATCACACGGCGGGCCGAATCTGGCCCCTGGGCCTCGAGTTTGACACCAGTGATTTATACATTCGCCACACATGGCACTGAAATTGATCACACGGTACCAATCGGCTCAAACGAGTCTCACCCAAGACACCAAAGCCAGCAAGAACCTCTGAGCGAGAATTCACAGAAATATCAAAACTGTGCAGATTGTCTGCATGAAGACCAAATCCCGTTTTCTGCGTTTGAATCCAAGCGCGACCAGAAAGTTCTGGAAGGAGGCATCGCTTTTGTGTTCCGACACCTGCACGAAGGAGAGCGAATCAAATCGTGCACATGAACCCACCTGGGAAGAGTGCCATGAACACAAGTGGAGTCCACGTCAGCGAACTCACCGCGTGACGGCGCCTGCGTCTCACTCGGGAGCAGATGAAGGAGCGGCGTCCATGGCTGCCGGGTGCAAAAACACGGAAAGATGTCAATGAGCCAGACTGTAGAACGAAGGACAATCCGCTCTTCACTCGTACTTTGACTTCCTTGCTAGTAGTGTGCGACAGTGAATTTGTTTTATCGTACATTTAATACCTGCATATGATGCATTTGTGAATTGGCTCTTTTTTGAATATGTTTGTTGTCTGCGGTTTAAACGAAACAGAAGTCGTTAACTTACTTTGTTGGAGCGTATTTGGCTGAAGAGGCAAAAGAGACACAAAAGTCAAGTCACTTGCGACCGCGGTGGGCACAAATAATCCCGACGGAACCGACGTCGGCGTCCCTCACCTGCTCGGTTTTTGAAACGCTTGATGACGACCGCGGACACCAGAATGAGGACCACCAGTGGGACGGCGAAGGCCAGCTCACCTCGGATGCGCCTGTTGCTCCGGATGTTTTTTCTCTCCAGCTTGGTGACGATGGAGTCCTTCACGCCGGACAGCCGGAACACGCATTCGTAGCAGCCCTCGGCTCCGTCGGCCACCTCCGCTTTCAGATCATCTGGAAGGTTCCGTCGTGGTTGCGGAGGGTCTCTCCCGTCTCCACGTCCTGGCGGAGATCCACGCCATCCTTCCTCCAAAACAGGTCGGCCGCACGAGGGTAGAAACCCGTCGCGTGGCAGGTGACCGGAGAGGACGGCGTCTTCTGGAGGAGGGACACCTTGGGAAGCTCTGCGGGCCCGGAGAGACGTGGACACCGGGTGAGAGGAACAATGACGGACACAAGAAAAGATGGAAAGAAAAAGTTAGGTGCAAAGAGGGAAAAAATAGGTAGGAGATTGTGAGAGGAGGAAAATATGGAAAGAAAAGAAATTGAACAGTGTGTGAGGTTAAGAAAAGAAGAAAATATGTGAAGATTCAAAATTGGAAAGAATGTGCGAGAGTTGTTCAAAGACTGAAAAGCAAAAGATGAACGCGTGAGGGTGGGAAAATGGAGAGAAATAAGAAGGAAATGAGAGAAAAGATGGGGAAAAGAGCCAAGGAGGAAGAGTGCAGCTTGTAATGCCAGTGATGTTCCTGCAGGGGGCGTGCTCACATGAGGGACCGCACCTGTTCTCATCAGGAAGTCCCTCCCATTGGTCACATGCTACTTCAAGAAAGAAGGACAATCCTCCGTGAGGTAGCGCTTCCAGTTGAGTTTAAGAAATTCATTACTGTCCCACTTGAGTTTGGTGACAAATGCTTGTGGATGAGCTGCGATCCATCTCATTTCCTTCAGATCAAACGAGATGAAGGCTTCTCCATTGTAACTGTCGTGATAGAAACCGTCGACCTCGACAGTCTCGTCGTCCCATTCGCAGCCCAACATCGTCTGGACGACGTGAACACCTGAGGGGACGAAGTTGAAGTGACACCACGGCCGAGGGGTAAGGAAAGCTGCGCGTGGGTTCCTTCGAGCACAAGAAATCGATATTCATCATCGAAAGTTGAACGCCGACATACCTCCCGTTTGGTTGAAGCGGTCTTTGGCTTTATCAATGTTGACTTTTTCCACCTGCTCATTGTAAATACTTTTCTGCGCGGTTTCTCTCCCAGTATTGAGGATCTTCGGCCGTGGTGTTTTTCATCCGGTCCTGCTTGGCTTTTGCTGTCCTGGTCTTGCTGTCGAAGTGCGAAATCGGAACGCCGTCAACATAACAAACGCTGAAGTAGTCTGGCATGTTTGGAATTTGAGAGGAAGCAGCATGGAAATCCTTGAGCGACTGAAGCGCTGAAAGACAAACAAATAAAATGAATAGATGTATTACTCGTATGTTTTATGCCCCAAAATCTTCCAGTACTTTTATTTGAAAAGATTTCGTCTTCAGTTTGAAATATTTGAACGTCGTCTGTTGTGACAACAAACAGCACAACAGGTCTCGGGTACCGGCAATATGGCGCCGTCAAAATGGTAAGGTCACGTGCACGAGCTCTATAATGTGTTAATAATTTCACACGAACGTCGCTCTGGAGAATAACTCGCTCCCCTGGCCAAACTATGAAAAAAAGTAAAATTATAGTCCAGAAAATACCGTGAATTGATTTTTTTTTTTTTTTTTTTTTTTTAAAGACAGAATTTTTAAATGCTGGCTCCTTTATTCCAGTGGCGTTTTTGCTGACCTTTGATCTGAGCAGTCCAAACGTTCCTTCCGGCAACGTCCCGAGCGTCAACAAGAATCATTTCGGACGCGATCGGGCTCATCAAGTTGTGGACAAAGTGCGCTTACCGGGCGTCACGCTGCGGATTTGCACCGCTGCAACAATCAGGACCAACAAGCTCCCCGTCGCCATGTTTTGCTCCTTCTCGCCCACAAGGTGACGGCGACACCGCCGAACCTCGGAGTGACAGCGAGCCGGAAGCCGCGTTTTAAATACTGGCCCGCGCGAGCCAATGAGAACGCGGCCTGGTAGTGGCGTCACTTTCATTCTTTTCACCACAAACTATTTGACTTGGAATCAAATGATCAGAAATGTGTTGAATCAGCAAAGAAATGAACACCAGCAACGCCAGAATCCGTCAAACTAAGTTGTGAGCGGCCAATCGCCAAAGTCGAAATCCCGAATCAAAGAAAGACAAAGGCAAAAGAGGGAAAAATGTGTGAGGAAAAAAGAAGATTGTGAGAGGAGTTAAATATGGAAAGAAAAAAAATTGAAGGGAGTGTCTGAGAAGAAAGTGTGGAGGGAATGGACAATGGAAAGAAGAAACTATTGGAAGAATCAAAATTGGAGAGAAGTGTGAGAATAGAAAAAAGGAGACTGTGAGAGTTGTTGAAAGACTGAAAAACAAAAGATGAACGTGTGAGGGTTGGAAAATGGAGAGGAAAAGATGAAAAAAATGAGACAAAAGATGGATGAAGAATGTGTGAGGAAAAGAGCCAAGGTGGAAGAGTGCAGCTTGTAATGGCAGTGATGTTCCTGCAGGGGGCGTGCTAACAGCAGGGACCGCACCTGTTCTCATCAGGAAGTCCCTTCCAAAGGTCACATACTTCAAGTAAGCAGGAGAAATCTCAGTGAAGTCGACCTTCTGGTCGAGATTCAGAAATTAATTCCTGTCCAACTTAAGTTTGGTGACGAACGCTTGTGGATGAGCTGCGATCCATCTCATTTCCCTCGGATCAAACGAGATGAAGGCTTGTCCGTCGTAACTGTCGTGTTCCCAACCGTCAACCTCGTCAGTCTCGTCGTCCCGTTCGCAGCCCGAACATCGTCTGGAACATGTGAACGCCCGAGAGGACGAAGCTGAAGTGACACCACGGCGGGGGATAAGGAAAGATGCGCGTTGATTCATTAGGAGGAAGAACGTGTACGAGCACAAGAAATTGATTTTCCTCATCAAAACCTGAACGTCACCAAACCTCCAGTTTGGTTGAAGCGCTCTTTGAGAATATAAATGTTGACGTGCTCATCCTCAATACTTTTCTGCGTCTCTGTCTCCCAGTATCGAGGCTCTTCGGCTGTGATTTTTGTTCATCCAGTCCTGCTTGACTTGTGCTTTCCTGATTTTGCTGTCGCAGTGCAAAATCGAAATGTCGTCAGCATAACCGACACTGAAGAAGTCTGGGATGTTTGGAATTTGAGAGGTTGCAGTATGGAAATACTTGAGCGAGTGAAGCGCTGAAAGAAAAACGAAAAAAAAAAAAAGAAAATAATTATTGCTTGTTTGTTATACGCCCCAAAATCTTACGCTACTCCCATTTGAAAAGATTTCATCTTCAGTTGAAATATTTGAACATCATTTTGAAGAAAAGATTTTGCTTAGAAAAAAAAAAAATCTACAAAACATAAAACTTATTTTCTGGTCATTTTAAATGCTTCAATATTTATTCAAACGTATTCTTACACACACACAAAAAAAAACATTTTCATGGATTCGACAACAGAAGCTGAAAATGTGATTTAGATTTTTATGACTTCTGTATCACAACGAAGTCGAAATAATGCCCATCCTAAATAAATGTGTCGTTTCTAAAAAAAAAAAAAAAAAATAGTAAATGGAATATGGATTTTTGTCATCTTGGGTTGTCCCTCTGTTAATTAATTGATCAAATGATTAATAATTAGGAAATTATCTTTCCCTCTATTTGGCAAGAAATATTAAAGCTTTGTCATTATATTAGTAATTTTAAAACAAACAAATGCAGGCTGATATATTGAGGCTCAGCTGTTAAAGGGTTAATGCAATGCTGAAAAACAAATGGACTGGTACTCCCGACTGTAACTTTATTACGACTAAAGCAAATATTAATATGAATTAAAAGTACAATTTGGCTGCGAAAATGTACTGAAATGCTCCCATATGGACCAGAAATGCTACTTGAAAGTCATCAAACACCCAAATCTGTAAATGTGTAATTTTTTGATTATTTTGCTCAGTTATTTGGATATTTGGGTGAATTTCCACCAGGAATTTTTTTTAACGATTTTAATTTATTGAGCTAAACCTAATACGACTGTCAAGAGGGTGCAATAAGGGGTCGGAACTCGAGGATGACATTTTTCGGGAATTCCCGTGGGTCACGTGATCCCCGCGGGAATCCCACGGGATGGGAGTCATTTTTTTTTATTAATTCCGTGATCGGGACGAGACGGGGGGGGAAAAAAAAAAGCAACGAGAGCGGGCAGGAGCGGTAATGACATGAATACATGATAATTTTCAGCCATCAACCAGATGAACAGATGCGTCCATTTTTGTAGTCATCTTTCAGTGAGAGCCAACACTCTTTTGACAGCGCTAGCAACGCAAAAGAACTACAACAGTGGTTTGACTTCCTGTCACCTCCGGAAGTGAAAAGCGACTCGGAGCGGCTGCCGGCGACACACAACAAAACACTTTGTTTACACCGACCGAATGTCAAAAAAAAAATGCAACATTTTTTCAACATGTGTCGTTTTATTCAAACGGGAGCGGGACAGGAGTGGGAGTAATTTTGAGTGGGAGTGGGAGTCATTCTACGGGAGTGGGACGGGACAGGAGTGAAAATCCGCTCGTGTCATGCTTTACTGTGTACATTTGTCAGATTTTTTTGCATGGTTTTCATCAGTCAGTTTCTTTTGGAATTTTTGTCATCGCTCTTATTCATTTGATTTGTTATTTTATAAAATGTATTTATTTGGTTTCTACATGTTTTTTTTGTAAAAAAAAAAATCTGTAAAATGTTGTTTTATTATTTTTCTCATCTGTTATTTTGATTTTTGGGTCAACTTCCAATAGTCAAATTTGAATTTACTGTACAATTTGTCTTTTATGAACAGTGTTTCTCTGCAAAGTTAAAAAAAGTTTGAGTTATTAATTATATTTTTCTTGTCTGCCTTCTGATGGATCTTTACTGAAAATTTGAGTTATACAGAGCGATGTTTTAAAGGGGGGTGGAAAAACAAAATGGGTTAGGGTTAGACAGAGTGACATGATGATGAAATAATAAAGAACGAGAAGATGACAAAAGACAAGACACTCGTTGCAGTAAAGTTAAAGACAATGTAGATTACAATGACATTGTAAAGTGCGGTGACAATGATTAAATTCAAGTGTCGTACGGGGTAGTCGTACTCCACCCTGTGGAAGAAGGACAGGAAAATATAGGACAGGACTGAACAAGACAAGAACCAAGTACTTGTAGATCTTGAAAATAAAGATTACAAATTCCATGAGCGGTAGGAGCTGATAACCCCAACGCAAAGTTTCCTGGACCTCTTTAAAGTATTACCCCCACTACCGCGGTCTTTTTTTGACATGATAAACTACTCCACAACTAAATTTGGACTTGAGCAGTCCTGCACTCTGTATTTCCTTTATTTTTTGTTGTATGTATTTATTTATTTATGACATTTTTACTTCAGGGCATATTTTCATCACTTTTTTAATGCTGCAATAAACATGCTGCAGGTCATATGGAATTTAATTAGAAATGTTGTGTTTACATTCATGTTAGAATTTTACGTGCATCCATGTTGGTGAAAACGATATAGTGGTTGCCAAATTAAGCACCGAATCTTTGCGGCCTTCCTCCATCCATCCATTTTCTTTTGCCGCTTATCCTCATGAGGGTCACGGGAAGTGCTGGAGCCTATCTTTGCTGTCAACAGGCAGGAGGCGGGGTGCACCCTGAACTGGTTGCCAGCCAATCGCAGGGCACATGGAGGCAAACAACAGCACTCACAATCACACCGAGGGGCAATTTAGCATCCAATTAATGAGTCAAGGACTCACTTGTTCTAATTTCCTTTGACAAATTGTTCCCTTCCACTACTGTGACCATTCATTCACTCAAATGAAGAAGTGGTCACGCTTTAAAACTTCCTCCCCAAAACACACACAAAAAATGCAAAGCATCGTCTTACCGATTGAAGTAAAACAAATCGTATCACGAGACGCAAAGGATGTGAACATTTAAGCACAGTATTTGAGGGATAACCCCCCCCCCCTCCCCCGCCATTCATTGAGATTGAATGCGCAACATAACAAACCCGCCACACAAATGCACCACCCCCACAAAAAAAAAAAAAAAAGCAAACAATTATCAACGGACATGAAAAATGGCATCATAAATCAAAGAAATATGTGTGATTTTTCTTCGCCGTGTTTTTTTGTGCTTTTTCCTTTTTGGACTGCTCACCTCTGACCTCTGCCATAATTAAACTTTAAAGTGCTTTGCCCGCAGCGGTGCATTGGATCAGCTGGTATAACATTGGCCTCACAGTTCTGAGGTCCCGGGTTCGATCTCGGGCCCGCCCCTGTGGAGTTTGCACGTTCTCCCCGTGTCTGCGTGGCTTTTCTCGGCACGCCTGAGAGGTGGCTGCCATATGTGGAGTGTCCCTCTGCCAAGGTATTTGGACTGAAGTAGGTACCAGAGACGTGCGCCGGCTTTCACCCCGAGGAGTTTCTCCGCAATGTTTGACAGGCCAAAGTCGAAAAAATGTCAGACTTAAAATTTGCTCATTTAAAGTTGTTTTACCTCGATGGAAAAAACATGCCGCGGGGCAAATTATGGAGACCACCATCAAGTTTGAAAAAAAAAAAAAAATGCATACACAAAGTCTTGCAGCCGTGTTTTCGTGGCCGATTGGTTAAGGCGATGGATTTGAAATCCATTGGGGTCTCCCTGCGCAGGTTCAAATCCTGCTGACGACGAGCAGCTAGTCTTCTGTTGCATTCCAGCACTGCGGCGGAGTGTGGCAAGAGATTAGAGTAAAATATGTTTTTACAAGTTGTGCACCAGCCCAATCGCAGAATTCACCCACCAGAGCTCCACCGATCGAATGTCTGTACATTCGATCATTCCATTGAAAAATTAGATACAAAAATTATGTTGAATTCGTCAAAATGTGCATGTACGTTGTAGCTATTATTATGATGAGACTCCACTTGGAGTCGCAATCCTCATGTTCCACATGATAATATCAGTCATCCGTGAGTCACCACAGGATATATCATCATGGAATCTTACAAAGAAAAAGCCGGACAAAATTAATAAAGAAATAAACATCCAGAGGAAGGCTAAATTGCCCCAAAGGTGTGATTGTGAGTGCTGTTGTTTGTCTCCATTTGCCCTGCGATTGGGTGGCAACCACTTCAGGTCCACCACGCCTCCTGCCCATTGACAGCTGGGATAGGCTCCAGCACTCCCCGTGACCCTCGTGAGGATAAGCGACAAAAGAAAATGAATGGATGGATGGACATATCGTTTTCACCAACGTGGATGCACGTAAAAGTTGCTCCCCAAAGTCTAACATCAACGTAAACACAACTTTTATAATGAAAACACGACTCCAGGGGTACTGCATTTGGGTCCTCCCCCATGTTGCTTGCTCGTGACAAATAACTGTGAATTTGAAATGTGAAATTTATATAACCAGGTCGAATCTTTTTTTTCCTCACTACAAAAACAGACAATGAACTGAAAAGTTGAATTAATCCTCATACGATGTCGACTGTCATGAGCATGCGGCAAGGAACAGGACCCAAATCCAGGGACATGATTTTCAGGGGTAGTTTAATTCTGTCAGAGGTCATACACAGGTCAGCGGTCCAAAAAGGGAGAAGCACAAAAAACATGACTTAAAGGCAAAAACCAGAAACGCGGGCCGATACCTACGAGGTAAAACTTGAAACAAGAGCAAAACGTGACTGAAGTGGCACAGAAAAGTTGAAGCAAGGAAGATTCATTCAAGAAACGCAAAGCATTTCCAAATTAGTGTCAATGAGGTGCAGGTGAGGAGCTCCTGGCCACGCCCCTGACGGCCAACATGGAAAGTCAAAGTTCCGTATGAAAATATGCCCTGAAATAAAAATGTCAGAAATAAATACATACATACATACATCAAAAAATCAAGGAATAAAGAGTCCCGTAAAGATTTGCCTCTTCTTTGTACTTGAGCTTGCATCCTTATGATGGTTGGACTCACCTGAGCTTTGAGCCAAAAGGTCAAAGGTGAGCCTTTTGTGGTTCTAATTCCTCTGTTGCAGAACAATCGCCTAACCCCACATTACAAATTTAAACGGCCAGCAGCAGCTCCTCACCTGTGCCTCAATGACGCTAATTGGGCCAGGCAGATAAATACAATATATTTCATTGTCAGATGACAGTTTGTTCTGATTGACACTGCATCATTGTGACAAATATAAATACACAAAAAATATTGTTTCCAGGATCATAACAAGATTGCCCATATTTAATAAAATCAGGAATTGTTATTATTGAGTCAACAATGATTCTTCACAACCAGCCATTTGAGGCTGATGCCTTGAAGATGGAGCTGTCCAATCAGATTTCACCAAAGAGGTAGTCTGCTTCCATTCTGAAGAACCGAAGAAAAGTACTTCGAGGTCATCGTTGATCGATCCTTTTAGTGAAGGTGCAGCACGCAAATTGGAGAATTGCAAAGAAATGCACGGCTTCACTCTCACCACCTTTTGTTCTTTTGCGTTTTTTATTTTTGTGACTTTTCCTCCGTAATAATGGAAATTTACAGGGTTTTGAAGCACACAATTCACTATGGGTTTATTATTCATGCCGAAGAGCATGGTCAGAAATCGTCATGGCGCACACGATCCATCAATCACCACTCTCGTTTTTTTTTATTCTCAATGCGGACGTGTTCCAGATGGGGCCGGGTGACTACTTTTGACTGATCAACAGAGTTGAGATGTAGCATTAATTTTTTTAAAATGACAAAAAGATATTTTAGAACTATATTTAATTGATTGATAGATTGGGTTTAGTTGGTCTAATAAATTCCTGAAATTCTTGACATTTCTTTTCCCGGACTGCAGAGGAAAAAGTTTGGAAACAGCTACTTTACAGTTGTCAGGCAATTCTCCGAGGATGACCTTTTCTGACTTGACTTTTTCTTTCAAAAAACATTCCTTGGCACATAAGATGCAGCACCGCCTCCATCCAATACATGTCTATCTTTTATGTTCAGGCCAAATGATTTTTTTTTCCCCTGATTTACAACATTACAAAACGCTCTAATGAGCCAAAGTAAAAATGACACAAGACTGCGCCATTAATCTCCATCCAAAGAACACGCACATGTTGCCGTTTTTCCTGTATTTTTATTTTTTTTTTTTAGCTCACTGATGTTTGTAGTCTGCCTTAAGGCTTTTGGATGGAGGTAACATAGACGTGTCATGAGTGTAAACAATTGTTTTTATTTTGCATTACTCCATTGAAAATCTTTTGTTTTGAACAATGATCATTCTGAGGATGGACTGTATAACAGCGAGGTTAGAATGATGTCACAGTACCCTTCTTCTTTTTCTCCCCAGAAATCTTACGTGTTATTACTATCATACCAGCATCATGAAAACTGTGATCTAGTTTCATCAACCATTTAAAACAAAAGCGTTTGTCAGGGGTGTGGTCATGCCACTCACCTGCACCTCATTTGTTAATTATCTCTTCTATTCAAGCTTCGTGTGTTGAGTCTTCGGTGGCCAGTCCGTGTGTGTGTGTCAGTTTACAAGCGTCTTCGATAGATAGATACCCCGCGACCCTCATGAGGATAAGCAGCAAAAGAAAATGGATGGATACATAGATACCCCGTGACCCTCATGAGGATAAGCGGCAAACAAAAATAAATAGATACCCCGCAACCCTCGTGAGGATAAGTGGCAAAGGAAATGGATAGATACTCCGTGACCCTCATAAAAAGATAGATACGCCGCAACCCTCATGAGGATAAGCGGCAAAGAAAATGGATGGATGGGAATCATGCCATGGCTTGCTCCACATAAACTGTATAGTACGTCCATGTAGAACCTCTTAAGACTTTCATAAAGTGTCAAAGTGAAAGATTTCACACCCCTTCACATTTTCCACATTTTGCTGCTAGATTTCATCAAAAGCCCTTTTTGAAGATAGTTTTCTTTTGAAAAAAAAAAAAAAAATCTTCATAAAATATCTCATAAAGGCAGTCATGTTTTCAGACATTTATGTCAATTTATAAATCATGTAAATAATGCGTAAATCAGTATTTTAATGTGTTAATCAGTCTTGACACCATTTGCAATGCCACTCAAATTTGAGCTCAGGTGCATCAGAGTTCCATTGAAGATCCTTGACGTCCCTCTCCAACTTGAATGGAGTCCACCTGTGGTCACTTCACTTGACTGGACGTCATTTGGAATAGCACACAGCTCGAAAGATAAGATGTGGCTAAGGATAAGCGGCTCAGAAAATGGATGAAGGGATCTTCAGATGGATTCATGCACTGCTGACATTATTTCTTTGGTCACCTGCTGGTGTTTGAAGTGGTCGGTGTGGAAGCAGAGAAGTTCTGCAACATCTGATTCATGTTTTTGCTTGGAGGCTCCAACCATCAAGGGAGAGCGCTGGAATACACTAATCTGGAAATACGTCCAGTTTTTGTGAAAAGCGCTCATCCCAACAGCCAGATCTCTTGGAAAGTGTCAGGGGTCAGGGAAAGCGCAACTCCAGTGTGACTGCATTTGGGTCCTCCCCCATGTTGGCTGCTCGTGACAAATAACTGAATTTGAAATGTGAAAGGTATACAACCATGTAGAATCTTTTTTTTCTCAATGCAAAAACAGACGATGAACTGAAAAGTTGAATTAAGCCTAATACACAACGATGCCTCCTGTCACGAGCATGCAGCAAGGAACAGGACCCAAATGCAGGGACATGATTTTCGGGGGTAGTTTAATTCTGTCAGAGGTCATACACAGGTCAGTGGTCCAAAAAGGGAGAAGCACAAAAAACACGAGGCCAACAGGCAAAGTCCCAAAATCCAGAAACGAGGTCCGATATCCATGAGGTAAAACGTGAAACAAGAACGAGACTTGACGGAAGTGGCACAGAAAAGTTGAAACAAGGAAGATTAACTCACAAAACGCAAAGCACAACAAACACAACTTACAATCAGACACACAAGACTTCAATGCATTTCCTAATTAGCGTCAATGCGGTGCAGGTGAGGAGCTCCTGGCCACGCCCCTGACGGCCTCCATGGAAAGTCAAAGTCACGTATGACCTGCAGCATGAAAAAAGTTATGAAAATATGCCCTGGAATAAAAATGTAATAAATAAAGACATACAGAAAAAAATGAAGGAATAAAGAGTCCCGTAAAGATTTGCGTCTTCTTTGGACTTGATCTTTGTATCCTTATGATGAGTAAGACAGGGTGGGTTGGGATCAACGAGAGATTTGAGCCAAAAGGTCAAAGGTGAGCCTTTTGTGGGTCAAATACCTCCATTGTAGAACAACGCTTTATCACCACATGACAAATCCAAAAAATGTTGGGTGGAAAAGGAATTCGCCGAGACTTTGGTCTGTGTTCAATTAAAAAAAAAAAAAAAAAAACAAGGCCGGGAGGTACAAACGCATGCTCATCAGGGCAGGTGCGCACCGGGTCGAGGAAAGACACGCCCATGTCAATTGCAGTCGATTCTCGGGTCTTCAAGGGTGTTTATGTAACTTCGGGATGAATTAAATCCATTTTGGTGGAGTTCTGTGTCTTCTCAAATGTGCATTTGTCGACTTGGAGAGTAAATAAGCAATGTCAATGGACTTTTTTTTTCACGTCACTGAAGGATTTCTAACACTTATCTTAAATAATAGTTCCAATAAAAAGAGAGAACTTTCAACTACATCTGGAGTCCAAGACGGTGTGCAGGTTTAAAGCGCTGGACCGGTGACTTCACAAAGTCAGTGCCCACCACCCCACAGTTGCTAGTTGAAAAGCTGGTTAAATTTTTCATTGAGAGTGAAAATGTTTTCTTGCTTTTTGCATCAAAATTAGTGTGATGTAGTTTGTGTTTGTGCCCCAGGTGAATAATTTATCATCTTGTTTTTACATCGATGGGAAAAAAACGTGCGGCAGGACAAATCACTGAGATCACCATCAGGTTGAAAAAAAAAAAATGTCTTACAGTCAGGTTGTCATGGACGAGAAATCCTTTGGGGTTTCCCTGCGTAGGTTTTAATCCCGCCAACAACATACATGGAGTCTTTTGGTTTGGGATTAGTTGAAATCATGAGGTCAGTGGTGGGTTCTGGGAGAATTACCTGTTCCGATGCAGTATCACTCCATGGAAAACTGGAAATATTAACATTAGTCCTTTTGTATAATTGCATCATACACAGATGATAGACGTTATCTAATCCCAGGTTGCGGAGTTCTCGCATGAATTCATCCGCTGACACTCGGCTCGGTTGTCTTCCTGGCTGCACTGGGCCAACAACTTCCTGGTTTACGGCACCAAATGGATCTGATTCGTTGAGTACATGACTCCGGTCAATTTAGGGAGTGCTTCAGTATTTGGGGATATTTCAGCAGATTTGGGTGTTTGTTGGCTTTCACGAAGTCAGTGTCAGGATGGCCGAGCGGTCTAAGGCGCCAGACTCAAGGACTGAACTCCTTCCGGTTGATGAGTAGTCAACGAAAACAACGACACACAAAACTGAAGTTCATTTCCTAATAAGTGTCAATGAGGTGCAGGTGAGGCCTGGCCACGCCCCTGACAACCGACATAGAAAGTCAAACTTACGTATGACTTGCAGCATGTTCATTGGAGCATTAAAAAAGTTCTAAGGAATCTCTAAGGAATAAAAAGTCTCGTAAAGATTTGCCTCGTCTTTGTACTTGAGCGTGTATCCTTATGTTGAGTACGATGGGGTAGGTTGCTACCGACAAGAGCTTTGAGACAAAGGTCAAAGGTGAGCCTTTCGGGGTTCATATACCTCCATTGTAGAACAATGGCTCACCTCCATATGACAAATTTAAACAATTTTGGGTGGAATTCGCACAGACTGTGGTCTGTGTTAAATTTAAAAAAAAAAAAAAAAAAAAGTAGGCCGGGAGGTACAAACGCATGCTCATCGGGGCAGGTGCGAACCGGGTCGAGGAAAGACACGGCCATGACAATTGCAGTCGATTTCCGGATCTTCAGGGGCGTTTCTGAAATTCAGGGAGTAATTCAGTCCATTTCAGAGTAGTTGTGTGTCTTCTCGGATGTGCGTCTGTCAACTTGGAGAGTAAATAAGCAACGACGATGGAATATTTTTTTTATATTATGGGTGATTTGACTTAGAAATATGTGGTCAAGGTTCAGGGAGTACCTCAATTAGTTTAGGATTATTGGTGGAAATCAGGGGTCTCACACATGCGGCCCGCGGGATATTTGCGGCCCACGAGATGATATTTTGTGGCCCCCACCTTAATATGAAAGTATAATGGTAGTGCGGCCCTTGTGTTTTATACGGATGGCACTTTTACAGCATTGTGTGCGGAGGAGACCAATCACGGCGGGGTCGATGGCTGTCGGGCGTGTGACATCGACCGGGCTTGATGCGAGCAGAGAAACAATTTTTCAATGAGAAATTTAAAGTGGTTCCCAAGGAGAACTTGTAAACACCAACGTCCTTCATCTTATTTTGTACTTAAAAAAGGTGTTTGAGAAGATAAGATTGCTTTTAATTTCTAATTTTATGTCCACATAAGTCCATGTGCGCTTTTTTTCCCCCAGGTCATACACATCAAAAGCCCATAAAATGTTTCACGACCTAATTCTGAACTCTGCTTTTAAGTCATTTTTATGTTCCTCACAAGTGAAATACCCAGGATATCCTTGACGAAAAGATAATTCTTTGTTTTCTAATAGATTCTGTACATGGACCTTTGTGAGGATTTTAGAGGTCGGAGTTGTTTCTCCTCGAGGGAAATCGGTTTTTCATGTGTGCTTTAAACGTACAAATCCCTTCAATTGAAAAAGTGCTGTACATCATGGTTGGATGGGACTTGGGCGTACCTGTCCAAATCCATCTTTCACAAAATTGAATTAAAAATGTTTTTGTGTGTTTTTGCTGAAGATCCATCCATCCATCAGTTTTCTTCGCCGCTTATCCTGAGCCGCGTCTTATCTAGACAGCTGTGTGCCATTCCAAATGATGTTCAATCAAGTGAAGTGACCACAGGTGGCCTCCATTCAAGTTGGAGAAGGACCTCAAAGACAAATCAGATGCACCTGAGATCAAGTTTGGGAGTTGATTCCAGGCTGCAGAGTTCTCGAATAAATTCATCCGCTCCCACTCGGCTCGGTTTTCTTCCTGGCTGCACTGGGCCAACAACTTCCAGGTTTACGGCACCAAGTCTATCTTATTCGTTGAGTACATGAATCCGGTCAATTTAGGGAAGTGCTTCAGTATTTTCAGTGAAAGTGCAAGTGTTTGTTGGTCCAATAACTAGAAGGCCCAACATGGAACATGAACAAAAAAGACTTGACTCAAGTGGCACACGAACAAAGTAACGAGGGAGATACACGAAGCAAACGTTTGCGTAATTACACACAATGATGAGTTGCGCTCCTCTGCAGAAGGAGCAAAGTGAAGAGAATTTGATTAACTACGCGATGTCTCACTCTTCCGGACACAAAGTTCGCTGAGGAGAGGACACCTGCAAAAATTCTGAAATTACAAATCAATGATCCAAAGTAAAAACTGCTCCATTGATCTCCATCCAAAGGACACGCATATGTTGCCGTTTTGATACTGATGCGTGTCGTCTCCCTTCAGGCTTGTGGATGGAGGTAACGTAGACATGTCATCAGTGTAAATAATTGTTTTTATTTTGCATTACCCCATTAAAAATCGATTGTTTAGAACAATGATCATTCTGTGCATGTACTGTATAGCAGCTCGGTTAGAATGAGGTCATAGTACCCTTCTTCTTTTTCTCTCCAGAAATGTTACGTGTTATTACGATCATACCTACCTCATGAAAAACTGTGATCTAGCTCTGTCAAGCATTTAAACCAATCGCGTTTGTCAGGGATGTGGTCATGCCACTCACCTGCACCTCATTGTTAATTATGTCTTGTATTTAAGATTCATGTGTTGACTTTTCGGTGGCCAGGCCATGGGATTGTCAGTTTAGATAGATAGATAGATAGATAGATAGATAGATAGATAGATAGATAGATAGATAGATAGATAGATAGATAGATAGATACCCCACAGCCCTTGTGAGGATAAGTAGCAAAAGAAGATAGATAGATAAATACCCCGCAACCCTCGTGAGGATAAGTAGCAAAAGAAGATAGATACTCCGCAACCCTCGTGAGGATAAGCGGCAAAAGAAAATAAATGTAGAACCTCTTAAGACTTTCATCAGTACCACCAGAAAGATTTCACACCCATTCACATTTTCCACATTAGGGATTTCAACAAAAGCTGTTTTGAAGAGAATTTTCTTTAAAAAAAAAAATCTTCATAATATTTCTTAAATGCAGTCATGTTTTCGAACATTTATGTCAATTTTTAAATCATGTAAATATTCAAACATTATGCGTAAATCAGGATTCCACCATTTGCAATGCCATTCAAACTTGAGCTCAGGTGCATCTGATTTCCACTGATTGTCCTTGAGGTCCTTCTCCGACTTGAATGGAGGCCACCTGTGGTCACTTCACTTGACTGAACATCATTTGGAATGGCACACAGCTGTCTTGGTAAGATGCGGCTAAGGATAAGCGGCTCGAAAAATGGATGGATGGATCTTCAGATGGATTCATACACTGTTGACGTGATTTCTTTGGTCACCTGCTGGTGTTTGAAGTGTTCGGTGTGGAAGCAGAATTGAAATATTGCCACACCTGCCAGAAAGTTCCTCAACATCCGATTCATGTCCTTGCTCGGAGGGTCCCAAATATCAAGGGAGGGCGGTGGAACACACCACTGTCTGGGAATACGTCCAGTTTTTGTCGAAAGCACTCATCCCAACAGAACGCCAGCCAGCCAAATCTTGGAAAGTTTCAGGGGCGTGGCCAGGCCGCTGCCCTGAGTGCAGCAGCTCCTCACCTGCACCTCATTGACGCTAATTAGCATATGAGCCTTGTGGTTTGCATTGTCAGTTCGTTGTGGTTGACGCTGCAGTATTTTGTGTGCGAGTATGCAAGCATCTTGCTCGTGTATTTTCATCGCTACAGTGTTTCTGTCCCACTTCATTCAAGTCTTGTTTTGTTCATGTTCCAAGCATTTCTGGTACATACAGGAGCATTTCAGTACATTTTAGCGACTGTTTCACACCACCTAGAAGAAGAATCTGAGTCGGCAGTCGGCACTGTGAACAGTGAGGAACAGACAAACTAGGCCGTATGTCTTTCTCTGCCACTCAAGTTTTTATCAACTGTGCATGTGTGGGCAGAGGCTCGACCTTCCTCACGCTTCAATTGACCCCTCCGTGGATATTGCGCAATCCGCGTCGCTGACCAATCAGAGGCCAGAGATCTGCATAAACCACGCCCTTTTTATGCATCCGCCGTTCCCTCACACAACATTGCATGGTCCAGTATAGGTTTTGTTAGCGTTTTATCGCGTATTTGGGTTATTTAACAAAAAATATGGTTAAGAGGTGTAGTCACGGACTTTGTAATAGTGACGACAGGTATCCTGAAAGGCTAGTTGGTGGAGTTCGATTCGTACCCTTTCCAAAACCGAAGACCCAGTACGAAAAATGCCTTTGATGGATCAAACTTTGTGGAAGACCGCATCATCAACTAAATCCATCGAATATCAACCGGAACACATATGTTTGCACGAAGGTATGCCCTGTATTTGATTTTCAATACATGTCTCGTATAAATGAATTTGAAGTTCTTCGCTAGCATAACATTGCTACGTGTAAACGATTGACACACTTATTCTTTGTTGAGAGATATTTAGTGATGATCCGACTGCACAAACGTGTCGCTTTCTTGCTGGCTCGCGGCCGAAGCTTAACCAGACTGTGTTTGCACGAAGATATGCCCTAAATTTGATTTTTAATCCACGTCTCGTATAAATGAATGAGACGTTCTCCGCTAGCATAACACTGCTACGTGTGATCGATTGACACACTTATTCTTTGTTGAGCGATATTTAGCGATGATCGGACTGCACAAACGTGTCGCTTTCTTGCCGGCTCGCGGCCGAAGCTAAACCAGACTGTGTTTGCACGAAGATATGCCCTAAATTTGATTTTTAATCCACGTCTCGTATAAATGAATGAGACGTTCTCCGCTAGCATAACATTGCTCCGTGTGAATGATTGAATGAAATCAGAAGCATGGCGTCTCTCAGTTAAGAATGTATTGTATTTAGAATCTATAATATATCGTTGATTTGAATGAAATCAGAAGCATAGAGTCTGTCTCAGTTCAGAATGTATTGTATTGTATTTGCCATTTTTACTGTTTGTCTTAGGTTAGCGCAGATGGTGTGATGTCACTTCAGGGGGCGTGGTTAAGTGCCCTGTATGGAGGGGTCAATTAAGCTTCGTGTGTTGAGTCTTCGGTGGCCAGTCTGAGTGTGATAGATAGATTGATAGATAGATAGATAGATGGATACCCTCATGAGGAGAAGCGATAAAAGAAAATAGAGATATAGATGCCCCGCGACCCTCGTGAGGATTAGCTGGAAAAGAAAATAGATACCCCAAAACCCTGATGAGGATAAGCGGCAAAAGAAAATAGATAGATAGATGCCCTGCGACCCACATGAGGGTAAGCGGCAAAAGAAAATTGATATTTAGCCCGTGACCGTCGTGAGGATAAGCGGCAAAATAGATACCCCGCGACCCTCATGAGGATAAGCGGCAAAAGAAAATTGATTTATAGATGCCCCGTGACCCTCGTGACAATAAGCACCAAAAGAAAATGGAAAGATAGATAGATACCCCGCGACCCTCATGAGGATAAGCGGCAAAAGAAAATAAATAGATACCCCGTGACCCACATGTGGACAAGCGGCAAAGGAAAATAGAATTCGTGCAACCCTCATGAGGATAAGCGGCAGAAAAATGAATAGATACCCCGCGCCCCTCATGAGGATAAGCGGCAAAAGTAAATAGATATTGTGCAACCCTCATGAGGATAAGCGGCAAAAGAAAATGAATAGCTAGATACCCCGTGACTCTCATGAGGATAAGCGGCAAAAGAAAATGAATAGCAAGATACCCCGTGACCCTCATGAGGATGAGCAGCAAAAGAAAATAAATAGATACCGTGCAATCCTTGTGAGGATAAGTGGCAAAAGATACCCCGTGAGAAAATGGATCGATATCTCGCGACCCTCATGAGGATATGAGGCAAATATAAATTGATAGATACGCCATAACCTTCGTGAGGATAAGCGGCAAAAGAAAATGAATAGCTAGATACCCGTGACCCTCATGAGGATAAGCGGCAAAATATACCCCACGAGAAAATGGATATCTCGTGAGCCTCGTAAAGATATGTAGCAAAAGAAAATGGATGGATAGATAGAAAGATAGATGCCTCGCAACCCTCATGAGGATATGAGGCAAATGTAAATTGATAGATACGCCATAACCCTCATGAGGATAAGCGGCAAAAAAAATAGATACCATGCAACCCTCGTGAGGATAAGCAGCAAAAGAAAATGAATCAATAGATACCCTGTGACACTCATGAGGACAAGCGGGAAAAGAAAATAGAATTTGTGAAACCCTCGTGAGGATAAGCGGCAAAAGAAAATGGATAGATAGATGCCCTGCGACCCTTGTGAGGATATGCGGCAAAAGTAAACAGCTCGATACCGTGCAAGCCTCATGAGGATAAGCGGCAAAGATAATGGATGGATGGATGGAAATTATGCCACGGCTTGCTCCACCTAAACCTTTATAGTACGTCCATGTAGAACCTCTTAAGACTTTTCATACAGTGTCGCCAGAGAGATTTCACATTTCCCACATTTTGCTGCTAGATTTCGTCAAAAGCTGTTTTGAAGATAGTTTTCCTTAAAAAAAAAAAAAAATTAAATCTTCATAAAATACGTCTTCACAGCAGTGGTGTTTACAGACTTTTGTGTCAATTTACAAATCTAAAAATATTCAAACATAATGCATAAATCAGTATTTCCACCGTTTGCAATGCCGCTCAAAATTGAGCTCAGGTGCATCAGATTTCCACTGATTTGTCTTTGAGGTCCTTCTCCAACTTGAACGGAGGCCACCTGTGGTCACTTCACTTGACTGAACATCATTTGGAAAGGCACACAGTTGTCTAGATAAGATGCGGCTAAGGATAAGCGGCTCAGAAAACGGATGGATGGATCTTCAGCACTTTACTGAGAAACCACCTGATGACTCTGTCAAGGAAATGAATACATGACTTCACTTGTTTCTTCAAGTGGCAGAGTGAATTCATTCATTCACTGTTGTCGACTGCTGTTGTTTGAAGTGTTCAGTGTGGAAGCAGAGTAGAAACAGGACCACCAAATGGAACACAGCGTGTTAACTGTAAGAAGTTGGTGCAGTTTTTACACTAAGTGCCCTTCCTGCCACAACCCCTCTTGGCGAGGGGACGCCCCAGTGAGAAACAAACTCACAACCCCTGGTTTATCTAACCAATTTTCTCCCCACTGAGGTACAGGGCCACAATAAATGCTATGTCAGAAGTGGGATTCAAACCCATGCCTCCATTTGGAGACCAGAATACCCGTTAACCAGAAGGAGTTTAGTCCTTGAGGTTGGCGCCTTCGACCGCTCAGCCATCCTGACACTTAAAAACCAACAAACAAGTAAATGTCTCGAAAACATTTGAAAATACTTCAACGACTAAGCTACATTTGGTACTGTAAACCTGGAAGTTGTTGGCCCAGTGCAGCCAGGAAACCAACCGAGCCGAGTGGGAGCAGATGAATTTATGCGAGAACTCTGCAACCTGGGATCAACTCCCCCAGGCCCCCAACCCGCAACACCCCCCTTCCTCAAACAAAACAGATGAAATATAAACACTTCATTCGGGTCTCAAATGTCATGCTGCGATCGTCATCGACATTAAATCGACAACTCCTGAATCCGTTTGAACTCTTCTGCTAACCAAAACAGGAGGACCTACACAAGCACAGAACCGCTCTGCTCGTTAGTGTAAATCCATGTTTGGCTGGGTGTTGGGTCCTGACCTGAAGTAACCCTGCCTTCTTAACGCAGCCAATCCAGTCACGGTTTCTCAGTATGCGATGTCACGTGACTAAGAAAGTGTAACGGGATTGGCTGGGTGTTAGACGATGAATTTCAGACAGCGAATTGTCGCCAGTTGAATCTTAAAGGTTGAACTTTTTTACATGGGGAATTTGTTAACATTTAAAAGTTGAACTGAAATAGAGCTATTGAAAATGTGATTACTTTGAAATAATGTGAATTTTCCAACATAAAATTTTCTGCGGCATTTTTAATTCAAATCCTGGTGGCACATATTTACTTCCATAGGCCGGGATTTAACCCGGGTCCTCAGAACTAGGCCAACGCTTTACAACTGCGCCACCGTGCCGCCTGTCTCACATCCAACCCCTGTGATGTGGATTGTTTTGTGTTATAACGTTTTGTATGGCTGGATTGTACGATTGTCCGAAATCATCGTGTCTCGATTTGTGCCTTGTATGGATTCTAGATTGTCTCTGAATCAATCTGGATTGTGCTTTCCCATCAGATCCGCTTGTATTGTCGGGTAGTCTTGTACTTTAGATTGTTTTGTCATCTTGATAGTGCTGCGGATTGTTCTCGATTGGATTGTTTTGTTGAATTGTCTTGTGAAGTCTTTTATCATCTTGCATCATCTTATTGGTGCGTGTTTCTTCTTGTAATGTTGGATTGTCTTGTACTGTCTTCTGTGACACTATGACACAGTCATATAAACCCCAAGCAACACCATGAAAAGGTGTGGTTTAATCAGAGAGTTCAGGTCTCTTGAAACTTTGAATATCTTCGATCGCTGATGCGAAGTAGTTGTTAAATTTTTAGAGATCTGTTCTTAAAACACAAAGAAAATCCATGTAAGAAAATGTCATAAAATCCACCCCTACACACCCCCACTCAAATAATATGTGCAGTCGCTATGCATTACTTTTTGAAAGTGTAATTCACAAAATCAGGTCACAGAGACAACAAGAATCAACAATTCTTGCAATGCATTATCCATTCAGCAATTGTACTGCTTATCCTCACATGTTTCACAGGCATGCTGGAGCATAAACTCTACTCAAGTCCTTGATGGTCTAGTGGTTAGGGTTCAGCACTCTCACTGCTGTGGCCTGGGTTCGGTTCCCGGTCAGGGAATGTTGTTAGATTCTAGCCAAGTGTGCTCACATGAATGAACGAATGATTGCTTTCAATCTTGTGTCCCCTGACCAAAAAAGTGTACACTTTCAGCTGGTCACACAGCAGGATGAATGCAAAGCAGAGTGTTGGTGAGGTTGTCCAGTTCAAAACTTTGCCAAACAAATATAAGTTTTCATCCATACCGCATGGTCTCGTGTGTTGACCACATCCACCCCTGGCACTGTAAACTTGCAGGGTCCTGCTGAAAATTTAAGTACTGTCGGTTGAACACGGTGTTCGATTAATTCAACATGGTGTAGATGGGAAGAGAAATGGAGTCGGGGTTGTTTTAAAAGAAGAATATTTGAGAATGTCTTGGAGGGGAAAAGAATATAAAATCGAGTGATTAGGCTGAAATTTGAATTTCAGGTTGTTATGTCTAATGTCTTCAATGCAGCCCGACGGGGGCACAAGCAAGAGCAATCTGTAGGCCGGCCCCAAGCAGAGGGTTGAGTCTGGAAGGGCATCTGGCGTAAAACTGTGGCGAATAAAGATGAGCGTTCATTTGAAAAATATCATACTGGATCAGTCGTGGCCTGGATAAACAACGCCCACCCCCGGCACTGCTAACCTGCAGGGCGTTGGTGGAAATTCAGCTACTGTGGGTCGAAGACAAAGAAGAGGAGGAAAGCGGATTCATCGGCAGAAGAAGAAGAGGAATGCACAGACCCTACAACTGAGTGTAGGGATTTTGAATGTTGGGACTGGAAGAGGAAAAGCGCAGGAGTTGGTTGACATGATGATTAGGAGAAAGGTTGATATATTGTGCATACAAGAGAGCAGGTGGAATTATTATTAGTCGATTATCAGAAAAACAACCAGAGGGAGCACGGTGGGGCAGTCTTAAAGCATTGGCCTGTGTGGGTTTTCTCCAGGCACTCCGGCTTCCTCCCACACCCCAAAAACATCCATTCGTTGGAGACTCTAAATTGCCCCCAAGTGTGATTGTGAGTGTGACTGATGTCTGTCTCCATGTGTCCTGCGATTGATTAGCAACCTGTTCAGGGTGGAGCATGCCTCCTCCTCAAAGACTGCTGGGATTGGCTCCTGCACTTTCTCAACCCTCATCAGGATACTGTAAGTACCTCAGAAAATGGATGCATGAATGGACGTTTATTTTACCATCGGCCTTGTCCCGCACTTAGAATGTCCCTCAGTTTGTCTTGAGCTTTTGTCCAAATGGGTGTACCTTAAACTTCATCAGGTAAAATACACACACGGGACTTCCCATGAATCCTTTGCGTAACCATGTGACTCATTTGAAAAAGAAAAAAAAAAAGTTAATTTCACTGGTTTCACCTCACTCGAATCAGGGTCAGGGGATTGGAGATGCTCATATTTTTCCAAGTAGATTCAGATTTCGTAAACCCAATCACATTCTCCTACCCTGCAGTCCGATATTATTGTCATACCATATCAGATAATGTGCTGTCGGATTGCCATGTACGAACTCAAACCTCCTTCACAAAGCATGCTGGCAATGACATTGCAATGGAACCGGTATGTCTGCATTTCTTTCGGCCTGTCCTGTTAGGGGTCGCCACAGATGAATGCTCAGACTTGTTTGGCACCGTTTTTAGACCGGATCACCTTCCTGACAGAAACCCTTCGGCTTTATCTGGGGAGAGAACTGCAGCCTATCCTCGCTAACTTCAGGAAAAGGCAGATTACACCCATTCAAGTTTGATGGAGCCCGAAGTTGTTGGCTATCTTCGTTGCATGCCACCACATGCTTTATCTGTGTTTCCTTTCGAGGGGCTCTGTTTCTGCTTTTGTCTTCTATCAGGTCAATTATATTCGAATTTGTAATCTAGATTTAACCATTCAATGAGATTTCAATGAATACTGTTATGTTGTGGACACAAACATGGCAGTAAAATTGAGTGTCTGAAAACACCTTTAACTGGAAGCATCGTCCAGATTTGGCTGCGGTTGCTGGACCACATTACTGCTCTCGCCAAGCCGGGTCGTGGGTCCAGGGCCATCCCTTTTAGCTCCAAGGTCTTGTGTGGCTTCTGGCACTTTGTCATCCTGCTGTGACGTCGTGAGACACGTGATAATTCTACTCTACCGATACAAAGGCACATGTGTTTTAGCGCTGAACTTGGCAAAGCTAGTAACCTTTTTTTTTTAATGATATACAATTGTGTTTCAGGCCAATACTGGGACACGTACCAAGACATTTACATGGATGAGTAAGTGTATATGGGGATATTTCAAGTAAGTACTGTTGTACATCCTTTAGTAGGCATATACCATGTGATTTAGTTACTGTACCTTATGAGCTGCAGCCACCTGTTTCTTTTCTTTTCTTTCGATGGGAATCTGAAGAAAGATCAATCGGGACAGGTTCACCTCTCACACTCTGGGGCGGGTCGTGGATGTCGACAGGGGAGAGGGGGTTGGAGGTCCTGGGGGCGATGGGATGGGAGGCTGCAGCAGTCGGACCAGGTTCTGTGTGTGGGGATTGATTCATGATTCCCCGATTCATGGGGTAGGGCCAATGACTCCCAACCGGGGACCAGGCAGTCATCGTAACAGGGGGGGGGGTATTAGGTTACATACTTAGCTACATGGCGGTGCTCCATGGGGCCCCTCTCATGGCCCATGCGTGCTCCCTGGGTCCCTCATCGTTCTATTGTCAGGTGCCCCTGTCTTCCCCCCCTTCCCCCTTTCCAACAAATAAGTTCTTTTATCCTGTCCTCGGGCTGGGCCAAGACTGACTCAATTTCGGGCCCTCCAGGTTGTGGGGGGGGGGCTGTTTCTGTTCTTCTGGGGGTGGGGTCCATCCACTGTCAGTGGCCATTTTGTGGGGTGACTCATAGAGGGAAGGGGGGGGCCACCTTGGCTCCCTCGTAGTGGGATGTGTGCTGTCCACAGGGTTGCTCTCGGGTTTACCCCTGTTCCTGGTTTCCATCCTCAATATATTGTGTGAGGTCCTTCACCTCCATGTTGCAGACACAGCAGTTTTTAAATATTCGAACCTCAGGCCAGGTAGTGTGGCCGAGCAGTCCAAGGCGCTGGATTTAGCCTCCAGACTTTTAGGAGGTGTTGGTTCAAATCCCACCACTGCCATGTTCTTGTCAATCCAGATTCTACACTGCTATTTTCTCATTGGCTCTCACATGACGCTGGGGACAAGGCATGATTTCGGCCACAAGAAAGTTAAGCTCTTCCTTATTTTTCTCTTTCTCATTTAATTCTTTCTCATTTAATTTGTTTGCATGTGCATGTAAAGTATTAGCTCCCCAGAAAGTGTTTCCACAAATGTCATTATGTTCGTTCTTTATGCTGAAATACGATGGCACCTTTTTGCGTACTTAAACAGTGATTTCAAGTTGACACTGAAAGAAGGTTTTCAGAAAGGAGGATTCATTCTTCAAAACATCCATCCCATCAATTTTCTTAGCCATTTATCCTCACAAGGGTCATGGGGAATGGTGGAGCCTGCCCCAACTGTCAACGGGCAGGAGGCGGGGTACATCCTGAATTGGTTACCAGCCATTCGCAGGGCATGTACAAATAAACAGCCTAACTCATAATCACACCTAGGGGAAATTTAGAGTGTCCAATTAACGTTGCATGTTTTTGGGATGTGGCAGGAAACCGAAGTCCCCAGATAAAACCCACACAGGCATTTGGAGAACATGCAAACTCCAAACAACGAGGGCTGGGATTGAACCCGAGTCCTCAGAACTGTGAGGCATATGCTTAACAGCTGTTCCACCATGCCGGCCAATGAATCACCATTTCTTGATTTTTTTTTTTTTTTTTTTTTTTTTTTTTTTTTTTTTTTACATGGATATTGAATAAAACAACAAATGGAGGCTTGGTTTGGTGGCTCAGGATTGTTTCTCTGTTCTTTGTAGATGATGTGGTTCTGTTAGTTTCATCAAGCCGTGATCGCCAACGCTTACTGAGTGTGGAGCAGCTGGGGTGAGAATCAGCACCTCCAAACCTGAGACCATGATCCTCAGTCAGAAGGATCCTCTCTCTCTTTCTCACTAAAGGTCCAGACAGATTCGTCTTCATGTTTTATTAAATGTGAGACTTTTCATATCCATTGGTCGAGCCAAACATTCTCAGTCCAGCAATACTCACACGCCGCAGTGTGTGGTATGTGACGGGAAGTGTGTTCCAAGTTTTCACAATCAGCTGGTCTGCAGGTTTAATTTTTTTCATTTCTCCCCACTTATGTGCGCTCGCCAACAATGCTTGCCAACCAAAACACATTTTTATGTAAAAAATATCTGATGGTGGGCGGCACAGAAGCACGCTGTCATTATAAATCACATTGATAAGGTGTGTAAGGATTGTAGCAATTGTAATTATGAGTGTACCCCTTTAAGAGCGGAGGGGGGAGGTGCAAGGTACACTGGGAAGAAGAGTGTGTGGCCGTGCATCATATGCAAATGCAAAATGACAATGGTTGGGTGAAGATGTCAGTTCTTTTAAAGATACGATAGAGTCCCGTTGCCTCAATTCAACTTTCGCGTATTACCGAGAGGTGGATGGCTGGAAGCTCAATCAAAGACATTAGCAGTGGGGACATTTGGATATCTGGTGAATCATTTGATAAATGTCATCAACTCCAAAAGCCGGTCGCTCAACGTGGGGCTCGAACCCACGACCCTGAGATTAAGAGGCTCATGCTCTACCGACTGAGCTAGCTGGGCATGCAGAAAATGACACACATACATCTTGTGGTACATTCGCTGTTTAATGCTACTTCAACTTCATTTGACAGCGTCCCTATTGCCATGGAGATGGAGTGTATAAATGCACACACAAATCATCCTCTTTTCAATTGCACATATACAGACACACACTCACCACTCACACACGTAGAGTTAGTGAAAACATGAGAATCCACTGGGTCACATGCTAAAATGCGAACACGCTCAGAAGGTATAATGGAGCTGGGCCAGACGATCCATGTCGACCCACCCAGGCATCCAGCAGACGTTGATCTGACGAGAACAATCATAACAGCTGGCAACCCAGTGAGTCATATGTGACAAAAACGAAACAAAACGTGTTTGCAATTTTTTACAGTGTTGCAGGCTTTTTTTTTTTTTTTTGTGTATGAATGCGTAATGTGTTCTGTAGCCAAATTCGCGAACGGAAGCCCCACATTGTGTGCTCTATCCCGATTAGTGAAGGGACTGGAGACCATTGTCAATAAGGCGATGTAACAGAGCGCTGACCCAGGGGTGGCCAGAAAAAAAAAAAAAGCCTCCCGATCACCACAAGAGTTTCCATCCGGAATCAAACCCAAGTCACCTGCTTGGAAGGATGCTATACTTGCCATTACACCACCAATGCCCTTATATATTTCCGACTGCTATGAAGATGACGTCCAATGCAGCCCTATGGGGGCACAAACCAGTGCAATCTGTAGGCCGGTCCCAAGCCCGGATAAATGCAGAGGGTTGCGTCAGGAAGGGCATCCGTCGTAAAAACTGTGCCAAACAAATATGAGCGTTCATCTAAAGAATCCCATACCGGATCGGTCGTGGCCCGGGTTAACAACGCCCGCCCCCGGCACTGCTAACCTGCAGGGCGTCGGTGGAAATTCAGCTACTGTGGGTCGAAGACAAAGAAGAGGAGGAAACCGGATCCAGCGTCAGAAGAAAAAGAGGAATGCACAGAGCCTACAACTGAGTGTAGGGACTTTGAATGTTGGGACTATGACAGGAAAAGCACAGGAGTTGGTTGACATGATGATTAGGAGAAAGGTTGATATTCTGTGCATCCAAGAGAGCAGGTGGAAAGGTAGTAAGGCTAGAAGTTTGGGAGCAGGGTTTAAATTATTCTACCACGGAGTAGATGGGAAGAGAAATGGAGTAGGGGTTATTTTAAAGGAAGAGCTGGCTAAGAATGTCTTGGAGGTGAAAAGAGTATCAGATCGAGTGATGAGACTAAAATTTGAAATTGAGGGTGTTATGTATAATGTGGTTAGCGGCTATGCACCACAGGTAGGATGTGACCTAGAGTTGAAAGAGAAATTCTGGAAGGAACTAGATGAAGTAGTTCTGAGCATCCCAGACAGCGAGAGAGTTGTGATTGGTGCAGATTGTAATGGACATATTGGTAAAGGAAACAGGGGCGATGAAGAAGTGATGGGTAAGTACGGCATCCAGGAAAGGAACTTTGAAGGGCAGATGGTGGTGGACTTTGCAAAAAGGATGGAGATGGCTGTAGTGAACACTTATTTCCAGAAGAGGGAGGAACATATAGTGACCTACAAGAGCGGAGGTAGAACCACGCAGGTAGATTATATTTTGTGCAGACGATGTAATCTGAAGGAGGTTACTGACTGTAAAGTAGTGGTAGGGGAGAGTGTAGCTCGACAGCATAGGATGGTAGTATGTAGGATGATTCTGGTGGTGGGTAGGAAGATTAAGAAGACAAAGGTAGAGCAGAGAACCATGTGGTGGAAGCTGAAAAAGGAAGAATGTTGTGCAGCCTTCCGGAAAGAGGTGAGACAGGCTCTCGATGGACAACCGAAGCTCCCGGAAGACTGGACGACGACAGCCAAGGTGATCAGAGAGACAGGCAGGAGAGTACTTGGTGTGTCATCTGGTAGGAAAGGGGAGAAGGAGACTTGGTGGTGGAACCCCAAAATACAGGGAGTCATACAAGGAAAGAGATTAGCGAAGAAGAAGTGGGATACTGAGAGGACTGAGGAGAGGCGAAAGGAGTACATCGAGATGCGACGTAGGGCAAAGGTAGAGGTGGCAAAGGCTAAACAAGAGGCATATGAAGACATGTACACCAGGTTGGACACGAAAGAAGGAGAAAAGGATCTCTACAGGTTGGCCAGACAGAGGGATAGAGATGGGAAGGATGTGCAGCAGGTAAGGGTGATTAAGGATAGTTATGGAAATGTGTTGACTGGTGCCAGTAGTGTGCTAAATAGATGGAAAGAATACTTTGAGAAGTTGATGAATGAAGAAAATGAGAGAGAAGGAAGAGTTGAAGAGGCAAGAGTGAAGGACCAGGAAGTGGAAACGATTACTAAGGGGGAAGTCAGAAAGGCACTACAAAGGATGAAAACTGGAAAGGCAGTTGGTCCTGATGACATACCGGTAGAGGTATGGAAGCAATTTGGAGAGATGGCTGTGGAGTTTTTGACCAACTTATTCAACAGAATATTAGCGGGCGAAAAGATGCCTGAAGAATGGAGGAAAAGTGTTCTAGTTCCCATTTTTAAGAACAAAGGGGATGTTCAGAGCTGTGGGAACTATAGAGGAATAAAGTTGTTGAGCCACACAATGAAGTTATGGGAAAGAGTAGTGGAGGCTAGACTCAGGACAGAAGTAAGTATCTGCGAGCAACAGTATGGTTTCATGCCTAGAAAGAGAACCACAGATGCATTATTTGCCTTGAGGATGCTCGTGGAAAAGTACAGAGAAGGTCAGAAGGAGCTACATTGCGTCTTTGTGGATCTAGTGAAAGCCTATGACAGAGTACCAAGAGAGGAACTGTGGTACTGCATGCGTAAGTCTGGTGTGGCAGAGAAGTATGTTAAAATAGTACAGGACATGTATGATGGCAGCAGAACAATGGTGAGGTGTGCCTTAGGTGTGACAGAGGAATTTAAGGTGGAGGTGGGACTGCATCAGGGATCAGCTCTGAGCCCCTTCCTGTTTGCAGTGGTAATGGATAGGCTGACAGATGAGGTTAGACTGGAATCCCCTTGGACCATGATGTTCGCAGATGATATTGTCATATGCAGTGAAAGCAGGGAGCATGCAGAGGAACAATTGGAAAGATGGAGACATGCACTGGAAAGGAGAGGAATGAAGATTAGCCGAAGTAAAACAGAATCTATGTGCGTGAATGAGAAAAGTAGAGGGGGAAAAGTGAAGCTAAAGGGAGAAGAGATAGCGAGGGTGGACGACTTCAAATATTTGGGGTCAACAATACAGAACAATGGAGAGTGTGGTCAGGAAGTGAAGAAACGGGTCAAAGCAGGTTGGAACAGCTGGCAAAAGGTGTCTGGTGTGTTATGTGACAGAAGAGTGTCTGCTAGGATGAAGGGCAAAGTTTACAAAACAGTGGTGAGGCCGGCCATGATGTACGGATTAGAGACGGTGGCCCTGAAGAGACAACAGGAAGCAGAACTGGAGGTGGCAGAAATGAAGATGTTGAGGTTCTCGCTCGGAGTGAGCAGGTTGGATAGGATTAGAAATGAGCTCATTCGAGGGACAGCCAAAGTTGGATGTTTTGGAGACAAGATTCGAGAGAGCAGACTTTGATGGTTTGGACATGTTCAGAGGCGAGAGAGTGAGTATATTGGTAGAAGGATGCTGAGGATGGAGCTCCCCGGCAAAAGAGCGAGAGGAAGACCAAAGAGAAGGTTTATGGATGTGGTGAGGGAAGACATGAGGGCAATTGGGGTTAGAGAGGAAGATGCAGGAGATAGGCTAAGATGGCAAAAGATGACACGCTGTGGCGACCCCTAACGGGACAAGCCGAAAGGAAAAGAAGAAGAAGAAGATTTGTCAATTTACTGCACGTACAATTACAATTCAAATGAATGAAAAACAAAAAACTAAACTTCGTTTGAGAGTTTTTAGTTCTGAAAAAAAATTTAATTTCAAGGGTAGGTTAAAGTAAATAACGAATGAATTGAAGTTTCTCTTTTGTGGTGTGAAAGACGCTAAAATGTACTGAAATGCTCCCATATGTACCAGAACTACTTCTTGAAAGTCAAAAGACTTCTCTTTCGGCTTGTCCCGTTCGGGGTCACCACAGCGTGTTATCTCAGATGAATTCTCGTATTTGTTTGG